>NC_133514.1:53988854-54289583 GCF_049354715.1 Callithrix jacchus | reverse complement strand
AGAGTAGGCCAGATGCTGTGGCTCACGCCTGTAATCCTAGCACTTTGGGAGGCCGAGGTGTGTGGATCACCTAAGGTCAGGAGTTCAAGACCAGCCTGGCCATCATGGTGAAACCCCATCTTAAAAAAAGAAAAAAAAGGAGAGAGTAGAATTAGTCACTAGGCCAAGCTCCCATTGGGGGGTTCACTTTATTTGATAGTCTGCATTTACCTGTTTCTGTCAATATTCCTTGGAAGAGATGCTCCGCTGGATCTCCAAGGCATCCACAGTAATAGACTGGGCATGACTAATATGGACACACATTGTCCTACTCCCGTGGTCGCTTCACCCAGGGTCTGGTGGCATCCAGCACTTTACACTGGACAAGACCCTGGCTATTGAGGAGCCTGCATGGCTCCATGCTGGAAGCACAGTGATTGTTCTTCATGACTGCTTGGCACTTGGCCAGGGGACCACATGCCTGGAGACACATAGTGCAGTGGGGTACCTGGCCAGTTTCCCCAACCTTCAGGGGGCTTCCTGGTCTTTTTAACCAACCACATATGCATAGGTTATACTCAAAGGACCAAGCTAATGAAAACAATATCATCTTATGGGAAGAGACCCAAGAAACTGGTGAATAACCTCCACTGAATTGCCATTGTAGTCCCACATAGGAGGTCTGTGATAGTCTCTTTTCTCTAATGTCTCTAAAATACAAGTTTTATTTTCTTGACTTTTCTTTTTTTATCTTAAAGGAAATAATACTTACTGTGGATCATTTGTGAAAAGCCACAAAAAAGAAAATGAAAGATCACTCATAATTCTGTCATCTGAAGATGATGACCATTAACACTTTGGGGTATACTGCTTCAGGCCACTTTCCTAACATATATATTACATTTATTTATATGTTAAGCATTTTGAGATCACCAAATACATGCTGTCTATAATCTGCATTTTCTTTATAGTGTGTTGTGAGCATTTCTTGTATTCTTAAATAGTCTTCAAAAGCATGACTATCTATAAATCTAGTATACAACATGGAGACTATAATGAATCCTATTGTATTGTGTACTAGTGATTTGTCAAGAGCATAGCTTTTTAGGGATGCTAACCACAAAAAAAAAAAAATAAGAAGAAAGAAAAGTAACAGTGTGAGATAATGGTTATGTTGATTTACCTAACTATAGCAATCACTTCACTATGTGTATTCTGAGATGAGTATGTCAAAACATCATGTTGTGTATCTTAAATATATACAATAAAAGGAAAAAGCAATCATAATACCTCCATAGTACTTACTCACCATGATAGAAGGTGCTGTGATAAGCATTCTCATCCATAAATCTCCGTGCATGTCTCTTGTCCTTAGGGTACGTTCCCAGAGGTGGAATTTCGCCTCTTGACCTATGCCTTTGTAAGGCCCAGTTGCCCCCCTGAGATGCTGTGGGTTTCTCACACCCCTTCATCTGCACAGAAGTGCCTGTCTCTCTGGGTTCATGCTAACACTGAGTGCCCTACTTTTTTGAGTCTATAAATCTCTAAGTAAAAAAAGAATCTTATTTTAATCATCAGTAATTGTGTTTATTGGCCGTTTGTTTGTTTTATTAAGATGTATTTTTTGTTGCTTACAAGAAACTACTCTTTGTCATGTGTTAGAAAAATCTTCTCTCTAGTTTGTCATTTGCCTTTTAATATTTTTTTTAAAAGATAAGAATATTACTAATCAGTCTTTTCTCTGGATGTTTCTGCTTTTGTTTCTGTGTTTATAAAGGCCGTGCCTCAAGAACAAATATCAATTCATCTTTTTTCTAGTTCCTTTATGATGTTTTTGCATCTAAAATTTTAATTCATCTAAGATTTATCTTGATATAGTATGAATCTTACTTTTCTTGATCTCACAATGTGTATAGTTGTTTCACCAACACAAACCAAATAGTTCATCCTTTCATCACTAGTTCACAGGATGACCTGTGTCAATTGTTAAAAATCTATTTCTGAGCCCTCTGTTTAGTTCCATTAATCTAATTCTTATACCAGCACCAAACCATTATATTGTATTTTTATATCTAATAGCACAAATACTGTCATTATTTTTCCTTTTCAAAGTGTTCTTAGCAATTTTCACCAATTTATTTTTCTAAATTGGGGTCAGCAAACTAGTTTGAGGCTTTGCAAGCCATAACAGTTTGTCAGTAGTGCTCAACTCTGCTCTGGCAGTGCAGAGCAGCCACAGACAGTGATAAATGAGGCTGTATTCTAATTAAACTTTGTTTACAAAACAGGCCATGGGTTGATTTGTTCTGAGGGCTATGGTTTGCCAACTTCTGTTCTTGATGAGTTTTTGAATTAGCTCATAAACACATAAAATGTGTAAATACACATATACACTCTTTTCAAATATATGTGTGTGTATGTATATATATATTTTTTAAGGGATTTGGTTACAATGGCATCATACTTACAAAATGATTTGGAAGAAACATGGCATTTTTATAACATAAGGTCTTCCCATTAGGCAGCATTAAGTGTTATTTTATGTTGATCCTCAGTGTTTTATGATTTCCTTCATACAGGTTCTGCAAATTTCTGGTTAACTTATTTATTTCTTTATTTCTTTATTTTAAATTTATTTTGTGAGAGGGAGTCTCACTCTGTTGCCCAGGCTAGAGTGCAGTGGCACGATCTCAGCTCACTACAAACTCCACGTCCCAGGTTCAAGAGATTCTCCTGCCTTAGTCTCCCGAGTACCTGGGATTACAGGTGTAAGCCACAATGCCCAGCTAATTTTTGTATTTTCAGTAGAGACAGGGTTTCAGCGTGTTGGCCAGGCCAGTCCTGAACTCCTGACCTCAAGTGATCTACCCACCTTGGCCTCGGCCTCCCGAAGTGCTAGGATTGCAGGCATGAGCCACTGTGCTGGGCCTCTTGTTAACTTTAAAACTTTGACTCTTGTGAATGGAGTCTGAATGGAAGAGGAGTGTCCCATGACTCCCTGCCTGTTCTGTGATTTGCTAGAAGGATGTCAGGACTCAGGGCTCTAGTTGACAGCCCATCAGCAAGGGGAAGGAACACATGGGGTGGGGGTGGCTGGAAGAGTCCATCCAAGGGCTCCCACCCAGCATGTGCTCCAGCGGCCAGCCTCAAATGCAGCAACCCAGGATTCTGCATAGATTTTGTCTCCAGTTCAAACTTTGATTTTACTTGTATTTAGTTTTCTTTAGTGCATACCTTGGGAGAATGTGATGAAACCCAGGTACACCCAGCTCTGCACTCACTGCGGGCCCTGATTGCCATTACAGCCCTGGAATTAAATCCCTTAGGTTAAAGCTTGGGAGCAGGCTCTCTCCCTTCTATTTTGAATCATCAGGATTTATCTCACTCAGCTTATTCAAATAAAAGAAACATCTGGCTGGACACGTGATCCCAGCACTTTGGGAGGCCAAGGCAGGTGGATCACCTGAGGTCAGGAGTTTGAGACCAGCCTGGGCAATGTGATGAAACCTCGTCTCTACTAAAAAAAAAAAAAAATACAAAAAATTAGCTAGGCGTGGTGGTATGCACCTGTAATCCTAGCTACTTGGGAGGCTGAGGCAGGAGAATCGCTTAAACCTGGGAGGTGGAGGTTGCAGTGAGCTGAGATCACCACTACACTCCAGCTTGGGCAACAGAGCAAGATTCCATCTCAAAACAAAACAAACAAAAGAAACTTCTTAACTGAAGCATGAAGGTAAAAATCTTGGGAAACTTCCTTATTAAGGGTGGAGAAACTTAAGCTGTTAGAACCAGGCTAACCTTTACCTGTTGAAGGAGACTGGTTCTCTTTGTGGTGTGACCTGCTTTACCAAAAAGATGAAATAAAGCCTCCTGCAGCTGGGATTCCTTCCACCTTTGTTAGCCAGAGAGCCTGCCACCCCCACCCCATGATGATTCTGTGACCCTCTTCACCCCTCTGCCCTGAGGGTCTTCTCTCAATTATCTATTTTCGTTTTTCCAGGTCTCTAGCCTCCTAAAGGCTAAGGGGCAACTAGAATTTTAACTGTTTCTTAACAAGGATTCCTCCAATAAATGGCAAGGCCTGACATTCTGAGAGTGAGACACTTAAAATGTGAACAGTACTGAGTTAATGAACTTAAGTTCTAACTGCGATGTAAGTAACTTGCATAGAGCCTCCTTTGCAAAGCCTTCTGATACAGGGTGGGCACCGAGGAATAAAGCCGAGAGAGAGGGCTCTGAGCAGACCTCAGATGAGGTCCCTGATAACCGAGGTGGAGCTGCAGAAGGAAAGGAGGTAGGTGTCAGGGACAGGCTCTTCCCTTTTGCAGGTTTGCCTTGATAGGTCTGGGGCCAGCAGAGGTCTGCTTCCCCACCTGCTTCCTTCCAGCTTTACTCAGGATTAACTTAATCTTTGCAGATTAAGAGGCTACAAATCTCTTCATATTCCTCTAGGATGCTTCTCACTTCTCATTTCTTTCTGCCTTCACACTTTCCCTTTGCAGGAGCTGGCCTGGCTCCCAGTTTGTCGTAGACACCCCTGGGCCCCTTTATTCATACTCCTGTTTGTGTTTTCAGATGTATTTGCACTTTCTTGCCTGGAGTCTATGATGTAAAACTAGTCAGGGCTCCCAGGCATGAAAGGACACAGCCAAGGCCTTCATTTCACATAGAAATAAGTTATGAACTTTGTAAGATCTTTAAGATGGAGGATTAGCCGTGAATTGGAGTGGGTTTTTTGAGAATTTCACAACCTAGTTAGGTTTTCTGTATAAACAAGGGCCGCCCTTGTCTTCCTTCACACCACTTTTTATCTGGCCACTCAGGAAACACCAGTTAATTTTTTTTTTTCTGAGACAGGGTCTTGCTTTGTTGCCCAGGCTAAAGTACAGGGCTACAGGCCTGATCATAGCTCATTGCAGCCTTGAACTCCTGGGCTCAGACAGTTCTCCCACCTCAGTTACCCTAGTAGCTGGGACTACAGGCACACAACTCCACACCCAGCTAAGTTTTTAAAAATTATTTTTTTGTGGAGACAAAGTCTTACTACTATGTTGTCCAGGATGGTCTTGAACTCCTGGCCCCAAGTGATCTTCCTGCCTTGGCATCCCAAAGCATCGGGATTATAGGCATAAGCCACTGCGCCTGGCCAGGAAACACCAATTAATTCTCATGTTAGCCCAAATAAAACATAATTTGGAAGGTGAACCAACTCCAGAAAGCCGAGTTACCTGTTTCCCCAACTTCCTGCCTTTTTCCTCTTCTTTTTGCCTTCTCTGCATTGTTAAAATTGTTCCAGCTAGCCTCCTTTTTCATTTAACTAGATACTTAAGGAATTCCCCAAATACAATAGTTAGGATTTTAAGAATCTTAGGATTCAAAGACTTCATCAGACTTCTCCAACTACATTTACAGGTTGACTCTAAGTTGTTTTTTATTTTATTTATTTATTTATTTATTTTATTCTACTCTTAGCAAAGATCTCATTTATTCTAAGTTGTTTATTGATTCTGGTGGGAAACAGCCTCTGTCCAATGTGTGTGTCCCTACGTGTGGGGATGATGTTCGCTGGTGCTGGCCGTCACGTGTGAGCCCTTGGTCACAGAACGTCACTTGGTTCTATTTCAGAGTTCCCTAAAAAGAAGAAGCAGTCGGGAAATATACAAAGAGAAGAAAACCTTTAACCAGGTAAGCAGAGGTTTTCATTCTCATGCTATATCTCCTATAAGTGAAGTCACTTTTTAAATTTTTAATTTTTTCAATAAGTGTTAGCTTTGCCTTTAAAACATTCAGAGAAACATTACCTGCCCAAATACGTGGCCTCATTCCTAACTTCCACAGGGTGGACATTTTCTTTCTAAACCCACAGCTCCTTCCTCTTGTTTCTCCCTCACGCTGACAAGCTGGTGATTTCTTCAGGAAAAAGAACTGGCTTTGTGTGAAACAGAACTAAGTGTAGTCTAGGGGCCTGGTGGTACTCATAAGTGGGAAAAAATGTTTGACCTTCAAAGTCATCCACACAGTGAAATAAAACCTCCACTGTGGTGTTCAGTCATTTCATAGGCCATTCTTTTGAATGTTGTTGCTTTTGTTTTTTAACGTGCAAGGCAAACAATATCTTAAATGGTTCTAATTGAAGGTAAAATATTCTCAGCCCTTTCTAGATGGACAGTATGTATTCTTCAAAACTTTCCTAGCTTTTCTGTAAAGCTGTTTAATGGGATTCTTTTCTAAAAATTGCTGCTAGCATTAGGTGGTAGAGAGAACAAAGGTGTTATTGGGATATCAGCTCACTGCACTCTGAGAGCAAGTAGTAATTAGAGAGACACAATGAGTTGGGGTAACTAAGAGCTCAGCGACCTCCACCGACCTGGTGCAGCCCAGTCCCTGTGAACTGCCCTCATAAGGATCCCCTCGGGTTTCTCGATTCTCCAAACTCACTGATCCCCAGGGCGTCATTCAAGGAGGGGCAGGCCCCTGTAGCAGCAGGAACACTAAAGCCTAACTGTTCCTTTCCACCCTCCCAGCCTCCCAGTCTCACTTTGGAATCTATTAATAACAGGGAGATTAAAGTCTGCCATCCTGCTGCTGGGTGCTTATACTCTCCTGGGCTGAGAGTGTTTTCAGTTGACTGGCTCTTGCCCAGGGAAGATCTTTTCCTTAATAGGGGAAATTCTGCCCCATTGTGAAATGAACAGCATGGAGTTGCATTCACCCTTTGGGTAAAATGGGCCAAGAACAGGAGCTGCTGCTCCTTAGGCAAGTGTCAGAAACCCAGGTACCTGGGATGCATTGAACCACCCGCCCGGCCTGCAGGATTATTGAGAAAGCAGTTTCTGTTTAGCAGAATGGTGGAATGGAGCGCCCTGGGAACTGCAGGCCCGCAACCAAAACCCAAAGGAAGCTGGCGCCCCGGCGCAAGGTAGGCACGCGGGCAGTCACCCGCTTGGGGTGCTGGCTGGACGGCCGACTTGCAAGCCAAAGAATATATACAGAGAGTGATATATTTCTGTTGCTTGGCAAGGCCTTTCTCGCTGGTGGTGATGGTGGTGGGCCCCTGGGTGTCTCCCTGTCCTGGCCATGCCTGTCCTCTGCCCACATCAGGAATCGTGTGTCATATGGAAGTTTGGACTTCACCTGCTTTCACACTGCATTCCTGGGGCTATCCAATGATCTCTTGAAAGCAGAAATGATATCCTTCAGTTTAGACTCTGTTTTGCCCCCTTCACTAGAGTCTTGGCAGAGTTTTAAGAAGTCTACGATTACAAGATAAGATGGGCATCCAGCCTCCCACTGCCTGAGCTGAAGCTGTGATTTCCCATCTTATGAGAAGGAGTGGCTTCCCCCACTCAGAACAGGCTGAGCTCAGCTTCCCTCAGGCCACCCCTCTCCTGCACACAACAGCCAGCAGGTGCAGCGAGTCCTGCTTCAGCTGCCTCCACCTCACAGAGGATGTCTGACCCCTTCATTTAATATACACTCTCCCATGGCTTCCAGGATGGTCTTTCTTTCAAAAACTGCTTTAGCCTTGGTGGCAGGCCTCATAGTGCATGTGTGGGTAGTTAAATAGATATGACAGCATGATTTAATCATATGTTAGACTTCCTGGTGCTTAGATAGCTTTTTTCTTTAAGGACTGAGAAGACATTTTGGACATTTTATCAATCCTCAGGTAATCTACAAATTGACACTCGTTAGAGTATGTCATAGGATCTTGCTGCTTTTACTGACTTGGGTTTAGGTTCAAGGAGATGGAGGAGAATTCTATGATAGATTTGTAATGGACAGTGGAGGGAGGGGAATGGTGTGAGGTAGAAGGTTTCCAGAAATAAGGTGATTTGAAGGCTCTATGGGGACCTTCTACCTGCACGAGGGGGTGCCCATAAGCATGTATAATCTCCAGCATGTTTCAGAATCCTTCTCAGAGATCTTACCTCCCTCCCCAGTTTTTAAGTTCAACTTGTCAGAGAGACTAGCAGGAGTTGGTCGTAGTTATTTCCCTGAGCTTACCTTGTCATATCATTTTTCTTCTTCCATGGGGTTTGTGGTGAGCGAGGAGGGACAAGACAGAGTGGGATTGCCTGAGTCCCTGGCCCAGACGCCTGTTTGAGCCAAAAGCTTTCCGCACCATGTAAGCAACTCTGCCCCTCCAGCTGCAAGTTTCCACTGATGCAGGTCACAGCAGGCAGCCCTGCCCGCCCCTTGTCTAGCGCAGTCTCGAGTCCCAGGCTCAAGGAGGATGGAAAGTGGGGCTGAGTTTCCCTGCAGCTGGACAATGCTGCCCTCCATGATTTCTGCTGCCATGGATTTCTCTGCTTCAAAGGTGGAGATGGGATCATTTAGATGATTTTTGACAATGGACAGACACTGGCTCTCAAGTTAACAATGGGGCTGAAGGCACTCCCCTGTTTTCTGGTCCCAAGCTTTTAAGTATTTACAGTCCATCTCCAATGACAGGTACTTTGGCTTAAACTCCATTCCTTCATGGGAACAACAAAGATCTGTCTGTGTATTTGGATTTCTTACAAATTTGCGTTTATCAAAAATTGAAAAGGTGCTTTTGTTTGGTCTACTTTTGAAAGTTCTAAGAAGCTGAGGTTGCTTAAAAGTAACATGCCAACTTCTGGGACATAGTAGGTACTTAATATTTCTTGAAAGAATAAATGGACAAGGCCAGGCACAGTGGCTCACACCTGCAATGCCAGAACTTTGGGAGGCCGAGGTGGTGGATCACCTGAGGTCAGGAGTTCAAGACCAGCCTGGCCAACATGGCAAAATCTCGTCTCTTCTAAAAATACAAAAATTAGCTGGGTGCAGTGGCATGCTCCTGTAGTCCCAGCTACTCAGGAGGCAGAGGCCGGGAGCAGGAGAATTGCCTGAACCTGAGAGGCAGTGGTCATAGTGAGCCAAGATTGCACTGTTGTATTCTGTGTGTTCTCCACAGCCCATGTATTCTGTGTAGGTTCTTTAAAAAAATATGTCTTTACCCCAGTGGTGATAATAGCCCATTTGCCTCAATATTTGTGAGAAGGGCAGACAGTCTTACTTCGAGTTAGTCACAGGAATGCTTTTTATATCTACCTAACCAAAACCCAACCAAATCCTTCATGTGATAAGTTCTCAGAACTCAAAGACCACGTGACATTTATAAATTATTCTCCTAATGTGCAAAGAAGGAAAAAAAACATTTATTGGCTCCTTTACTCAATACTAATTGCATTTCAGACAAATAAGAAAATTAATTCCAGGGAGTTAGAGCATGGTGATTTATCATATACAAACCTGTTAATGTGATAAATACACTATTTACATTTATGATTTATCATATACAGACCATTATTTCATTTGACCTTCACAACAACCTTGTGGTTAAGCGAGCATTCCTACTTTAGATACAAAGAGACAGGTTCAGTGGGGCTCTGTGATTAGCCCAGGTCCCTTGGACAGTAGCGGGGGCGGGGGCAAAGCTAGGACTCCGGGCAGCATGTTTGACCCCAAGTCCAGCAGGCCTGGTTTTGTCCTCAGCTAAGAGATGACTGTGGGTGTGGTCATCCTTGTGAGGATGCACAGATAGTGCCAAGGCAAGCTTTCCCTATGGCAGTGGCTGCACACTTGGTCATAGGTATTGGTCTGAGCCTTCCTCATCATACTGTTTTTCCCCTTTCCATGGGTTTGTGGTGAGCGAGGAGGGTGAGCCTTCTCAGAGTGGAAGGAGGAAAGCTGGGAGGTGCCAAGGGAGGCATTTCTCCTTCTGCCAGATGGTGAGTGTGTGACCAGACTGTGGCAGAGAGCGAGCCATGCTCTGGGTGTAAAAGCTGCATTGTGAGCACACATGACGATCTGAAAGGGTTAATTCTCCCCGAGGGGCTGACTTGTTTCAGAGAAGGGTCAATAGGCCTGGAGAGCAGTTGGATGCCTTTTCCTCCACTGGGGCTGTGGGAATTGACTCTCCCAGAGCTGTTGTTGACAGTTTCTCTGTGTGATGGGGCAAACCTTTGCTAAGGCCTTCTGGAATTTCTGATGGCCGATCAATGAGGAGTGATTCATGAAGTCGGTCATTTTTCCCATCCGCTGAATGCGAATAGTAAAATGTTTTTGCAAAACCACAATGGGGATTTATCTGGCTTCAAAACGAGACCAGCCCTGCAAAGCAGAGTTGACTTTCCAGTGGATCTGAAAACTGCCGTTTTGACCTCAGCCAAGCAGTGCAGGCCGTGAGCAGCAGAGTCGGCTTTGAGGACCTTCCAGAACACTCTTGAAGCCTGATGAGGACACTTCTCAGGTTTTGATACACTTGACTCTATCCAGCACTTATCTCCTTGCCTTGGGTCTCCAAGTTTAATTTCCTGCTGCGTTATAGCAACCAAAGGGAAAGGAACATAAGCAAAGGCCTCTGAAGTTGTACTTGCGTGGCGAAAGGCTGCAAGGAGCCCAGGTGTCTGGGTCTGCAGTACCCAGTGTGTACCAGCCTTCAGAGCTCGGTATTGACTCAGAACGTGCCTGGACTTCCAAGCATCCTCAGGCTCATACCTCATTTTTTTTTGGTCATATCATTCTTGTGGGACATTAGGGCTGGGGAGACTGGGATGGAGAGAAGGGAATTGCCCTGTCTCAGGTACCTTAGGAAACCAGGGGAAAGCTGAGCTGTTATTTGGGGTGGCCTGACTTCCCCATCCTGGTCAGACCTCGTGGATTGAGGGCCACTTTGAATGAAGGAGGTCTGCACATTGGAGGCGGTGAGTGCAGCAGGGCGGAAGAGGCTCTGAACCCTGTGTGCCTGCCCCAGGCCTTGGTGAGGGATCCTGCTGTCTCTTACTGGTGTTGGTAAGTAACCAGGTGGGATCCACAGAGCAAGGAGGGGTTGTACATTCCCGGTGGGTTTTGTGTTTCATTTCGTTTTCTCTTCTTTGCTCATAATTTGTATCATAGTTGTGACATGAACTTTTTTTCCAAACTAATTTTTTTGGTTTATTTTGTTTCTGTGGCAAAAAACAAACTGTAGGCCTTTCCCAGGTCTCTTCCACAAAGCCCCCTGGACCCACCTCTGCTTTGTCTTGGCTCTTTCTCTGTGTAATGCAACGGCACCAACGGGAAGATCGGTGTTTGGTGTTTGTGTGTGTGTTGGGGGCGAGGTGTGAGGGGAATCATGAAAAACACGAACATTTGGTATTTTCAAATAACCCTTCTCCCGGGCTGTTTTCTCCTGGCAGGATGACAGTGCCGATTTGAAGTGCCAGCTCCAGTTTGCCAAAGAGGAAGCCTTCCTGATGCGCAAAAAGATGGCCAAACTAGGAAAGGAGAAGGATGAGCTGGAGCAAGAGCTCCAGAAGTACAAGTCCCTCTATGGGGATGTGGACAGCCCCCTGCCCACGGGGGAAGCAGGTGGGCCCCCCAGCACCAGGGAGGCTGAGCTGAAGCTGCGGCTGAAGATGGTGGAGGAGGAAGCCAACATCTTAGGCCGGAAAATAGTTGAGCTGGAGGTTGAGAACCGTGGCCTCAAGGCGGAGATGGAGGACATGCGGAGCCAGCAGGAGCGGGAGGGCCCGGGCCGAGACCATGCACCCAGCATTCCTACCTCACCCTTCGGCGACTCCCTGGAGTCCTCCACGGAGCTCCGCCGCCACCTGCAGTTTGTGGAAGAGGAAGCGGAGCTGCTCCGGAGGTCCATCTCCGAGATTGAAGACCACAACCGGCAGCTGACCCACGAGCTCAGCAAGTTCAAGTTTGAGCCTCCCCGGGAGCCAGGCTGGCTTGGGGAGGGTGTGAGTCCTAGTGCTGGGGGTGGGGCCCCCCTGCAGGAGGAGCTGAAGTCGGCCAGGCTGCAGATCAGCGAGCTCAGTGGCAAGGTGCTCAAACTACAGCACGAGAACCACGCGCTGCTGTCCAACATCCAGCGCTGCGACCTGGCCGCCCACCTGGGGGTGCATGCCCCCAGCCCCCGAGACAGTGACGCCGAAAGCGATGCAGGCAAGAAGGAGAGTGATGGGGAGGAGGGCCGCCTGCCCCAGCCCAAGCGGGAAGGGCCTGTTGGTGGGGAGAGTGACTCGGAGGAAATGTTTGAGAAGACATCAGGCTTTGAGAGCGGGAAGCCATCGGAGGCCAGTGAGCCGTGCCCCACGGAGCTCCTAAAGGCCCAGGAGGACTCCGAGTGCCTAGTGACCCTAAAGCATGAGGCCCAGCAGTTGGAGCGGACCATGGAACGCCTCATCACAGACACCGACAGTTTCCTCCACGATGCCGGGCTGCAGGGTGGTGCGCCCTCACCAGGGCCTGGCCTCCAGGGTGAAGAAGATCAGGGCGAGGGGGACCAGCAGGAGCCCCACCTGCTGGGGACCATCAATGCCAAGATGAAGGCTTTCAGAAAGGAGCTGCAGGCCTTCCTGGAGCAGGTGAACCGCATTGGGGATGGCCTGTCCCCCTTGCCCCACCTCACAGAGTCCTCCAGCTTCCTCTCCACTGTGACTTCTGTGTCCCGGGACTCCCCCATCGGGAACCTGGGGAAGGAGCTGGGCCCCGACTTGCAGGTAAGGGGGCTCGTGGCTTCGCCTCCCTGCTCCACCTTGCTCTTCCTCCTTCTCGCTGGCATTGCTGCACTCGGGCTCACGCTGCTCACAGCTGCTTGGTTATGATTTCAAACCTGCATTGTACTAAAGCCTCTGGGGCAACCGGATCCTCTCTCTTGGTTGGGCTCCGTTGTTTTTTTTTAAGTTCTCTTGTATTGCCTTGTTTCTTTTTCCTTTTTCCTGTCTTATTTTTAACTGCACCGCGACTCGTTGTTTAGAGGCCCTTCCAGACACGAGGCTAAGCCCATTGGAAGCAATAGGGCTCGACGCAGGCCGGCCTTGCTCCTCTCTTGGTGTCTCAAACAACCAGCCACCCGCTGAAGAAGCCGTGAGGAGGCTAAGACAAATGTATGTCACAGTCAGGATAATTAGCAGACTCGCTAACGAGCACGTCCCTTCCTGGGTGTGTTTCAAGGGACACAGTGCAGTCCAAGGCCCTAGGCAGCCGAGGCCCCCACTCCCGCTGGAGGACCAGCCAAAGCGGGTGAGGAGCGCGGTGCTGAGAAGGATGGTTTTGGTGGAAAAGCTCTGCTGGCTCCCGCCGCCCTGACGCTGCGGGGGAGGGTGAGGAGGGCCTCCGAGGACTGCTGTCCTAGCCTTGCCTTGGGTGCATGGCCCAGCTGCCGCCCTGGACTGTGGCTTTGGCTGCTCGACCCACAAGTAAGGAAGGAAGAGCCTCGTTTTCGTTTCCTTCGTGGGTAGCGTGCTTGCAGTTGAGTTCTGGATTCATGCATCACCATCGCATGCACCCCGTGACCAGTGTTTTGCACCCCTACTTTCTCTTTTTGCTTTTCAGATGTGTCCACCTGCCCTTTTGCTCATCCTCATCTTGGGTCTGTTCTCTTCACTTTCTTACTCCACTGTCTTTGAGCTGTGTTTCTGTTCATGCCATTCTTTGTCTGGTCATTTTCTCAATTGTCTCCCTTATCCATTGTTGTTTTCTTCATCCCCACTCTCTGCCCCCACCTCCTTGTCCTTTATTTTTTTTTTGTTGTTGTTCAAAATTTTAAAAAACAACAACAAATCCCTCCCGTGCACCTAACAGTCCAGACTGAGAGAGCAGCTGGAGTGGCAGCTCGGGCCGGGCCGAGGGGATGAGCGGGAGAGCCTGCGCCTCCGAGCCGCACGGGAGCTGCACCGCCGAGCAGACGGGGATGCTGGGAGCCACGGGCCAGGAGGCCAGAGCTGCTTCAGCCTGGAGGTCAGCGCAAGCACGCAATCCTCCCACCGTCCCCCTCCTTTTCCTGTGTGGCTGGCTGTGTGATGGTTTCTGCCCCAGGCAAGTCCCTGAGGGAACATGGCAGGAGGAGGTGGAAATGGACAGAACTCATTGGCAGCAAACCCATTGCATGGCACTGGGACAGGGTATGTGCAGGTGCATGCAGGGAACTGCTGTGCTTGCCAGACAGAAGAACAGCTCACTGCAGGCACTGTCCACTCCTGTTCCTGCAGTCCTGGGGCACCTGGAGGTAGGCTCCTTGGTGAGTGCGTAGTGGCTTCTTGTCCAACCACAGAGAAAGAAGGGATGAAAACCCAGCATGGGCTTTCCTGCAATGGAGGAAACTCCTCTTAGGACTCCCCTTTTCAGTTCTTTGTTGCTGGTGTCTCTGTGACTGTCCCATGGTCTCCAGTGACACTGCTGGCTGGTTGGGAGAATCAGGGAGTCTCTCTCCTGACCTGTGGGTACCCTTATCAGTCTCTGTCACCACAGTAACCCCATGTACACAAGGCTCCAGCCACCAGAGGAACATGCATGATTGGAACCATTGTGAGCAGCCTGGAAGAGTGGAAGCTCTTAGACGCAGGCCACCCCACCTGGGAGATAAATGGGGTTCCCGAGGAGTGAACCCTGGCGCTGCCTCTACTGGTCAAGGCAGGTTGTTGGCAGGGCTGGAGCAATATTCTTCACTGAGGACAGCAGCTTCTCTAAGACACTGATGAAGATCCTTAATTTCTTAGTCCACCTGGGGATGTTACCACTTATCTCCAGGGCATGGGAGCAGCTCCCGCAGGGCAGGGGTGAGGGAGAGGTGAGGACCGCAACACTGAGGGGAGACAGAAGCTCACTCAGCAGAAAAGCCAGCTGGATTTGATTAGGAGATGAGCAGAAGCACGAGGGTGGGGCAGGGCCGGCGCTGCTATGACCTGGTCAGGCTGCCTGCTGTGTTGTCAGACAGTTGCCAGAAGGCTGCCACCTTACTCACATGAGTCCCAGTATCTCCCATTTGGGCTTCTCCCCTTCCCTGAGGATGTGTGTCACACCTCTACCCTTGCGATTGGACACACAGCTGCGTGAAAACTGCCTCTAAGAAGCTTAAATGAAAACAAAACAAGTTTTCAGAAACATCCTGTGCAGGCCCACCCTCCTTATGTCACCTGGGCAGAGGTCAGCCCTGCCTGAGAAGGTGGCATCCGGGTCCCTGCCCCAGAGGAGAGTAAATGTGGACCAGACAGGGGTGTGACATGGAGACACTCCACATGCCAAACGGCCACGCTCACATTGGTGCCAACCTCCCAGTAAACAAGCAGAACCTCCGTGAGCTGTGTGGAGCTGCCGTGGCATTCAGGGAGCAGCAGGGTGCCTCAGAGCCCTCCTAGTTAGAAGGCCCAGAATAAGCATTTGTAATGTTTTTAATGTTTTCTTAACACTGTGTTTGGACATCGTGTTAGATATGTATTACAGAACGTCGTTCAGCGTATTCTCATTCCTAAATCACAAGTGAGATGTCCCTAAGTTTTGTACCAAAGTAGAGCAGGACAGGCAGATATTGGGGAACTGCCAGTTTCCCCACAGATGGAGTGATTTAGGACTCCATGGAATGATCACAGGAAGCGCCTTTGTTAGCCCGGACTGCACTCAGGGCCTTCCTCTGAGAATACTGTTGTGTGAGCAGTAGCAAACCACAGTTACACAAATTTCCAGTGGTTGAGTGACCCACCTCCAGGATGGAAACCTCAGAAAGACACATTTCCCAGCTTTCAGCTAACACGGCCCCACAAGTTGTTGCTAGCAGGCGTGTCCTGCCTCACTGGAATTGACCCTGGCCTGGGCATGAGAGACCCTGGGCCCTAGCCTGGCTGTGTTCATTCCCAGCTCAATTTCTCAGGCAAGTCTCTCGGCCTCTGTTTTCTCATCTGTAAAATGGGCATGACAGCATTGCCCTGCCTACCCAATGAGATTACACAGGGGTGATTCAGAGCAAAGGAACTGTTAAATGAGGGAGCACCTTTAAAAGCCCAAATGCCATGTCCATGTAAAGTATGATTTTTTTTTTTTTTTGAGACGGAGTCTTGCTTTTTTGCCAGGCTGGCGTGCAGTGGCATGATCTTGGCTCACTGCAGCCTCTGTCTCCTGGATTCAAGCGATTCCCCTGCCTCAGCCTCCTGAGTAGCTGGGACTACAGGCGCGCGCCACCACGCCTGGCTAATTTTTTGTATTTTAGTAGAGACGGGATTTCACCATGGCCGGGATGGTCTCAGTCTCCTGACCTCATGATCCACCTGCCTCAGCCTCCCAAAGTGCTGGGATTACAGGCGTGAGCCACCGCACCTGGCCTAAAGTGTGATTAATAATAAAGAGAGAGTGCTTTATGCTGCCATTGGGGCTTGCCAAGGGGGAAAGTGTGTCACAGCTTCCCTGCTCAGGGTCCTGGTTTTCACTTCCCATTTGTAGCTCTTCTTTGCTCATTCCGCAGATGGGCTGTTTCCGGAACCACAGCTCTGGAACCACAGCACAGGGTGTCCCTCTTACCTTTGACAGCCGGTTTTACAGGAAATGCATCTCCCCTCCCAAATGTTCATCCTTCAAGGGGTGTCGCACATAGCTGTGTGCAGTTACAGCCTGTATCAGAGAGCTCTCCTCCTCCTGGTTTCTTCTGGGTCCATATTGTGTAACCTGGAGAAGTGATAAGTTGTCACCATCATAAATGCATCACATAGCTTCAGAAACTTGTAGTGATTTGGGAAAGAGAAACATACCTAGTTGAAGAAAACCAAATACTGAGGGACAGTAAAGCTTCACAAGAAGTAGATTAGCAGAGTGAGCTGGTGTCATGTGGTGGCACAGGATCTCCGAACAATACAGCTCAGAAGGGAACAGCAGGTCTTCAGATGAAGTCTCTCATTCCGCAGATGACAAAAATGAGGCCTGAGAAGTGAAGCGGCTCCTCAATAAACCCTCCTCCTGCTTGGTGGCAGAACTGGGTCTAGAAGAGCCTCCAGCCAGCTGCAGCTCCCCACCTCCCCAGCACATCCCCAGAGGGCCTGATCTGTAGCAGCAGGAGAGCTCTGCACTGACCCCTGGGTGGGTTTCTAAAGAGTCACTCTAACTGAAGACTCAATTAAAGACTAATTGAACGGCCGCTGTAGAGCCACTGTCTTGTCATGGAATAGCACCTTTTTTAAACATCTGTCTAGCTTCTTTTAATTTTGTATGTTTTAGCAAGAAAGCTAAAAATCTCCATAGTGAAAGGCCAAGTCTAGGGAGCATCATTTCCTAGAAGGGGAAGCAATGTGAATCAGGAGTTTTAAACATCCCTTGTTCTGATGTTTTTATTCACGAAGACATTTCACATAGAAGAGAAAACTCAATTATGTTGCAAACACATCCTATTTATGTTTTTTTTTTTTAAATAAGGCATGTTCTGGAGCCACTTTGATTCCTCCACAGTGTTTCCTTTTATTAGAGGAGCTGGATGTGGATCACTCACAGAACCTGGGTCGGGAGAGGCTGCCCTGTCCCTGGTGTGAATGTCACTCTGACAGCCTTGTTAGTTGGTCTTTGAATATGACATTGTGTTAAAGAATTGTACAATGGACAATTCTGGGGAGCAGAACTCTTAAAAGCTTTTTAATGAGAACATCCCTGAATTCGCTGCCAACAGTTGCTTTCCCATGACACTCTAATGGAAACAGTACACAAATCTCCCCTTCTCTGTCGGGCCAGAGAAGCTGCTGTGTTGAGACTCATCAGACCCCATGGAGTAACTGAGAGAAAGACAAACATGGGCACCTTCATGCAGACTGAGGCAGGGCTGGAGCTGGAGGTCTTGCCAGCAGCTTTCTTTGCTCCCTTTTACATTTCCCTTCAAACCACCACCAATTTTGCCCTCAGGCCAACCACGACTGTATCTGTGTAGCTCTCTGCCCGTAGTTCCTTAAGGGTGTGGGAGGGGGCCCAGTAGCACACTTAGTATCAATGGCATTAAGCAGAAGTTTTTAAAGAGGATCCGTTTCTGACCCTGCACTTACAAAATGCCTCTGTGTCTTTTGCCTTACGGATTTTTATATCTGGGGAAAGGGGAAAGAAGATAAATTATTATTTTGAAAGACTGAGGTATTTTACCCAGACAGAAACTACGACTACTACTTGTAGTACCAGCAGCAGCAGTTATAACAATAAAGAGGAGAAAAAGAAGTACATTCTTACACATGACACATTTTCACAGATTGCAAATCTGGGCAGTGGAGGAGCCCTGCTGCTCAGACATCGCCATTCACTAAACCTGGGAAAGGGGTGGCCTCTCCAAGAGGCCACAGCCAGAGCAAACTGAAGTTTGAAGTTTGTGGCAAACAGCCAGAGCCGGAGCAAACTGAAGTCAGAACCCACGGACACCCACTAATGCAGTCAGTGCAGCCACCCAAAAATGATTTGCTAAAAAGTAACAGACTTCAGGATAAGTGTTCCTGCTGTCTGCTCTTCTTAGTGGATGTTAGCAAGATGCTCACACTATGCACTGGACTCTTCCCTGACTTCCCTCCCTGGGGTTCCCATCAAATGTGAGACATTCGCATTTGTTAAGAGAGTGATGCGTAGAATGGTTTGGAATGTGCGAGGCACCGTAAAAATAGTTCTGAATGAGAAATGGCCATGCATGGACACTGGTCAGATTTCAGATATAAAGGAGACCAGGCCTGTGCCTAGAGGATTGAGTGTCTGAGTCAGAAATCTCAAAGAGCTCTTCTCCTTAGTGCCTGCTTTTATCCTTCAATCAAGAAAGCACACAAAGCAGTCGCAATCCCATGTGCCTCAGCTGTGAAATGCCAGCCACAAGGAAGTTACTTGGGGTTTTATGCCAAGTATTTGCACACGTGTTGGCCTCATGTACTGCTTTTGAAGTGAGTGGTTTCAAAACTGCCCAGAACAAAATAGAACCCTCCAGAAAATGAAGTCATGGTCATGGTCATGGTGGTGGAATTGTCCTAATAGAGGAAGTAGCATTGCTAGGCACCCTAGTGACTGTCATGAAAAGCCTTCCTTTTCTGTTTGTGTTTGAGATTGTGAAGTTATTTTCTTAAGTATGGGAAGTAATATATAAGCCACTTTCTTTGGAGCTGGGGAAGTTAGCCTTTGTTAATCCCTGTGCGATGCAGCTCTGTTGGGGAAGACATGGGTGGGAGTTTCAGAACACTGACATGGGAGGATGGTTGCAATGACAAGACTAGTGTCTCAGCAGCCTCGGAGACAAGTGAGGATAGTGTTGGTTTAGATAAGCTGCTTTAATAGGGAGATGAAGATGAATTTGATGTATAATCAGAATCCTAGGTAAGTGAACAAAGAATGGTTTTTAGAACCAAACTTTTGGGGATTGGGTGGCCAAGGGAAATTTTTAGAAGACATTTATGTGTCATGTGAAACTTTTCTCCAAATGTATGTGATCATATGCAGCTGTGTGACAATAGAGTGATTCTAGGCAAAAACTTTTGCCATAGCATGTTTGTATATTGTTTTTTGTAACATTGGAGTGACGTTGGCATCCCGGCTAGGAGCATTGTCCGTGGGAGTTTTAATATTGTGTTAGCAAAAATGGACAATGAAGGAAAATGAAGCTTCTAATACATCAGGAGAATCTAATTGTGTCTGCTATTGACCAGGCAGCAGTCTACAGAGACAATATTGGAGGCACTGTAGGTGGATCCTACTTCCCCAGTAAACAAACTCACAGAACCTCCTTTCCTGTGACCCTTCAAAGGTGTGGTTCAAACAGAAGAGCATGTTTTAAATCCAATGACACTGAATTATGAGCTTCATATATTGTTTCACATAAAAATGGTTTCTGTGGGCCGGGCGCGGTGGCTCACGCCTGTAATCCCAGCACTTTGGGAGGCTGAGGCAGGTGGATCACGAGGTTAATAGATTGAGACCATTCTAGTCAACATGGTGAAACCCTGTCTCTACTAAAAGTACAAAAAATTAGCTGGGCATGGTGGCGTGTGCCTGTAATCCCTGCTACTCGGAAGGTTGAGGCAGGAGAATTGCCTGAACCCAGGAGGCAGAGGTTGCAGTGAGCCGAGATCGCACCATTGCACTCCAGCCTGGGTAACAAGAGCGAAACTCCATCTCAAAAAAAGAAAAAAAAAAATGTTTCTTAACATGTGTATTACTTATTAAAATTAAAACCAAACTAAATAGTTTGTGTAACCTATAGAAACTAAACTAATAGAGCTTTGCTTTTCTTAAACAATAAGGTTGATTAGGATGTCTGTTTTTACACCTAATACTACAAAGCTTTTGGCTAGTAGCTAATGCATTAAATAAGGAGGATTTTTTACATTTTAAGTTTATAGAATAATGTGTAGCTGGAAAGTAAAACTGACAGGAGAGCAGCCTCAGTGACCTGGAAATGGTCCTGTGCAGAACACTTGAGATACAGGAGAGCAGGTGTGGCCGCTGTGTTTACCTCTCTATCCCCCATGCCTTAGATGGTGCCTAGCACTGGAGGTGCTCAATAAATATTGAGTAAAACACTGCATAAAATACAAAGTTATCTCTTAAATACATCGCTGAATTCCCAGGAAATTTAGGGAAATCTTCAAGAGTTGGAACTGATTTTAGAATTGAGAACCAGAAGGCTGGGCGCGGTGGCTCATGCCTGTAATCCCAGCACTTTGGTAGGCCAAGGTGGGCGGATTACTTGAGGTCAAGAGTTCTGGACCAATCTGACCAACATGTTGAAACCCTGTCTCTACTAAAAATACAAAAATTAGCTGGTTGTCATGGCAGGCACCTGTAATCCCAGCTGCTCAGGAGGCTAAGGCAGGAGAATCACTAGAGCCTGGGCGATAGAGGTTGCAGTGAGCCTAGATTGCACCACTGCACTCCAGCCTGGGTGACAGAGTGAGACCCTGTCTCAAAACAAAACAAAATAAAAAAAACAATTGAGAGCCAGAGTGGTCTCTGTGGTCCTTAGGTGGGTAGATTAGGGAGATTGTTGCCAGAACTGGTTAAGTGGGAGTCTTGGGTTTCAGAAACTCCAAGGGAACAGGAGATGCGGCCTGAGACCGACACCTGCAGGGAAAGAAAGGAAGCGAAGAAGCCTCTGCCTGCTGGCCGCAGGGAGCTGGAGGCAGTGGGGACACTCGTTTCCCCAGCATGTGCTCTGGGTCAGGAGTAGGAGGGCTAGAGCTGGCCTCACCCAGGGCCAGGCTTTGAATTGATGTTACCAGTTTTGTCCAGGAATCCCAAAGAAAAGGATTATGTTATATTGCTACCTCCAGCAAACACGAAACCAATCTGGAGGCACATTCTCCACCCAGATGCATACTAGATCTATGGATAGTTGCCCCTGGGAGATGAAGTCTCAGTGCAGAACTTCACACAAGCCAAGAATGTCCAGCAGGGACTTGAGTTGGCAGACGTGGCAAATAGCGGGATTCAGCCCTAAGACTGCAGATAATAGAATTATCAGATGAGTGTGTTCACAGTTACTAAAGGCAAGCAAACAGGAGAAGAGTATGTCACCATCATAAAAGACCACACATTTTTTTAAATAACAGAACTTTTAGAAATGAAAAATCAGTCATTGAAACCAATTCAACATGTAGGGAAATGCATCTTTTCAAAGACAACCCCAAACATTGCTTAATATATATAAAAGACTATAATAATCTTGAACAACTAGCAAAGCCAAGAAACATTTAATGCTCTCAGAAGTTCTTGAGTTTTTTGAAAATAGGATGTTTAAATCTCTAGCTTTCAAAATTTTATGCCAAACTTGGCAAATCCCCAGTGTCTGATTTTCTGTCTCTGTTCTTCTTTCTTTCATACCCTTCTCTCATATCCCCAGTGCTGAGGGAAGTGCTCTGCTCTTCTATTTTTTGCATTTTCTGTTCTTGGTTTTCACTCTTGACAACCCAGGTACCATCAGATTAGGAGGAACAGACAGTATCCAAAAGGAGAAGTAGTAGATGAGTTAAAGGGATTCAGAATGAACCAGTGAAAGTTCATGTATTTCATTGCAACAATCCACTCTGATTCCCAGTTTTATAAAACACCTGTCTTCAAGTAGCATGAAGCTGTGGGTAAAATGTCATGCTTAAATTTTGTTGATGCCTGATACTTTTAGCATAACAATGTTTCTATCTCTAAAAAGCATATTTTATTTCAAAAGTAATAACACTGACTCCTCTATCTTAGCATTAGAATATAAAAGGTAGACTTTACTAATAAAAATCATGATACGGATTCCACCACCTCTCTTGAACTTAACGGGTAGTAAGTACATCTTTGTGCGATTCCCCTTAGGCAGCATGTGCAATTGGGAGGCCTGAAGCCATGCATCTCTGCTAATTGATAAAGCCCCACCCCATTGCCCTGAACATCGGGGGTCAGACCGCCTCTATAAAAGAAAGGCACCCTCGGATGAGCAGGAAAAACTCTTAAGAAAGCATATGAAAAAATTGTGCAACTCAGAAAGACCTGATGACTCGGAGAGGGAATCCAAGAGGCTGATGTGATAGGTGGTCATGCCTGCCTTGGTCGTAGTCAGCTCTGACTGCCCGGCATCCAGAAGCCACTGTCCAAGCAAGGACACCTCTGGCATACCTTGGCTTCCTTCTGTCAGCCTGGTTTGTGGTTATGGTGGTGGGTGAAGCTGCCCGCTCCCCTCCTGGGTAAGAGATGCAGGGCAGGTGGAACTGTCACTCCCCAGGTAACATGGGAGCTGTGGAGCCCAGAGGGAAGTCCCAGGGGGGTTGCCACAGTCACTCCACTGCTGCAGCGCCCACATGTGCTGTCTTGCCTTGTGTGTCTCTGGCTTGTGCAGATGTCTGTCCTGCGTCGTCAATTCAGGCAGAGTTCTGATTTCCACTAAACCCCTTCCTTTATCCCACCAATCAGCTCAGGGGCCCCCCTGTTTTACCTGAGCAGAGTGTATCCATAGAGGAGCTACAGGGTCAGCTCATGCAGGTGGCCAGACTGCATCAAGAGGAGACAGAGACATTTACAAACAAGATCCATAAGGTAAATATTTAACATGGATTTCAGCATGACCGCTTCATGAACCATACAGTTCCAAAGGAGAAATGCCACGATGCATTTTCAAAGAAGGCTGTCTGTTGCATACAGGCTGCTAGACTCTTGGGCACCTATGGAGAGGTCACCCAGTCTAGCTGACCCCTTCTCAGACACCCCTAAACATAACTCTACCTTTCTGTTCTGGCACATGCTTTTCAGCATCTATACTGTGGTCTCAGCAAGGTCTTCCTCATGCCAAATCCAAACTTTCCTGCAGCATTACCAGCCTGACATCAAGTAAGGGCCTGAATGCACTGGACAGAAAAGTATGTCTGTCACCTCTGCTGATGTTGGGTGAATTTTCTGATAGGAAAATCAGAAACTCACCCTAAACCGTTGTCTTAAAAAAAAAAAACAACTGTCACAACTTGAGCTGTGGCCTGATTAACCTCTGTTATTCTGGAATAACTTGGTATTGGCTAATTTTATCTGCCAAATCCTTCCCCAGAGTTCCAGGTAGAAGGGATTCACAGAGGTGGGCACTCATTGCCCTGGATATGCCTGAGAATGGCCCAGTCCCTGCCACCCAGAATCTAATTAAGTTGTGAAAAGATCTAGGTTCAGAATTGCTGCAGCTGCCCTTCCCCTTTGTATTTGTTCTTGAAAGATAGCTGTGTCTTTAAAACCAAACAACGCAAAGCAGTCGATCTTGAATAGAGCACCTTGGTGTTTTAATATGTATATCCTGTGCAAATAAGGTCTTGGTGTATCTAAGAACTCATTTTGGCGAGGAATGTGTGCTACACATAAGCCCCTATGTTGACTGAGGTCATGTGATTTAAATGGGTCACAAACTGATTAAGGGAATGAGCGCCTTCTCTGCACCTTGCAGCTTAGGAAAGGCAGGGCTAAATGCCAAGATTTAAATACTTTCTGCCAACTTCTACCATTAGATGCATGACTTGTTTTAAATGTTTCCTTTATAGGTCAAGTTGCACATCTCATTGTCAGAGGAAAATAATTTCATATTCCTTGAAAGATAAATTACTAAGTAATCAAAAAGAACTTTTTGCATTGTACCAAAAATAGTTTAAAAAGTGAGTTTATTGCTGAAGATGCTACTAGCACAATGTCCGGGGCCCATGTGTTTCTGGTATGTGAGTTGATGATGAGGGAGGATTGCAGAAGAGGCCTTGGATGGTAGGAGATGCCCTCTAGGAAGGGAAAGTGCCCCCCTAAGGTACCCAGAGGGCAGATGATTGAACGCTGAGACTTGGGAAGTACATGGAGCCATGGAACAGAAGGAGTTGGAAAGGGCAGAAGTGAGGGAGAGAAAGGAAGGCTCTCCAGGAGGACCTGGGCACAGTGCTGCAGATGCTGCCTCCCGTGGTGCACGTCCCTGCCTCTCCACAGCCAGGCAGGAAAGCAGCTCACGTTAACTTCACATTGCCCCTGAGGCCAGTGAAGCTTGCCCAGCACAAGTCAGTAAAATAATAAAACAAAAATGAAGAAAAAAAGAAAATTACAGGACCCTCTAAATTGATTATATCAAGGGTGAGGTTAAGTCATGGAACATGTTTTGTTTCTTAGATTATAGATGAACACTCTTCCTCATTGTTCTTGTTTGGTAACGACTAAGAGACCAGAGACCAGACCTCCCTTCTTTTTAATTACTGATCTTTGTTACAGATTAACTGCCTCTTTTATTGTCATGTACCTAACTCAAACCAGATGGTGCAAAAGATCCCATGACTGTTACATCTTCAGTGTGAAATGTTAAATACACTTCCCCCACCCACCATTAAAAAAGACCACCTTCACTGATCAATAGGAAATTGCAGATGCTGTATGTCTGGTGCTCTAGGCCGCCCTTGTGTTCGCAGGGAAGAACCAATGGTGGAATGCTGAGGGCTGCTAAGATGGTGAATAAAATCGCCTGTTTGCTGTTATTTCAGTCAAAAGTACAGTAAAGGTCAGGTATTGGGAGAGCAGCCACAGAAGTCGCTGTCTAGACCTGTGGATCTTTCCAGAGCTGCTTCTGACTCTTCACTGGCCTTTAGCTCATTGGCCTCGGGCAGCTGTGGTTCTATTCCCAGGGCCTCTGAGAATTAATTTAGTACTTTAAGGAGAAAAACATATCCCTGCCTTAGTTCTTGGCATAAGAGGGAGTGTTAAGAGAAGACAGTTGATAACCTTCAGGCTGGCATTCCAGCCCTTTATTGTTCTATGGAATACAAAGCTTGTATCCCATAATGTCATTTCAGCTACTATAAATATTATTTATAGATATTATTCTTTTGCCCTTATGTGCAAAGTGATATTTTATTCACTCTTTTGCTTTTTAGTATTGATACATGATAATTGTTTGTTGCTTGGAAGACTGTTTATGGGGGGGTGTGTTTAAAAAACAGGAACTTAATGTGGAGATGCAAGATATTTCTTTTCCTAAGAGATATACACATCTAATACGAACATCAAGTCTCTAAGCATGGAAATAGGTTGTCAGACTCACTTTGCTGTTTCCTCACCATTGTATGCAGTTGAGGCCTGAGTACTTGGAAGAATTCCTTCCGCCCAGCCTGCTGTGCTCTCCACCATCTGGGGCTCTCTTCTGTCAGGGGCTGTTGGGAGTCACGGGGCTCAGGAAGTAGAGGGGAACGATTTCCACTTCTTTTCTTCTTTACAATTGTAATGTGCCTTTGAGTGCCCAGCCCACGTGCAGAGGGGACATGGAATCTGCTTACATGAGATTCATGTCAGTGGTAAGCCATACTTCCAAGACACAGTTTTCCTGAAGGAGTTTAGAGACATCTGAAACATCAATAACTTTCCTATATACGAGCAAATATAACAGAAGTAACCATGAGAGACTTAATAATGAAAAATGATCATAATACCTTACTTTGAAATAGCACTTGTTTCTGAATCATTAGACTCATGGGGTTTTGTAAACAGGAAACGTCTGAAGCCCTTAAAGTAACCTTCTGGGGCTCCTGTGTTTCACATCTTATATGCAGCATGACAGAGACTGAGTGGCAGTTTGCAGGGACTCTTGGTTTGGGTGGCAATTTGGATTAGCCACTTGTCATACTATCTCTTTTGTTCCATTCAAGATGGAGGAGGAGCACCTCTATGCCTTGAGATGGAAAGAAGTGGAAATGCACAGCCTGGCTTTGCAAAACACCCTCCATGAGCGAACCTGGAGTGATGAGAAGAATCTGATGCAGCAGGAGCTCCGGTCCTTGAAGCAGAACATTTTCCTCTTCTACGTCAAACTCAGGTGGCTGCTGAAACACTGGCGACAAGGGAAGCAGATGGAGGAGGAAGGAGAGGAGTTCACTGAGGTAACTCCGCTTTAGAGTTCCTTTTATTTGCATCTTTTTTGTTCTTGACCCCCAGACACTGCTGTCTCCTCACCCACCCTACACACAGTCATGTTCTATTATTTTATTTTTCAGTATTTGATTGACATCTAATATTGCTACCAAAAAAGGTTTAGAGCAATTCATACAGACACATAGATAAGAGAAAATTGAACATAGGTGACTGAAACATCAATAACTTTCCTATATACTAGCAAATATAACAGAAGTAACATTACAATAGCAAGAGCAGATATGCTAGGCATAAACTTACTTAGAATAGTGCAGGAACTAAATGAGGAAAATCACAGACTTCCCTACGAAACCTGCATGATGTTCATAAGTGAGGGATGGGCAGAGGCAGGTGCTTTGGTTGCCTACTCAATGTCTACTCTCTCTTTTTTCATTTGTACATGTTCATGGAATACAAGTGAAGTTTTGCCACATTAATATTTTGCATTGTGGTGAAGTCATTATTATTTTAAATTATTTTGTCAATTTTGGTCCAAGAAATGGAAATGTAGCAGCTTGTTCAGTTATATATGAAACCACGAATTCTGTGCTATGCGCTTACCTAGTTTTAAGAGTGTTCTGGTCCATAACTCCATGCTATAGCAAAGTTTCACTCCCATCTCCTTTGCTGCTCATTTATAAATTCATTGAGGTTATCACTCTGATGTCCTGCACCATCTCATTCAAGCTGGTTTGTAAATGCTGGTTTCTAAAACGTTTGCTCTTTTTTTATTTGAGTTTTGTTCCTAGATGTGAAAGCCTGTCCTGCCCACACAGTTTTAAAAGGATCTTTTCTAAGCTTCAGATGAGTCACTTTGCCACCTCTAAAATTTGTATATGTTCTTCCTGTTATACCTCCCAGGTTTATAATAGCAACAGAACAGAGATCTTTGCCTTCTGATTGCTTTTGTATTGATTAAGTCAGAGTGGCCGTTTGTGCTGCAGGCTCCTTCCTGGGCTTGCTTCCTGGCATGCTTGGGGCTGGAGCCGCTGGTGTTCTGTGTATTCTGAACATCCACGACCCTGGCTCCTTGGCCAGCTGCTTCGAGGCATTGTGAATTGTTGGTTTCTTTTTAGCTCCCAAAGACCTTTTGTCTGCTTTTCACTCTAGGGAACAGTGTATGTAAATTTAAGGTCTCATCCTCAGAATGGGAAAATACAGTGATCTCTTTCTTCAGGGTGAGGAAAGTCTTCAAAAACTAATTCCGACAGCTTCCACCTATCCATGACATAGAAAATCATTATTAAGCAAAACCTAGAAATCGTTGTAAAGTTTCCTGTTAATCAGTACTCTGGAATTCCTCCTCCTTTAACTTAAAAACCATAGCTATAAGCAATACTAATTTATAAGTAGTAGAATTGAAATTTCTCTTTAACATCTTTTAGTAAGTTAAGCACCTGCTCTGTGCTATTTAAATGCAGCAAGTACCAATGAGTGAAATGGCCAAAATGAGCATTTTAGGGGTAATGACTGAGAAATATAGGCCTTGATAATCCATAAAGGGGATTATTATCTTCAAACAATGAAAATCAGGCTGTATAGCGAAAGGATTTGGCTGCAGCTGTGATCGTCACCTCCTGCCTGTTTCAGGGTGAGCATCTGGAGACCCTCCCCAGACTCGGGGAGCTTGAATTCCAGGCGGGTCACCAGGTGGATGGCCCAGACCGTGACGACGGTGACCGAGGCTGTGGCTTTCCGGTGGGGGAGCACCCCCAACACTCTCGGCTGCAGATTGGAGATCACAGCTTGCGACTGCAGACTGCAGAGAGGGGACAGCCCCACAAGCAGGTGAGTGCCTTGATCCAAGCCCATCGCCCTGCCTACACCAGAGAGAAGAGACTCCTAAGCCACATTTGTGTCATTTTGTTTCAAACATTGGTCTTCAGGTAGCAGAAAATTCCTCTGCCTGACTGCAGCCATTTGTCATTTGTGATGCTGGGTTTTTGCTAGAAATCTCCTCATCAAGCCATTCATTTTAATGTCAGCCCACTCTTTCATTTGAGTTTTCATTTACCCATATAAATAAGGACCATAGTAAGGGTGGATCAATGGTGTGTGTCCCTGTTGGGGCCAGTGAATATACCTCAGAGGCCCTGTCACTGGCAACATCATTCATTTGGCAGCATAATATATAAGGAGAAAAGGACAAGTTTAAAAAAAAAAATCCCCCAATGTGGACGAAATATTTCAAGTTCTCTTTGGCCCACTTGAAACATAGTGTGCTCCAAATAAAAGTATTTAATGACACTTTGAAAATTTTAAAGTATATATAGAGGTGAGACTTCAGTGTTATTAAGTAGCTGTTATTGTTGCCATAGACCACAGAAATAGAATCTACTTAATAAAGCAAAAGATACTACTGATAACATCCAAACTGCTTGCATTTTTATACCAAATGGCAGTGATGGAGGATTTGGAGTAAGGAGCTCCTGAGCAGGACCCTATGTTAGTGCTCTCTCGCCCCCAGGCTTCTGAGTCCCCTCTAACCCGACTCAATTATTTATTAATAATAATAACCCTTCTCAGGAGGCTCCTAGAGTGAAGCTGGACACCTCTGGCCCAGGAGGCCTGCGTTCTGGGCTGAGGGTGCAGGGCCAGGTGGACACGGGGCACGGCAGTCATGTGGGTGTGGCTCCAACCTCTCAGCCCTAGACACTCTGGGGCACTCCCTCCGTGCTGGACGCCACAGCTGCTGCTCCTCCCTGGCCCAGGCTCCCTGGGCCTGGAGCTGCTGTATCTTATGGGAGCGGGCTGTCATCAGAGTGCTGGCTCGGATCCAGATGAAGACAGGCGGCGAGCTTCTGAGTGCAGGCTGAAGGGAATTTGGGCTCCCCCTACTCCCTCTCTATACAATCAGATTTTCACACCTAAACAGCTGTTGGCTATGTACACCGGTCCACCCTTCATTCTCCGTGAATAACGTGACTCAAGAAGGAGATGATTCTTTCAAAGGAACTTTTACTCACAGCCGTTAGAAAGTACATGATTCTGCCAGCGTCCATGGGGAGAATTTAGGTCATGGAATGAGTTTTCCAGCAATAATCTAGTTAGAAATGAAAATACAACTTTGCAAATAATGCTTTAAAATCTACTAATTTTACTTTTTTAAAAGAAATGTTATCATTCAATCTCATAAATCATCTGTGCTTACCTCACACAATATTGCCACTGATGGCCACAGTTGCCACCTCACCACAAACCTGCTGCATCTAAGAAAATGTACTTCCCACACATGTATGCAGATGCTCTGGGCAAGGAGAAAACCTCGCACATCTGGTTTTCTAAACAACAGTCGTTACTCTCAGAGTGGAAAATAATGTGGAGTCACTCAGCTGGAACCTCACATTCAGCATATTTTAATGTCATTTCCCTTTGCCGCCTGCTTCTTCCAACACTAGTTTTTAGCGATTACCCTTGAAAGTAGAGATGGACCTCTGAGCTTCCACTGTGGCCCGCATGTGGTAGAAGTGTGTGGATGGGTGGTGGGGTGGAGTCCAGACACTCAGACTCAGGTGTGCCGAATGGGCTGGTGTCCACAGTAGTGAAAGGAACACGGCGTGCACAATACTCTATCTGCCCCAGGACGGAAGATCAGTGAGCTCTACTGTAATGACAGCTGGTTCTCTGGGGGGAACATTCCCAGTTAGAGGATTTGCCTTTCTCTGACTGGCATGAGTATTAGCCAGGCAGCTGGGATGCAAGAGCCAGGGCACATGTCTCACGGAGTGGCACAGAGCCAGGCTGTTCCAGAAACCCTGAACACCTCGCAAGGTGCTTAGTAGCATGGGAAACGTGGCCAAACCGCTTTCTGAATAACAGGTTCTCAGTTACAGTATTCCTCAGGCCTCCGTCTTTGCTTTGTGACATATGAAACATTCTCACAACTGAACTCAAGTAGTTGGCAACATTTATCATGTCCACAGAGTTTTTTTTAAAAAAATGCATATACTCATCAACCTTGGATGGCTCATAACAAATCATCAGGTTGGCAAATATTTGGCTCCGTAGATGTTCCCTGTTTCCCAGTCTTCAGCTACATGAGCTCACAGTCATGACCTGGTTGCCCTAGAGCCACAGTGAGTGCTTTCAGTTTCCCCAGCCGTCCGGAAGAGCAGAGGCCGTGCACACCTAAGAGCTAATCGTATAGTTCTTCTTGAGCTCCAGGACTCTCGCCACTGTGTTAAGCATTTGAGGCCAGCATTCCTAGGCTGTTTATGCATTTCATACTGATTAGTAATTCCTGGAATCCAGCTTCTTCACACAAGGTGATTAATGGTGCGGGAATGATGATCCTGGGGCGCCAACAGCTCGTTTTCCCTGCTTGGATTAACTTAAAAAGAAGTTACTTTTTCATTCAGGGATGTGACCTAATTCTCTTTATTATTTGATAAAACAGCTATGTAAAAAAAAAGTGTGTAGAACCTAATATAAAATTCATAGGAAGAACTGAAGGAATTATATTTCATATTTAAGACTTCACCTGCTACAGTCACTGAGGAGACTCACTTAGTCCAGCCTCAGGACTGAGGAGACTCCACTTCCCTGAACCTCTGCTCCTTGTCTGGCTCATGAGCTGCATTAGGGCCTTCAGGGGAGTCAGGCTTTCTCCTGCAGACAGAGCCCTTGGCTTCCTGGGCCTCCGGGGCCTTGGCTCTCCTAGACCCCGGCAGTCTTCCTTTCTGGCCATGCAGGCTGCCTACCTTTGCTTTGCCCAACATACAGAAACTTCCAAAAAGAACACCCTTGTCAGAGGAGGCCTCACATCAGAACTGTGAACTACCTTTTTTTTTTTTTTTTTAATAAGAAAGTTCTCTTGAGCCTAGATGGCATTTACATTTCAATTTTGTATGTCATACTGTGGTTTATTCTTCAGTTTATCCTGCAACTGGGAGGCCTCCTTTAGGAGGTGTGCTACTCTTTCTGTAAAAGGAACCAGACCAGAGCTTAGGATCGTGAAGCGTTTTATCTTTGCTCTATGGTGTCAGTTGCTCTGTCACTCTGAAAGGAGCTTCTATGTGAAGTAAAAATTCACATGTACAGATGGGTGCTTGGACTCTCCCTGCCCCGTCCTACCTCCCAGAGTTAACCACAGCCACATAGGCCTTCCAAAGTGCATAACTAAGCTTGGAACCTCACAAATAAGTGTCTTCCCTAACGGCCTCCTGATTTTCATCAGATTTGCCCTGGTTTCCTAAGCCTTTGGGCTGATAACTGTGTGTATGGCTCATGAAATATGTGCCTTATTTATTCTTTCCTGGACCCACATTCATTCTTGGGAAATGCTCAGTGACAATTATGGAGACCACAGCCAGGAGCCCTCCTGGACAGGATCAGCAGGCAGACTCTTGGCCAGAGGGCAGAGGACTTCTGTGTGTACATGACTCTAATTCCCATGATATTAATAGGTTGTATTTTCAGGGTCTGTCTTCAGCGACCCATTCTCTTTTATCTGTAGGAGATAATGGTTTTTAGAAAAGAACCTATCTGGATGTAACAATGAAGGTTACATTGACAAGAATGACAAATGCCTTGTTTATAAAAGCTGGCAGTAAAGAATTTGGGGGATGCCTGCTGGTGGAGGAGTTGCCTGTTGATTGCTGAGTGAGGTCTCAAATAAGAGCTACATGTGCCTTGTTGAGGTCTGGGCAGCTACTGTATCATTCTGGAATTCCCTTGCCTCTGTCAAGAAGCCTAAACAAACAGGATTGGATACCATTGCCTCTATTTTGTGACTGGTGTTTTGTGGGTTAACCCATAGAAGCGGGTCAATATGTCTGTTCCAGCTTTCGATTATGCCTGTCTCCAAAATTAGTGGCTCTGATGCAAGCAAAGTAGTTGGTAGTGGTTTAGCCTTTTGTGGAGCTGTGATTTCACCTAATGAAATCTTAGAAATCTTAGGCAAGAACAATTTGGAAAAATAGCTGGCATTGCGTCACAAAGACCTTGATACATTACCTCATTTACAAACTTCCATTTCACTTTCTACTAATAATATTCATTAGTAGAAAATAATTATTGGATATTAGACTTAGATAGATAGTAGACTTGGATAGCAGTCTGATGGACCGAAGACCAATTCTGAACCTGTTAAAAAGTTTGACATATAGCACATTGTAAGTCTCACTCAAGAGAGCTGAGCTAGGGGAGGCTGTAATGCCCCTAGGTGGAGGAGAGGGAAATCGTTGGAGGCTTTTTATCCTGCAGCTTTGCTAGAAAATCAGCCAGCTGATCTCTGAAAAGCCAGATTTTTTCGTTGAAACTGACCTACATTCAACAAATGTACAAGCTAAAAGTTTGCATGGCTAGGCCCCAGCACAAAAGATTCAGAAAGCCTCATGTCCAAGAAGACTTGCATCATAAAGATGTCTAAATGGACCAGAGTCTTAATTTGATTCTTGACTTGATTTGGGTCATCTTTTTACCCAAAAGGTAGCCCAGCAAGGGGTACCTCCAGGGGGAAAAATAAGAGAAGTTAACTTTTAGATATTCTCTCAGGATGACTCACTACAATTATTTCCCTTGATATGGGAAATGGAATTCGTTTCATGGGGATTAGATGGCTTCTGCAAGGTAAAATTGAAGAAGAAAAAGAAGAAGGCTTGGCAAGGTATAATGTCAGAATTCAAATATTTCTGGCTTGGTTTGTTGGCCTTGGAATGGGACGACCTGGACTGCAGTCCAGGAGCTCACTTCCTTGACAGTGCGACCTTGGCTCTCAGCCACTCCAAGCCATAGTTCCTCCTCTGTAAAATGGGGAACATAGCATATGTACTCAAGATTGATGTGACATATAAACAAGGTCATGTTGGTGAATAATTTAGTATACCCCTGGCCATAGGAAAACCTACACTATTAGTAATTATTGTCACTGGTTTTTTGCATGTGTGTGAAAGTCATTAGTAAAATAATGCCCATCTGGCTCATTCTGAGTCTTCAGAAATGTTGACATGGACATCCACTTTTGCTGTTGTGCACTAATGGCAGGAGCTGGCCTGGTTTCCTGCTGTGCCACATGCTGCTCTTGGGAAATGATGATGACAGGTACCAATAGCATTGAGCTGGGCTCTCTTGCTCCCTTTGGCTGCCTTCACCCCAAAGCAATTCTGGGCTCATTCCATGCTGATTTATATTATCCTGGTTTACTAGAGCACTACTTTGATTACTCTGACACAAATGTGCATAAATCATTAAGGCTTAAATTTTATTGAATTCAATATCTGTTAAAGCCAAAAACTACTTGCTTCCAGAGAAACCAAGATTCCAATTTGCAAGAGGACTGTAAGATTCTGATTCTAATGTTGTGTGGTGTATGGGCTAAGAATAGCATAGGCTGATACCAAATGTAACTTGGTATTCATAGAAAACTATTGATTACATATAGGAATGTATTATATTGTTTTCTGCTTTCTCTTCAGTGAAAATCAAATGACTACTCCAAAGATTGGATCAAAATTGTTACCACTATTTTCTGCTTGAAATACTCTTGACTCAAAAAGCAGTGATTTTTAATTTAAAACCCAAAGATGAAACTCTCAAATCTCCCATAAAATATATGTGATTAATCAGCAAACAAATTCTATATGAAGACGTATATTTCTAAAAAGATTGTTGTGACACCTCTTATCACTCAACTGCACTTATATCATTTTTAGATTTTTTTTTTTTTTTTGAAACTAGGTTTTGCTCTGTCACCTAGACTGGAGTGCAGTACTGTGATCATAGCTCACCATAACCTTGAACTGCTGGGCTCAAGCAATCCTCTCATTTCAGCCTCCTGAGTAGTTGGGACTACAGGCAAAAGCCACAATGCCCAGCTAATTTTTAGATATTTTTTATGTGGAGTTTTAAAAACTATTCTGTGTTTGTTACAGCTTCACATATTTGGTGAGCATCTCTTTGAGTATAGTAGTAATTTATTTCTATTCAGATGGTTGGTAAGAATGTGTAAGACTCATAGATGGTTCCCTATCTGCTGAGTTCTTCAAATGTTAACTGAATTGTACTCTTAGTGCCTTTTATCCCCAAAGTGAAAATTGTACCCTGTGAGAAAAATCAAAGAGCAATAAATAGGAACAAACAGGCCTTTCTACTCCATCGTAGCTGGGCACAGTGGCTCATGCCTATAATCCCAACATTTTCTGAGGCTGAGGCAGGTGGATCACTTGAGGCCAGAGTTTGAGTCCAGCCTGGGCAACATGATGAAACCTCGTCTCTACAAAAAATACAAAAGTTAGCTGGACATGGTGGCACACGCCTATCATGCCAGCTACTTGAGAGGCTGAGGTGGAAGGACTGCTTAAGCCTAGGAGGTTGAGGCTGCAGTGAGCTGTGATCATGCCACTGCATTCTAGCCTGGGTGACAGAACAAGACCTTGTCTCGAACAAAAAAAACTCCACTGTGTTAATAGTATAACTTCTTGATTAATGCTGGGGACAACTATGGCTATCTCTATAATAAATCTGCTCATATTAAAGAATTTCTCTTTTTTAACATAACTTTATTTAAAAATATGTGTGTATATATGTATATATGTATTATTTTAGGTTCGGGGGTACATGTGCCAGTTTATTATATGGGTATATTGCATGATGCTGAGGTGTGGGCTTCTAATGATTCCTGTCACCTAAGTAGTGAACATAGTACCAAATAGGTAGTTTTTCAACCTTTGCCACTCTTCCCCATCCCCTTTTGGAATCCCCAGTGTCTACTGTTCCCACCTCTGTGTCCAAGTATACCCAATGTTTGGTTCCCACATATAAGTGAGAACATGCGGTATTTGGTTTTATGTTCCTGTGTTAGTTTGCTTAGGATAATGGCCTCCAGCCGCATCCATATTGCTGCAAAAGCCATGACTTCATTCTTTTTTGTGGCTGCACAATTTTATTTGAACACAAACATACATCCAAAGTATCTTAAATCCTTCCCATATATGTTGAATCATTTTTGTGTATGTTTAGTGGATCAAGTAGATGGTTTTAAAAGCATGACTACAGAGTGAAGGCCAGTGTATGTGCAGAATCTGAAGGAGGGGTCCCCAGTGAACTTGCTGACCCACGCAGGAGAGGTTTATCAAGTTTGGGGGATGAGGAATTCTGAGAGGGTAAGGCTCTGTTTTTCCATGGCAGAGCTTATCTACATCCAGTGGGACTTAGAGATCTTTTATAACTCCTGCTTCATAATACATCAAAAAAGAATGCACTGAGACCACCCTGAGAGCTTGTGATGTACTTTTAGTGCTGATTGGAAGAGACAGGTTCACAACACTTTTATTATCAAGGTACCATAAATTGATTCAGCATGTTTCATTCATTTGGCCAAACCTTTCTGATATAATGCCCTTGCTGAAATGTACTAAGATAGAAATCATGGCTTTAAAATTTGACTTCAAAGGGCTGGGCAGGTTTTAGAACATAGAAACTATTTTAAGTTAGGCATAAGCATATTAGTAATAAAAATTCACTCTTCGTTTATCAGACACATTTGGATGCTTGACATGAGCCAAAGATTGTGCCAAATACTGGAAATGTGAGGGTGGGTCTGGCTTGTCCCTTTCCGAGGGGCAGAAAAGTGGGGACTGGTAGTTCCACCTCAAGGGACCACAATAAAGCCTTTATGAACAGGTTATGCATTTCACCTTTGGCTTTAATTATTAAACATCAAAATATTTAATAATTAAATCCACCCACCCACAATGGCCATGTGTGTCATATATATGACCTTTTAGTAGCTGCAAGTCGGAGTCTGACCACCCTATGAGCATAGGAGTTGTAGGCCTTTATTAATTCTCCTCTAGTACAACAGCTGGCACTAGAGTGACAGCATATTTGTAGGTGAGTGTAGACGTCTTGTCATGTCTGCACCCTCATGACAGTCTTCTTAGCCCAATTCTGTGTTCTAGACATCTAAAGTCACACAGTGACTGGCAGTCCTGGCCTCAGGGTTCCCTGTGGTCTCCTGCAGTCTCCTTGGGGCCCAGAGCACCTCTGCAGCAGGTTCCCACAGCGCCAGCCCAGGTTCCAGCCTCTGAACATAGCTGCCAGGTTGCCAGGACAGCCTTCCTTCCACCTTCGTCCTGATCAAACTGGCCCTCAGTCTCAGGCCCAGGAGACCCATGGCCAGCAACAGGGACCCCTGGCTCCCCAACTAACGGCAGACTCCCCACCCACCCTGTACCCACTGCCAACAGCACCTGGGAAACAGCCCCCACACTACCTTGATGGTCAGATCCTCTCCTCTTCTGACCTAAAAACTACGCTTAAAGGAGGTGGTGGAGCCTAACTCAGTGTTCCCACAGGTGGTGGAAAACCAGCAGCTGTTCAGTGCCTTCAAGGCCTTGCTGGAGGACTTCCGCGCGGAGCTGCGGGAGGACGAGCATGCCCGACTGCGGCTGCAGCAGCAATATGCCAACGACAAGGCAGCCTGGGATGTGGAGTGGGCCGTGCTCAAGTGCCGCCTGGAACAGGTACCACCCTGCCGGGTCTTTCTCAATCCTGACCATGTGTCTCTACTGTCCAGGATATGTGGGGGGTGGGGGGCACAGAGAGATTCAGAACCATGGGCTCCTTGAACAGGAAAAATGAGAGGAGTGGCGCTTATGCGTCTTCTTGAAGTGCAGAGGCCCCATTTTCCCTGATGTTCCCTCTCCCAAGTATGCAGTACGGCCTCCACCACGCAGCAGTTTCAGAGCAGCATGTATTCTCCATTCTGCATTAAACAAGCTTGTATTTAGCTCCATCAGAGGATGGCCAGGCTGAAACTGTCATCACACTGAGCTGACATAACTCTAGACAGGAGCAAAGCAAAAGGAGATTGTGGTTTAGTTGTCTCTGAAAAAGGTAAATGCATCCTTTCAGTGAGATTTTTCAAAATATCAATAAGAACTTGGAGATGTTCCATTGCATGCCCAAGAATTCTGATCAATTTCAGTCTCCTTATTTATATCAAAGGAAACTGAGGCCCAGAAGAAACAGCTCATCTGAGATCACAGAGCCATTTAGTGCTAGGGCAGGAAGAAAGCCTAGGTTCCCTGCCTCTACCACACACCACAGAGGGAGGCCCCTTCTGAGATGTTACACCACAGCCACAGGAGTTAAGATCAGACATGACAAAGAACATCCTTTCCTAAGGGTTTCTTCCTTGGAAACCATTGAAAGTCATGTGACTTCCTACACAGCGTCTGCTGCTGAGAGTGTCTCTCAAGGTTTCTTCCAGCCCCTTGATCATGAAGAGGGAGGGAAGATCTGTGTATTGTTGGTAATCTATTTCCAGGGCTCTATTTTGAGGCAAACCATAAAGTAAGTAAAATTTTATAGGACTTGGCCTGGTCATGAAAGGAAAAAAATTGCCTGGAAAGGAGACCCCTGTCACATGGTCTTGATAAAAGATGAAAAGGGCTTGATGTGTTGAAAAAAAAAAAAAATTCCATCTCCCTGGTACCCACAAATCCCCATTCACTTCCACCTGGCCCCAGCAAGCAGTGGTGTTGGGCTGACAGCCCTGGGCAGGGCAGGGGCATGGGCACAGCCTTCCAGGCTTGGGCATCAAATGAGGGAGCAGCTTGCCTGGTTGTGGCTCCTGCCTGCTGCCTGCAGGGGATTTGACCTAGATGTTCTGCTTATCTTAGTCCCCAACCTGCAGCATCAGCAGTGGTGGAGAAATGACTAAGGACATTCTCTGATGAGCTGCCTTTAAACCTATTAAAAAATATGTTTATGGGGGGTGCTAAAGGTTTTCAAAGCCCAAACTGTAGTTAAAGAAGGGAGGTCTAATCTTCGATGCAAGCCAGTTTCAAAATATTTCATCTTTGTTTTATAGGAACGTAGTATCCACCCACAGGTTTGCTACAAATAAACCCTCAGGGAGAGTCCCTAAATACCAAAAAATAAAGCTAGAACTTCAAACCCAAAAGCCAAGTGGTAATAGGTAAAGAGTTTATATCTGCCCAGATTATTTAGGAAGTTTCTTAAACATTTGTAGCCCACGAAGCAATGAATGAATATGGGATGATGCTAATCTATTTGTAATAATCCCATATTTACCCTCTTCTACTTAAATACAAAACAGTTTAATTCTGCTGCAAGTTAACACCTTCTTTCATTGGAGCCCACGCTGATGACACTTCACAAGTCCATGATTCTTTCAGCAGACTCCTAAGTCAGACCTTGTTCTAAATGTTGAAGATCCAGCAGCAAATCAGATGTTCCTTGAAGGGATTCTCAGTGCAGTGGGGGGACCCAGACAAGTGCTATTATAACAGCATGGAAAGTGCCCCATGAGGTTTGCACATAGGACTCTCAGGACAGGAGCATACCTTGGCTTGAGAATTCAGGGAAGGCTGTGAAAGTCCTGTTGAGAAAAATCTCAAAGGGTGGATAAGAACTGGTATCTGGAAAAGGAGAGAAAGGAACTTTCAGGCAAAAAGAGAGTATAATGAAGAAAGAAGCATGGCTCATTTAAGAAGCTTAGGTATGAGAGGAAAGAAAAGTATTTAAGGAATTGATACTTCAATCCTGATTTTATTGTGAAAGTTTAGATTCCCTTTTTCTTTTTTTTTTTTTTTGAGACGGAGTTTCGCTCTTGTTACCCAGGCTAGAGTGCAATGGCGTGATCTCGGCTCACCGCAACCTCCACCTCCTGGGTTCAGGCAATTCTCCTGCCTCAGCCTCCTGAGTAGCTGGGATTACAGGCACACACCACTGTGCCCAGCTAATTTTTTTTGTATTTTTAGTAGAGATAGGATTTCATCATGTTGGCCAGGATGGTCTCGATCTCTTGACCTCGTGATCCACCCGCCTCGGCCTCCCAAAGTGCTGGTATTACAGGCGTGAGCCACTGCACCCGACCTAGATTCCCTTTTTCAAAAGATTATTCTGCCTTGAAGATAGAGAATGGATTAGCGACCATTAGAATTGAATGGATTAACCTGGGATTAATGGTCTCTAGACTGAAATCAGGGAATCGCTGAACTAGAATAGGAAAGAGATGCATCTTTATGGTCACTAACTTTCCACTAAAATTTAGCATGTCTTTCAGTTATAAACATAGGCAACAAGCCCAACAGAAATCACAGATCTTTTGAAAGGAAATGAAAGAATAAAAAGGAATGAAAGAATAAAAAGTAATCACACATCTTTCCATTTCCCCTGACAATTGTTGTATATATCCCAGAATTAACATTGAGGAGGGGACTTTTGGCTTTACCAGGCTGCCACCTGGGTTAAGGAACCCTGGGTTGCAGAGACTGGAGGTGAGAGGGGTGACTGAAATAAAGCAGCAGCAGTGAAAAAGGAGTGGAGGGCACACACCTGAAAAAAAGGCAGAGCAAGCAGTGAGCGGCCGGTTCATGAGACATTGGAGCAACAAGCACCTTGCACAGCTCTCAGGTTTCCAGTGTGGGTGCCTGGGTGATGGACCATCACCAAGACAAGAACGTAGAGAGAGAACCAGTTGGGATGAAAAGGGAACAGGTTGGATTTGAGGCGTGTGTCATTACAGGCACTGGGACTTAAAAAGAGTTGGGCAGAAGGTGTATATCCCTGAGCGTGAATGAGGAGGTGGGAGGCAGGGCCATGGAGGACTCTCCAGGACTGCACAGAATGAGAGGAGCTCATAGAAGGAACCGAAATATTCATTTTCAAAATGTTTATAGAGGGAGAAGAGATCGGAAAGGAGCAGCCAGAGAAACTTGTGAAAATCCAGAGCAAATGCTGTCCCAGAAGCCAAAGGAAGAGACAACATGGTGTTCCAAGTGGAGTTCAGCAGTGTCAGCTGCTTTGAAGAGGATGCTTTGAGGGATAAAAAGTTTTGTTGAACTTGTCAGTGAGGAGGTCACTGGAAAACTTGGCAAGAACAGTTGCCATCGGGGTGTGGGGCAGAAGCACTGTGCACTGTGCGGAGGGAAAGAAGTGAATTTGGCGGTGAAGGGAAAAGGAGCACAGACAGTGCAGTAACAGGAGCCTCAGGGTCATGGGGAGTATGGTCCAGTGAGACCTGACAGTGGAGGGCCATTGATGACACGAGGTCCTTACGTAGGTGGGGGGATTGGGCTCTAAGCATTGAGGGGAGGGGGTGACCCTGACCACAAGAGGCCTGAGAACTGTGGACACAGGAGTTTGTGGCAGAAGGAATGTACCTTGACAAAGCAGGATAGCGGAGGTGATGTGGGGTCCAGGAAGGGCTACACTGCATGAGGAGATTCTAAAGAGAGGATGTGTTGGTGGCTGGAAGCATCTATAAGTGGACAGATGTACCTGTTTGGGGCTCAGCGGCCCTTCACTCTGGGTTATGTGGACTTCTGGCAGCTGTTTTGAACTGGGATTTTGTGGTGCCTGGTGCTTTTCTGGTAGTCTTCTAGTTAACACTGGAGGTTTCTCCCCTCTTTTGTTTGTGCATTCTTTCTACTTAAAAAAAGTTCTAATTTCCCCAGATTTACAGTTTATAAATAATTGATCAAGAAGCATCACCCTGACCTGCATCCGTGGCTGTCATCTGCTTCCTCAGGCCTTCCTTCCCTAGTCACCTCTGCTTCCTCTCCAAGAAGGTCTGAGTTCCACTGAGATTCAGGGACAAAACAGTGTGTTCTCCCCACTTCATGAAGGGTTTGCCTTTATTACAGAGGTGAGATTCAGAATTAGCTCTCACCCAGTGAGTCCCTTGTGGGCAAGAACTTTCAGTTCAACTGAGCATACCACTCAGCAACCTGACTGTTTTAGTCCATTACTGTTGCTATGAAGGAATACCTGAGGCTGGGTAATTTATTTAAAAATAAGGTTTTTTTGACTCACAGTTCTGCAGCTGCACAAGAAGCATGGTGCCAGCATCTGCTGCTGGAGAGGGCCAGGCTGCTTCCACTCACAGCAAAAGGCAAAGGGGAGACAATGAGGTGTGCATATCACATGGCAAGAAGGAAGTGCAGGTGGGCAGAGGTGCCAGGCTCTTTTAAACATCCAGCTCTTAAGGAAATAGTAGAGGGAGACTGACTCACTCCCCCGCCCAAGGCATGAATCTATTCATGAAGAGTCCACCCCCATGACCTAGACACCTCCCACTAGGCCCCACCTACATTGAGGATCACAGTTCAACTTGAAGCTTGGGAGACAAACATCTAAGCTACAGCACTGATAGAGACATCTTTCTAAATATAATAATACGGGCTGATTTAAGTCTTTAATCTTTTAACATGGTCTCATAAAAGTTAAAAGAATCTGCTTAGACATGGATAATCAGCTATTAATTACTTTAGTGGGTCTTTAAGTAACTCATTTTAAGAAAGTGAATTGAACTCTACATATGAATGATGGTTACTGACTTACCACGTCCCTTATGCAAGTCCTTAAAGCACTGAGCTGCCATTTCTTCACAAATAAACTGGGAATGAGGATACCTATACTTACAGAATTGCAATAAAGACCAAATGAGGCAATCTGTGTGAAAGGCCTTTCTTTAAAAAGTATACAGTATGTTAAAATTGTGCACTTAATAAAATATAAAAGATTGCTTATGAGGATAAAAGCAAGGCAGTGAACAGCAGGCTGTTGTACAGTTGTAGTGTTTAAGTATAAGCCCTAGGGCTTATAATATACATATTTGATTAATCAGAGTCTACCTTGAAATGGTATGAGACTACTTCTCATGCTGCCTGAGGAAACTGCAATAGTATATTATCAGTTCCTTGCCATTCTCTGTGCTACTGCCGTCAGAGTTTACTTCTACATATTCTATAAACACAACATATTGTAACAATTTTTGCTTTAGATAATCAAATATTAAAAAGCAATTAAAACAAATAATGTTTTATCTTTACATATATGTCATTTCCAGTGTTCATTTCTATATAGATCAATGTGCCTGCTGGTATATTCCTTCTGCCTAAAGAACTTCCTTTTTCATTTCCTGAAGTGCAGGTCTGTTGGCAATGTTTTTTTTTCAGTTTTCATTTTTTGAAAAGTGGTTTCCTCCGTTTTTGGAAGATGCTGTTTCTAGGTACAGAATTCTATCTAGGTTGAGATCTTTTTTGTTGCAGCACTTTAGATGCCACTCTATCATCTTCTGACTTGCAAAGTTTCTGATGAGAAATCGCCTTGAATTCTCATCTTTATGCCTCTATGACATGTGTCATTTTTCTTTGTCTTTAAGGTTTTCTCATTAGTTTTCATAAGTTCGAATATATAAGATGTAGAATCTTGTTTGGTTTTGATATTTAACCTCCTGGGTATTTGACAAATATTTGTTGAAAACTATTGGCTTCCATCACTGTCCCATCCCTAGGTTCCATATAGAAGCTAAGGATATAGGGATGGACATGGTATCTCCCCTCAAGGAGTTAACCCAGAAGTACAGACAAGAGATGGTGATGACTTAGACTAGGAAAGTGGAGCAGGGAAACTGGCCATGAGAAGCTCAGTTTACTCACTGCTTAACGTTCGGTATGGCTATCTGTGTCAAATGCTATTCACTAGCACTTTAAAAATAAAATTTATTTATACTCGGGATTGGTCAAATCTTGGTTTAAATATGTTTCCAGGGATCACATGTAAATGTGCTGAGACTTCATCCTTGAATGCAAAACTTGTCAAAGCGGAAATTCCTGTCTTTTCTCCTTGACAGCTGGAAGAGAAGACTGAGAACAAGTTGGGAGAACTAGGCTCCTCCACTGAGAGCAAGGGGGCCTTGAAGAAGGAGAGAGAGGTGCACCAGAAGCTCCTGGCTGACAGTCACAGCCTGGTCATGGACCTGCGCTGGCAGATCCATCACAGCGAGAAGAACTGGAATCGGGAAAAGGTGGAACTTCTTGACCGCCTGGACAGAGATCGGCAAGAGTGGGAGCGGCAGAAAAAGGAACTCTTGTGGAGGATAGAGGAGGTAAGGAGGCACCCCAGGCCCTGGAGCATAGGCACAGAGTGTAGAGTACTCAGTGGAGCCAGAAAGCCAAAACACTAGGCTGTTTTCTGGTCCTTGCAGCATCAGGATGCATGGGCTTCCAAAGGAAGAGAGAGAAATACTAGAATTGCTTGTGCTGGAGACCTAGTTTCATATCTCTCCATGACACAGTTTATGGATAACTTTCCTATGTGTACATGTGTTGGTGGCTGAGCAGGATGGCTTGGGGTTGTGGGAGGTGGGAGATAACTTTTTAAAGGAATTTAAAGACAAAATTAGAAAGAGGTTATTTCAGGTCTTAGTCAGTGATTTCTGCTGAAAGCAAACTATAACTTTTAAGTTTGCCACTAAAGATGTGGTCACAGTGACTGCTTCAACTTGAATGGAATTGTTATTAGAAAAGAAATTGTTGAATTCAGTTGGAAGTCAGGCTGTTTGCTGGCGAGTGTGCCTGCTGTGAATACTGCTGAGCTGTGATTAGATGGACCATAGTCAAGAGAGGTCGTTGGTAGCTCATCATCTTTAGCTAAACAAACAATTCAGAAACTCAGATGAATTTGGGGAGGAGTACGGGTAGTCATTTTTCTGCCAACTTAACCATTCTCTGCATTGCATCAAACTTAGAATGGTTTGCATAGTTGCAGTAGTTATGGAGTGATACACAAATTAAATTGATGAAGATTTGGAATTCTTCCCTGGCTGGGTTTTTACATAGTATACATTTTGTTTATTTCAGCCAGTCACACTTATAAATTTATGAGGTCTCAAGGAAATGTATTAATCAGTAAGAAATTGAGCTCAGGAAAAATAACCTCATTACTCTATTTTAAGTACCCCGAGAGCCTTTTGAGAAATGTACTCTGTTACCCACGGAGATGGTGCCTGTGTTATGCAGGTATAATGACAAAGGTGAGTATATGCGTATGTTGCATAGGGAGGGAGGCAGAATGAACTAAATGGTAAAAGACACCAAGAGCCTTTGGCTTGGAAACCGCTGAGAAGAATAGAATACACTGTAGGTGAGCTATGATCATCACTGCATTTCAGCCTGGGTGGCAGGTGAGACCCCATCTCCAAAAAATAAAAAGAGGAAAGTACACTGCAGATAGAAAAGCTGAAACTCTTTCTAGGTTTGACCACTCACACAAATGAGTCGCATTACTAATCTTTGATATGGCTCCATTTCAGTATTGCCCAAATCCTATCAGGAGGAATGTGGCTATTTCCTTTTTGGCTTGGACGTGCAGCACTTGTGAAGAGTCTCCTGTATTAAATCTCCTGTGTGTCTGTGCTCTATTGCTAGGTGGAAATTTTAGGGGTAGAAGTGGCATATATTCTTTAAAAATGGCCACTAATTTGTTATATCCAACTTTAGTTGTCCAGTGTCAAGTAACTACAGCAACATGTTGCCAGGGAGCTTCATTCTTGGCCTGCGCTCTAGGGCCACTCACTTTTTATGTCCCTCCTGTACCCCAGTGAGGCCATCATGAACCCTGCCATGGCCCCTTTAGGGTACCCTTTGCCTGTTAGCCATGGTGGCTTGTTGGACTTTTCACAGGCTTCATTTGTTTGGAAAGTTATACCTTGGATATAAATTAAGTAAATCTTACATTTTTAATTTTTACTTTTGGGAATGAAGAATTTCTAGTAAAGGAAAAATTAGTAAAACATGGTGATACTCAACTTTTGAAAAGTCAGTGACTTAAAGATGAGCCACAGCCTCGTTTTGAGACTATATTTTGGAAAGGTAGTAGTGGTTAGGAGCTGACCTCCAATTCCAAGTTACCAGTATTGAAACAGTTCTGCCAAACCGACAGCCTCAGAACCCAGTCCTCGAGATGGACATCTTTGAGCATCATGGCATGAGTTTCAGGCATGCAGCTGTTCCTGAAATCTGTGTAATGGATCCCACAGATTTTGTACAATGATTTCACTGCTGTTTTTAGAAAAGGATTGGTTACAGATGAACTGATGCTTCAGACATGTAACTGTGGCTTTCAAAAATAAATATGGCCTTTTCCCCAAAATATTCAACATTTTTAAAGAAGGTTTTTTAAATATCAGTGCCCCATCCTGAAAATGAGGTAAAGCAATTATAGGCATTATCTAAACTTCCTGAAAAGAAGAAATTGGTTCAAGTGTGTATGGGTGTATATAGATTTTGTTCATTTGTGTATCAGTTATTTGGGTTGCTCGTTCATTTAACTTTTAGCTACATATTCCATAGATAAATGAGAAATGTAACTGAACATTCTTCACAATGTATACTCTCAGCATTTGACTACTTGGTAGCCATATAATATAACCTTGACTCTGATAACCTAATACAGACAGTGAAAGAAGTAACACTAAATCCATTTTCCACTTTCAGAACACATGCTTCTTACTTGTCTGGTGTCATTAAATTCCTACATAATTTCTGCACCACATGAGGCACGTTATGTGATGTGGGAATGTGGCTAAGGTCATATAATACATTTTATCTAACTTATCAGTGTCTTTCGTCTCAATCAAGTTTGATTGCAGGGTTGGGGCAGGAGACTTTTATGAAGTCACACTACATTTCTCCTTAGAATTGTTGAGTTCCCAGTTAATATGCAGATGATGTAGGACATGCTGTTAGATTTGCTGTACTTACCAAGCTAAAAAGCGTCATCCATTCATTCTCCTTCCAGTAACTTTCTTAAATCAGCTGCCATTCTTTTAAAACCTGTTTACAGAGTGACCTTTTTTTCCCACCAGTCCAGGTAAGGTGACATCTTGAGGGTTTATTGTTTCCTATATTAAAATAAAAATATTTAAAATTTTCTACTTGCATTAAAACTTGTTCTATTGCAAAATTGCAAGTAGGTGCTGATGCTGGCTGAAATGACTGCTATAGGAAACCCTACCCTTCTAAGGACCTGTTCTATTACAACACCCCAGAGGCATCTTAGCAGCAGACATCTCCAGCCACAACCACGGCAGTTCATTTTTAGGAAACCTAACACTTAGCAGCTTGAGTACAAGTTGCTCCTGGCTGCCCGGGTTTATTTTTGAAATCCCACTTGACTGAGTTAGAGGGTGCTTGTTCATAGCTCTCCTTTTTAGTTATTCTTTTCCCCCCTCACTCACACCTCAGTGCACATTTGCAGCTTCAAATGGGATTCTTGCATTTTAATTTCTTGCCCAAAATAGCTTAGAGATGATCATGTGTTGAAACTAAATTGTGCCGACATGCATTAAATGAACATATAAAAAGCCTTCCTCTTTTTTTTTTTTTAAAGAAGGCAGTTAGCATCTTTAAGAAAACTGCAAAGAACTGTGTCATCATCAGAGAGGAGAAGAGAGCAGAGGGGCAGAGCTAAAATGTGGAGTTTTGGGGTTTTACTGGTTCCCTGATTTGCCTGTAAACTGCCTTGGAAGCTAATATGTAAGCCTTGGCTGCTTCAGTCTCCATCTTTCTCAAAGATAAAGATAAATCTCTGTTCTGCCACCTTAGAAATTACTAACAATGAGCAAACATCCTTTTGTCTTTACTATCTCATATGACTTTCTTCCTGACTTTACAGAAACCATATTTACATCCAACTTGTGGATGAATGCTCAAATCAGGACACAGAGATGCAGTTTGTTGTGATTCTTTAAAAAAAAAAAAAAGAATTGATCTGCATTCAAAGCACTTTTAGAATTTCTGGTACCGTCTCAGTGCTTGAGGACTTTAAATTTTTATTTGACTACTCCTTCAGGTCAAATCCAAATGTCACTTTCATCATTCAGATATTTACTTATTCAAAATAGCAGTCAATCCAGTAGTGTGAGCTTGTCATCCAATAAAGGCCCCTCTAAAGATTCATAGGTAAAAATAGCTTTGGGTCTCCGTTGTGCTTTCTGTGCCTGTTTTAGAAAGGGAAGCAATGAGGAGGGCTCAGGAGAGTGGGGTGGAAGCTGGTGAGGGCTCCTCTGGGGAGGGAGGCCATGCACTCTGCAAGCCATTTGCCTTCCTGCCTCAGCAGTTCTTTGTAATTTCACATGGGCTCCCTTCCTGAGCCACCTGCACAAGATCTTCATCTAGTGCTGCAAAAGGACCCAGAAAGGCCTAATGCCATTACGTGGGCTGGGCCCCCACCAGACAGCACGACTCCTGTGAGCCCATGTGCACAATACATCTTACAGATAAGGAAACCAAGCTCAGGGGAGTCAGGAACTTGCACCTGCCTCTGAACTAGCAAACCACATGCTAATGGTTCCAACTCAGGTCTTCTCACTCCTGGAGTGCTTGCCCACTACTGGTTCTTGAGTTCAACCAAGTCAGGCAAAAAAGTATGACTGTAAAGTAACATGACTTTTGTTTTCACTCAGTCATACTGCCTTTATAGTTAAGTTTTTATCCTCTCTAAGTATGTTACATTTGACACCAAATGGTTAAGCCATTTGAGTTTGTAACACCAAACGGTTACAAACTCAAGTTTGCTCACTTGAGTTATTTATAGGACCTGTTCCACATGCCCTGGAGCTAGTTGGGAAAATTGGGTTCACTCTCAGAAGTTTGCTATCACTGATGGTATTCCACTGAGTGTGTCTTGAGTTCTGAAGGTAGTTCCAAAGAGAGTTTTAAACATGTTCTTTAATGGTATTAGATTAAAAACTAGTAATAAATGTAGAATTTACCATGAGTACAACATTCAAAGTTATGTATAATAACACATATATTGGTGTCAGAAAGAGTTTGCCATACTTGTGTGTGGTTAATGCAGATTTTCTTTTTTTTTTTTTAATACAGATTTTCTAGTCCAGATAAAATTGTGGGTTTTGTAAAGCATCTGTAATGTTGTGTTACATTTTGAAATTAAGGTCAGAACGTTAAGAACATTTGCTTCTCACAGAGTTTTTCAAACTGAGCTATATGTAATTCCAAATTTTGGAGAAACAGTGGTTTTAGGGAGACCATCAGAAAAGCGAGGCTAATCATTTTCGTTTTTAAAACTTTCAAGTTGCAGAAAGAGAACAGTCCCCAGAGAGCTGGCAGTTTCCTCTGTGATCAAAAAGACGGCAACGTTCGCCCCTTTCCCCACCAGGGAAGCCTCCGCATGCCCCGTCCTATGTCCATGTGGCCTTGCGCAGATGCTGACTCAGTACCATTTGAAGACCGGCCACTGTCCAAGCTGAAGGAGTCGGACAGGTGCTCGGCCAGTGAGAACCTCTACCTGGATGCCTTGTCCCTGGATGATGAACCAGAGGAGCCACCAGCCCACAGGCCTGAGAGGGAGTTCAGGAACCACCTCCCTGAGGTCAGCCAGGTTTTGTCACCCTAGTTAATTACGGCAGAATGAAGGAGCTGTCATGAAACCTAAAAGGCATGTCAGATTCCTTTCCTGGCAGGCTCCAGCACTTTCGCATACAGCAGTCTCCGAACTGAGTAAAAATGAGATCTTCACAACACTAAGCATTTTGTTTGACCCTAAATTAGCATGCTCTGCTGTCGATTTAACTTTGCCCCCTTGTTTCAGGTTTAGAAATACTGGACTAGAGTCCTATTTAAAAGGAAGGTCTCACAAGTAAGTGTGTCCAATAGACACAAGAGGAAGTAAATAATTCTAGGAAGTGTATATGCTCAACTTTTCTTTTCCTTTTTTTGGGTGGGGAGATGGGGGTCTCTCTCTCTCTTGCCTAGGGTAGAATGTAGTGGCCGATCACGGCTCACTGCAGCCTTGACCTCCCAGGCTCAATTGATCCTTCCCTGTCAGCCTCCTGAGTAGCTGGGCCCACAGGCATGCACTACCATGCCTGGCTGTTTGTTTGTCTGTTTTTTTTTTTTTGAGATGGAGTTTCGCTCTTGTTACCCAGGCTGGAGTGCAATGGCGCAATATCGCCTCACTGCTACCTTCGCCTCCTGGGTTCAGGCAATTCTCCTGCCTCAGCCTCCTGAGTAGCTGGGATTACAGGCACGCCCAGCTAATTTTTTTGTATTTTTAGTAGAGACGGGGTTTCACCATGTTGACTAGGATGGTCTCAATCTCTTGACCTCGTGATCCACCCGCCTCGGCCTCCCAAAGTGCTGGGATTACAGGCTTGAGCCACCGCGCCCGGCCATTTGTCTGTTTTTTTTTAAGTAGAGACAGGGTCTCCCTGTGTTGCCCAAGCTGGTCTCAAACTCCTGGACTCAAGTGATCTGTCTGCCTTGGCTTCCCAAAGTGCTGGGATTACAGACATGAGCTACTGTACCCAGCCTCAACTTTTCTTGAAATAGTACAGTTTCTGATTCTAGAAAACTAATAACCAAAAAAATTGTTGGCAAAGGGAAAAAAAGTCCAATACTCAGAAACCTTACATAAATTAGACCAGCAAACGGGTGAGCTAAGCTGTAGACATTTCCATGGCACAGCATTAGTTATGTTTTTCTGGTTTTAATATTAAAACCTTGTTTTAAAAGTTGATTCTAGGAATCATTACTTGTGAAGTAATTCAAGTTGCTGCACCTATCATTTGGTCTCCTAAACACTTAAGACTTAGACGAGTTCATATCAAATAGTGTTGTTGAAATATGTGGAAATTATATTTTACTCACATCAGTAAGGTCAAATGCTTTATCCTCAGCAATGTATCAGATTGATAGGATATCGCCACAGTCCCACGCTGTCTAATCTATTAGCAGTCTTGTACAGTCCAATTACATAGCAGAGGTAACGCGGGGTAGGGTCGGGAGCCTGTGGCTGGGTTCCAGCCCACTGGAACCTGCATGGCAGAGAGACATGGGGCGTGCTCACTGGGGGAAGTGTACCCCTTGCTATTTACTGTCCTGAAAAATATGTTTCCATGACTGTTAGTCAAAGCCTTGCTGCTTCAAAACCACGTCAGAACAAGAGTGTTTTCTCAGTAGACAACCTTGTGTTTATGTTGTTCTACAAACACAGCTATCATTCTTCTTAAGGGGAAGGCGCTGTGTAGCTTTGCCTCCGATTGTAAATGGGAATGTTTAAAACCAACCAAGTGCCCAAGCCTAACGATGTCATGCCAACTTCTACAGCAAGATTTGGACCAAGGGACATCAGTCTCCTAACTTCACTCTGTCACCTTCCATCTTCCTCTCTAACATGACACACACACATACATATATACTCTCTCTCTCCTCTCTCTCTCTCTCTCTCTCTCTCTCTCTCTCTCTCTCTCTCTCACACACACACACACACACACACACACACACACACACACAAACACACTTAGGTTGTTACAAGAGCCAGCTTTGAAATTCATGTAGTCTGTGAGGTCCTTTGAGGAAGCACAGAAGAGCCACTTCCTCCATGACAGAGTTTATAGCCAGTTGTTCTCATGTGGGCTCCTCCCTGGACTGCAGAAGCTACAACCCCTCATCACGCTGTGGACTCTGCTTTGATTATTGTACTTCAAAGGCCTCAGGGCAGTAGCACTCCTAACCAGAGCTTGGCCTCAGTGCTCATTCTAAATGGTGTTTTCCTCGGGGAGCAGAGCAAACAAATCACTTAAGTACATTGAGGGCTTCTAGGCAACCAAAATTAACCGATTCAAATGAAGTTATTTCTTCTTTATAGGAAGAAGAAAATCACAAGGGAAATCTGCAGAGGTAAGTAAGATTGATGAAAATAATAGATTACTGAAATAAAAATGTCTTGTTTTGTCAATGCAGTCTATTTTACCACTGTCTTCAAAATACTTAAAATTAAGCCATTTATGAATAAGTGGCTGCTTTATTATTCATTTCATAAACATGGAATTTTTGATTCTCAGAAACAAAGAAACTAGACATGCTATGTTATGTGTGTATTAGTTTATGGTAAGGACTTTCCAGTTGTAGTTGTGCTAGGTATACAAAGGAATGCTTGTGTTTCGTGGTTTTTGAAAGGTCCATGGAAACCTCACCTTTCTCATTTAAAGTCTGGAAAAACTCTCTCTTGTATGCTGTGAGATGTTTTATCCATTGTGTATTTAAAAGCTCCACTAAGAGAATTTATTAAATATTTTCTGGCAGTAGTTCTTGAAGAAGACATATAGTAGTAGATGTGGATGTTACACACTAGTTTTTTCCTTCCCAGTTTAATTTCCTCCAGTTTTACTTTTTCTTCGTTCTCTAAATGAATGCATACCATTACTGCGACATGAAATTCTTCTCGAACAATTCAACATTTCCAGATCTCCTCATCCTTGATTTTCCTCTGAACTTCGAGTCTGTGAATGACTGTCTGCTTCTCATTTGCCCTCTGCCAGATCTCTGCAGCACCTAGCCGTGCCTGCGGCATATTTCTGTCCTTCACGCTGCATTCCCTGGTCTTTCTTGGGTGGTACAGGACAGTAATTGAGAGCTCAGGCTCTAGAGCCAAACTGCCTGGATTTATTTATTTATTTATGAGATGGAGTCTCGCTCTGTCTCCCAGGCTGAAGTGCAGTGGTGCAATCTCAGCTCACTGCAACTTCTGCCCCCTGGGTTCAAGCAATTCTTCTGCCTCGGCCTCCTGAGTAGCTGGGATAATAGGCACACCCCACCACGCCCAGATAATTTTTGTATTTTAGTAGAGTCAGGGTTTCGCCATGTTGGCCAGGCTGGTCTCGAATTCCTGACCTCAGGTGATCCACCTGCCTCGGCCTCCCAAAGTGCTGGGATTACAGGAGTGAGCCACCACACCCGGCCCAAACTGCCTGGCTTTAAAATAGCTTCTGCCTCTTTGTAGCCATGTGACCTTGGGTAGGTTACTCAACTGCTTTATGCCTCAGTTTCCTCCTCATCTGTATACAGGAGGTATTTTGATTATCTGGGTTTTTTTGTTTTTTGTTTTTTTTGCAGCTTATGTATGTTAATACACATAAGGGAAGCAGCACATGGCACAAAACAAACAGTAAACAGAGGGTAGTCATTACACCCTCCCACCTTCTCCATTCACAGCAGCAGTCATGTCAGTGTTTTGGGTTAGGCTTTGGAGTAACTCTGTTTCACCTCAAACCATCAACCTTTACACTACTGTCAAAAGCAACCCAGGCTTGCTGTAAAATGTAAATGTCGGCTGAGGCAGAAGAATCTCTTGAACCCAGGCAGTGGAGGTTGTAGTAAGCCAAGATCGCACCACTGCACTCCAGCCTGGGTGACAGAATGAGACTTCATCTCAAAAAAAAAAGAAAAAGAAATATCAAAATGTTCAAAGTGAAAACTGGATGTGCCCTCCCTGCTGTCCCCTTTTCCTCTGGCCTCTGACTGCCCAGTGTTTTTCCGCCGAACTCTTCGATGTACCTACAAGCGCCTACACACACTCCAGATGTGTCCTGGGTCTCCTCTTCATGGTTTCGCTTGCTTTGGCCACTGCCTGAGGTTCATGTCTCTGCTTTCTCTGTCTTTATCATCTCTCTTCCACCATATCTATCTATGCAACAGAGGCACTGAATTTTCACCCAGGTAGATGCCACTGATTTAACTCTGAGACAGTTCCGCTGTGAGCAAAAGTGGGATTAGATGAGCTATGTCCACAGAAATGTGGAAAGGACCAGGGGTGTGGCGTGTGTTTGGCACTTACAGTCCCCAGTGAACAGTGTTCTGAAACTCATTATTAATTCAGCAACTCCTTGAACTGACCAGAAGCAAGAAGAGGAAATTCATACTTGCTGAAAAGCTCATGACCTGGGGACAAATCACCCCATACCTACCATTGCCCTTCCTTTCCAGCACTGCATATAGCCAGCTTGTGGTTATTCAAAGCACCACTGGACAGTTTGTAGATTATTTCCAGCAACAACAACAAAATAACAAGATGGAATGCCTAACAATGTCACTTTTGGCCTGCTGTTTTACCCCATGGTAAACATGGTAAAAACAGCGGGTGCCTTGTCCCCAAGGTGAAGCCAGCTGTCAGCAAAGCTGCCCGAGCTTTGGTGGTTCTGCGTGCCAGTGCAGGGACATGCTCAGAGCAGACCCCAGTCCTGGCCTCATCATCATTAATGGGTCCTATGGAGGAGTGGTCCATGCATCAATCTGGGACTCCTTCCACAGGGCCTGCACTAGTCTAGAACCCTAGGTTTAAGCCTGTGCTTTGCAGGGTGAAAGGAATATCAATATATCCTCTAAGAATCTGGACAGTGAATCTATGGACACCTCACCTTCCCATCCCACCCTAGCTGGAGGGATTCCAGGCCAAAGAGGTTCTGCTGCCTGAGCCAGCAGGCACAGCCAGCCCCTAGCCCCATTCCTGACCACCACTTTTTTGCCCTGGTGGTAGTCGTGCCCAAGCACCTTAGCCTAGAAGCATTCCTGGCACCTCTGCAGCACCTGCCTGGCATGTGAGACACATTCAGTGAACTCACAGCAAATTGAAAGTGCTAACACATGGAAGAATCCACACCAAATTTATGTCCATCAGGTGGTGGCTTACCAAAACCTGGCTATCACTGTGGCTCACCTGTCTTCATCCTGTGGTCTGAGTGAGTCTCCTAAGAATTCTCACTGAGTCACTGAGGCCTCAAGTGATTCTCCTGTCTCAGCCTCCCAAAGTGTTGGGATTACAGGCATGAGCCACTGTGCCCAACCAGAGTTGGTTGTATTAAATTCTGACCAATGCAAGGCTTCAGGAACAATACCAGAGCCACACAGAGTCCAGTAAATGCCCACAGAGTAAGCTGAGAGTGCAGCACATGAGCAGCTGAAAGTGTTCTGGTGTGGGTGGGCACCTTTACTGGCACATCTCACGCAGAGCAAGACATGGGTGCTGTGGCTTGTCAGAGGCTCCCTGGCGAGTGCTGACACCTTCTTTTCTGCTTTTCCAAGGGCGGTGTCTGTGTCCTCCATGTCCGAGTTCCAGCGCCTAATGGACATCTCCCCATTCCTGCCTGAGAAAGGCCTGCCATCCACCAGCAGCAAGGAGGACGTCACCCCGCCCCTGTCTCCAGACGACCTCAAGTACATTGAGGAGTTCAACAACAAGAGCTGGGACTATTCACCCACCAGGGGCCACAATGGTGGGGGGCCAGACCTCTGGGCCGAGAGGACCGAGGTGGGGCGGGCAGGGCACGAGGACAGCACAGAGCCTTTCCCTGACTCCTCCTGGTACCTGACCACAAGTGTCACCATGACCACGGACACCATGACCAGCCCAGAGCACTGCCAGAAGCAGCCGCTGCGGAGCCATGTCCTCACTGAGCAGTCGGGGGTGCGTGTGTTACACAGCCCACCTGCCGTGCGCAGGGTCGACAGCATCACGGCAGCGGGGGGCGAGGGTCCTTTTCCCACAAGCAGAGCCAGAGGGAGCCTGGGAGATGCCAAGGGGGGCCCTACAGAACCCATGCTTAGCAGGTGGCCTTGCACCTCCCCCAGGCACTCCCGGGACTATGTGGAGGGGACACGGCGCCCCCTGGATACCCCCCTCTGCACCTCCCTGGGGTTTGCCTCTCCACTGCACAGCCTGGAGATGTCCAAGAACTTGAGTGATGACATGAAGGAGGTAGCCTTCTCTGTGAGGAATGCCATCTGCTCTGGCCCTGGTGAGCTGCAAGTCAAGGACATGGCCTGCCAGACCAATGGGTCCCGGACGATGGGGACCCAGACTGTTCAAACTATCAGTGTGGGCCTGCAGACTGAAGCCCTGCGTGGTGTCACCAGCAGCCCCCACAAGTGTCTCACACCAAAAGCTGGGGGCGGTGCTACACCTGTGTCATCTCCTTCCCGAAGCCTTAGGAGCAGACAGGTGGCCCCTGCCATCGAGAAGGTGCAGGCTAAGTTTGAACGCACATGCTGCTCCCCCAAGTATGGTTCTCCCAAGCTGCAGAGGAAGCCCCTCCCCAAAGCTGACCAGCCAAATAACAGGACGTCACCAGGGATGACCCATAAAGGGTACAGTGAGTCAGCCTGGGCCCGCTCCACTACCACCAGGGAGAGCCCCGTGCACACCACCATCAATGACGGCCTTTCCAGCCTCTTCAACATCATTGACCACAGCCCCGTGGTGCAGGACCCCTTCCAGAAGGGGCTGCGGGCCGGCAGTCGGTCTCGCTCAGCAGAACCCCGACCAGAGCTGAGCCCAGGCCAGGAAACAGGCACTGATTCCCGAGGAAGGTCGCCTAGCCCCATTGGGATAGGCTCAGAGATGTGCAGGGAGGAAGGAGGAGAGTGCACGCCAGTGAGGCAGGACTTATCTGCTCCCCCTGGCTACACACTCACTGAGAACGTGGCCCGGATCCTCAACAAGAAGCTGCTGGAGCATGCCTTAAAGGAGGAGAGGAGGCAGGCTGCCCATGGGCCCCCAGGTCTCCACAGTGACAGCCACTCGCTGGGGGACACAGCCGAGCCAGTGACCATGGAGGTAATGAATGCCGAGTGCCCCACACCCTCCCCCACCAGCTCTTCCCTTTAGCTGTTGGGCATTTGGGACCTGGGACTATGCTCTGTCATTTGATCTCAGGAATCATCCATGATTGGTGGTTGGGAGCTGGGGAGGTGTTGGGTTTATGGAGGAGTAGAATAGGCAGAAAAAACCCTGAGCAACTTTTTAAAGAAAATGTTATTTTACTGTCGTCAGGAAATCATGTAGTACATGGTTTGATTCGGGTTCTGTCACTGGTCTAAGTGATTGGTCCTTATTTATCAGGGCTTTTCTTTTGGGGTAATAGCCTTCTTTCTGTATGAATTTGTGCATGTGGACAAACTATGTGAGAGTTGTGTCAGGGATCTCTGCATACTGCAGACCTTTATATGTGACAGCACAAGGTGAGCTGGAGAGGGTCTAGAACACGTGGGCACAAGCACATCTCGTCAGGGCCCACAAAATCTCAATTTTCTTCGTTACAAAACAGCCATCTGGCAGCTCACAGATCACTTACCCTCTTTGTGGCCATGAGCTCCCCAGCAGTAAAACCAGGTGAAACAAATGGACAAAATTAAAATCCTGCCCTAAAACAATCTGATTATCATCTCCCTTGATATTACTCACAAATCAATCTACGGTGAATTGGGTTCTGATACATATCCACATGTGATTTTGTACACCACTTTACAAAACACTTCCCATTTCCACTTCAAAAATTACCACAATGAAAGCCTGACGATAATGCTGGTGATGTTGGCTATGGTGATGCTACTTTGTGGTTTGTGCAGCACAGAGGAGGCGTCTGTCCTGCAAGTAATCCCAACTTGCCAGGAGTCTGGATGAACAAGCTCCACACTGGGGACACCTGACCCCATGAGCACTCTCCCAGCCAGGCTGCTCCCGCAGATGGCAGGGGTCAGAGGAGGAGGACAGCAGCATGCTTCTGGGCTGCCAGCTACTTTCTTGCCAGGACCAGAGCAGCACTGGCTTCATGGGCAGGGAGAGTAGGAAGGTGTATTGCCTATTTCACCAGGCCCATGTTTCCCACAGGAGGGTAAATGATGGCTAGCTTACCAGTCTGGCCCACCTAACTCAAAATGCAGGCTTGAAATCTGAACAGGTCAAACCTGTGGAACTGCCAGTGACCTATAGAAATGGCAATTCCATATGGTTCACACCTAATACAAATATTGACACTATATGACCTACATGTTCCAAGATCTGAGTCTTTGTGATAAAGTTGTTTGCATGCTCTGAGAAGGACAAACTACCGGTTGCATGTTCTCAGGTGACAAATGGTGTCTTCTTTGGGCTACTGTTACCCCATCCTTCTGGGGTCCTCAGGTAAGTACTCCTGCTGTGGAAGGTTCTATTTATTATGTGAATGCCCTGACTTCTTAGGGCCCCCTATGGCTCTGAATTTCAGTTAAAACTGGGGCTGTGTCTCAAAGCATTAACCGGCTACATCTGTAGTGTCTATTTATATTACACACCAAATACAAATTAGTTTTTGGGAACCGAAAAATGCTTTGAATTACTAATAGTGAATGCTGCAAGCAAAAGTAGGTTCATGATAGAATCTCAGCATTAGGCATAAAAATGGTTTTATCAGTACAAAGTGGTGCCCACCCCCTTTTGTCCTCTGTATTTGTTTAGATTTTCTCCTCACTTGGTGCGTTTCCCACTAAAAGAGATGATGTGAAAAGGAGCACAGTTTAGGGACTCAGAGCATGCATGGAGCACTCATCGGCAGCATCTAAATGCCACGGGCTCTTTTTTCCTTTTCTGTTGGAATTTTGCTTGTTCTAGATTCCAGTGGGATTATTCCTGAATTGATACATTAGGACCTTTGCAACCCCTTCCCATTGCTCCATGAATTATGTAGTAGTTCTAGGTATGCATTCCCATATCCCCAGGACTACTTCCGATTCCAAGCCCAGCCGGTGCCCTGTTATGGAATCTTTCCCTGATGTTCACTCAGGCATCCAGGCCCAGGAGTGACGCGGGTGACAGGAAATCTCCCTTTCTCACTGCACTCTCATCCCGTAAGCCACTCAGGCCTCTTTTTCTCTCCACACCATGGCACTAGTTCAGCAGTGCAGAGAGAAGCTGTGAGGAGTTGTATTGTGAAGAGAAAGAACAGTCTGAAAATGGAATGCTATTCCTCCCTCCCCTAAGTGGAAAATGTGAGGGGAAATTTTTAGAATAAGCGGCAGTAGCTTGGCTGTTGTGACCATAACAAATGCAGCCTTATGATGGCCTCTGTTTTAGATAACAGTCATGCAATTTCCATCTCTGTTTTCCAAAATGCTGTTTGAAATGTTAAATGCTAAAGGATGACTTGGGGAAGCATAGAAACCAGAGGGAGGTCTGTGGCTCCTCCATGGAGTTTCCTTCTTCTCTCTGGGCAGATAGCAGAGGGCAGGCCTGTGTGCCCAGCGCCCAGCCACTTTTCCTCACCTCCCTTGGAGTGAGTGAATGTGCTAGATCTGAGAGCCCAGAAGTCTCTCCTGGTGGCTGTCCCTGAGGGAGAGGGACGGTCCTCTACCTCTGGGCTTACTGACTTTAAACCTTTATTGTTCTCCTGTTTAAAAAAAAAACACTGTCCAACCTTCTTGCTTTTCTTTTCTTTCTGTGTCTGTTCTGTCCAGAACCAAACTGTCTTACTAACTGCCCCCTGGGGACTCTAGCCCTGCCTGCCTCACGCTGTAAGTGCTTTCTTCCTTGTTTCCCAGCTTTCTGGAGAGGTAGTGTTGTGTGACGTTGACACCTGACACTCATCACCTGAGGTAGGGCTGCCTGGTGGCGGCGCCCTCGCTCACGCCGGGTTCCAGGAGGTTCGCCTACACCCAGGAACAGACTGACAAGACCAGAGACCCATCTGCCCTGCTAGAGGGTTGACCACTCAGTGCAAAGAAAGGTTTTAGGTTATAGAGATTCTGCTGAGATTTCTCTGCTCTTGTACATTTGCAGCCAATATGCTTTCAGAGAATTGAGTAGATACTGGCCAGGAGGGGACATCCTAGGCCGAGGGGTCTTGCCCGAGGGTGTCTATGGGTCCAGCTGCCCAGGACTGCTCACCAGCATTTTGGTCACGTATGTGCACTGGCATGTGCTGAAATGAGGTGTGGCCATAATGTGATAAGGCTTTTTTTTTTTACATTTTTCAACAACCATACCACAAGGAATGAACCCAAATATATCTTGTCCTTCCAACTGAGCACCATAGGTGACAGAGTAAGTGCTCAATAAATATTTGTTGAATGAATAAACAACAAAGTCATCCCCACTCCAAATATCTTGAGAATCTCTCAGAATTGCTTTCATAGCCTGAGTCAAAGCACATGAGAAAATTTTGATCAAGAATATAGTCATCCACTCACCTCATCCACTAGCCTAAACTCAAAACATTACGTACAGAAGTATCTGTTGTCAAAGACAACAGATGTATCCTGTGGAAAAAAATGACAAGGAACATGGGGGAGGGCCATTTTCCAGAAATGCGCTACAGGGGCGGCATCCCAGGACACGGTGCCATGTCCTGGGATGCCTCTTGGGAAAGCACAACATCATTTGCTTGTACCTGCTGGTGTGTTACTAAAGATAAGGTTCATTCCCTTGAATCCAGAGTCACAACGTTTCTTCCGTCACAAGCAGAGGCTGGCAAAGAGGGAGTACTTTCAGCAGGTCTCATTAAAAGCCTGCTCTTCAGCACCAGCCAGGTGCTGAAGAGATACAGTGTGTCAGATAAACCTATAGCAGCAGCTTTAACGCCACACAACACACAGATCAAATACACAATACACAACACACACACTACTCTTAACAACAAAGGGAGCACAGACACAAAACAGATACAGAGCGTGTGTCCCAGCCAAGCACTGTGGGCATAAGGACACGAGCACCCTGGGTTAGTGAGATGAGGACATGAGCACCCTGGGTTAGTCTGCATCTTGGTGGCACTGGTGGAGTTTTAACGGGAGAGGTATTTCTGGTTGTCATGGTACTGTTAGCATAATACCTGGGGAACAGAAGCTTCTCCCTGTGGCCATATGAAGTGCCAGCCATAAAAGCAGCAGGGAGCATGAAGCATAGTCTCCAGGGCCACTGTTCCTTTTCTGCTGACCCCACAGGGAGGGAGAGAAACCACTCGCCTTATCACTCTTCTGGAAGCCTGTGGCTCCCACGCTGTCCTCAGGCCGTGCTGTCTCTGCCATGTTCCATCTTCTCCTGAGTGGCACTGCCCATTCCATGCAGCCGTCTGTCCTTCCCCCGCTGCCACTCCCCTGCACCTCTGGCTGGTCTCCTCATCCTGGTCTTTTCGGTTGCTTGTCACATATCTTAAAATCCTCCAACTCACTTCCTTTCTGTGAGGGTCTTTCTCTGTCATCATCCTTCCTGTGCCTTCCATTCAGTTCACCTCTGCTTCCAGTGTCTGAGTGTCATTCCAGCCAGTGGGCTCCACGCTGGGCAACTCAGTTTCCTCATGCCACAGCTTTTTACATTTCGGTGTGTCAGCAAATTCCAAGTTTGAGTGTCCTGGTTTTGTAACATGTAGAGTAAGGACAAGGAGCTCAACAACATTAGTGAAAACAAAGTAGCTTGAGAATAAGGATTCTAGGTGATTTGCTCCTGGTTGAGTGTCTTGCATCACCTGTTCTCAGAACATTAAGATGCCTATAACACAAAACCAAAAGTGCTTTCTGATTCTACTTTTTAAAAACGCTGCTGCAATTGAAGAGTCATTAAAGAAAACTAGACCCAAATTAAAATTTCTGCCTGCAGCATTTTTGCTGTGTTGTGGGAGTTTGTTTAATCTACTGCCAGTCAATTTCAAATAAACAGTAGCAGAGTTCGTTTTAAGATGACTGCCGTTGCTAACACAGCTGAATGAAATCACAGGTCGCTTTGTGGGCTCCCAGTAGAACTGGCCCTATAGGACCAGTTCGCTTGTCCACTGTAGCTAAATAGATCATTAGAAAGGGCCAGATGAAGAGATCTACCAGATGGGAATACGATGAAGCAGCCTGTGGAGACCACTGCCACAGTCACTCTGCCTGTCTTCTGTATACCCCAGGCCAATTCTAAAGGAGCTTTGCAAGCTGACTCATCTCACAGTGTTGCTGAGTTTTATCATAATTGGTCCCTTTCCATTCATGTTGCTGATCATTTATGTTGAATTCTTTATCATTTTAAGTTATTCTGCATGAGCATAGAAAGTAGTTAGTATTCACAAGTTGCTCGTGGTGTATACTCGGCCTCACTTGAGTCTGTTGAGAAGTATATTTGGGGGAATCATCCACTGGTGACATTGCCGGTCTGAGTAACCCTGTCTCCTTTTCTCGGCTCTGAAGGAACTACCTTGTTCTGCACTAGCTCCATCCCTAGAGCCCTGCTTCTCCAGACCGGAGAGACCAGCAAACCGTCGCCCTCCGTCCCGTTGGGCCCCACATTCCCCCACTGCCTCACAGCCTCAGTCACCCGGAGACCTGACATCCTCGGAGGAACACGGTGGTGAGGAGCCACCTGAGGAGAAGCTGCACCGTGATGCAAGCTTGTATGGATTATCACAGTATAATTCACTGTAATTTGCATAACCACACCATCGCCATGAACGAAACTCTACCCAAAAGGAGAGATCTAGTTTTCTCAAGGTCAAAGAATGTTTTTAAAAACACACAGCTGCTGAATGTTCAACCTGTGAAACTGAGATGTTTCCAGAATGAAACAGTAAATGTGCCTGTAATAACTTAATTTTTTTCATAGCTCAGAAAACTATTTTTGTCTCCATCTTTTTTACACACAGTATATTAAACAAAAAGGTAAATAAGGTATAAATAGATTTTAAAAATAAAAGTTTTAAAAAATGTACATTTAAAGAGATTCTGAACACCCTTGCTGTCAATACCTGACTGCCTCTCTGTTAACTTTGCACTGTTAGATTCTGGTTTGGTTTATTTCTGTGTTGAATTAGAGTGGATTAATTTAATTTTATTTTGTCAGCGTTACTGTTTTTTAAGAATTTTTTAATGCTTCAGACTGTCTGATTCAGTGAACTTTTTGTAGTGAAAATGCCATGAAGCCAGTAGACAAGACAGATATTCTATATACTGGAGGGGATACAGGACATTTTTGAAAGGGTACAAAGTCCTCAGTGGGCTTAGAAAATTCACTGTATCATCCATATATTATCTTACTCGGCTTGCACGTCTTCGGGTGCATGTATATACCGCTACTGTGTCCTCGCCACCACCTAAATGTGACTCAGTCTATTCCACTGTAATATGTCGTGAAATTCCTTGTACTGTACTTTTATTGTTGATCTTCTTGCATCGATGATACAACAGCAACAACATTTTTAAATTATTGTGAAAAGATTAACTGGCAATGTACAGCGTTTACTCAAAATTTTCTTGTTTAAGGGAAGACACTACAAAAAGTCACGAGGATACCAAATGGAAACACATCATGGTGCCTCTGAGTCTGTGTGAGACCATGATGAAGTAGAAATAAAGCCTTTCCGAGATGGCAGCATGTCTCAGCCTCTCATCTGTCACACACCCTCCATCTTTTCCTAAGGACTCACACGGAAAGTTTTCCATAGCTAGGGGAATGAAGGAGAGAGGCGATCATGTAAAGAGGCAACAGCTGCTGACATATCTTGCTAGGAACGCACTCTTTGGGTACATGATCATGTTGCAGTTTTACTGTTCTCTGTAAGAGAGTCCTAGGAGAGAGAGACAGTGTTACTGTTGAAAAGCCAAAACTGTTCTGTGGGCAGGGATGTGAGGAAACTGGTTACCTAAAGTCAGAGTATGCGCGGCCTCTCTCCCCGCTCTGCTCAATAGGAGAGAGGGAGTGGCCGATAACTCCGGAAGAGGCCTTTCCATCTCTGATCCTGAGATGCAGCCCACCTGTCAGTGTTTGGTGGCGGAGAAGTCTACAGAGAAGTGGTGCTACTGCAGAGCCCAAAAACAATGATTTCAGGCTGAAGTTTCTGGTGTTAATATTTCATTTAATGTTTCATTAATCCAACAATTTTCTTCTTATTTGGGTGAGCTATTGTAATAGGCTATCCTAGCATTACCACAGCTTCATCTTTAAACTGAAATCTTTTCAAAAAATAAAAACCAACAAGTACTGGCAAGGATGTGGAGAAATTAACACTTGAGCACTGCTGGTGGGAAAGTAAAATGGCCCGCAATATTGCTGCCTCAAAAAGTTAAACATAAAATTACCATAAGATCCAAGGATTCCACTCCTGGGTATACACCCAAAAGAACTGAAAGTAGGGACTTGAACTGGTGTTTGCACACCCATGTTCACAGCAGCAGCATTCATAATAACCAAAAGATGGAAACACCTCAGTTTTCCGTTGACAGATGAATGAAGCAACAAAATGTGGCATGTACATGTAGAGGGATACTACTCAGCCTTTAAAAAAGTAAATTCTGGCATACTATAGCATGGATGAACCTTGAGGACATTATTCTAAGTGAAATAAGCCAATCACAAAGTGGCAGTTATTGTTTGGTTCCATGTATCGTGTTTATCTATCAAGAATAGTCAAATTCAAAGAAAGTAAAACGGCGGTTGTCAAGGGTTGAAGGGGGAATGGGGAATTGGTGTGTAGTGGGTACAGAACTTCTGTTTAGGATGATGAAAAAGTCCTGGAAATGAGCAGTGGAGATGGTGCACAGTGAATATACTTGATGCCTCTGAGTTGTACATTTAAAAATGGCTAAAATGGCATATAGATTTTACCACAATAAAGACTTTTAAATGCAAAATATAAATATTTCATTTAACCACTCTAGCTATACCTGCAAACAAACCATCAGCAGGTCAGTAAATATTTTGTGCCTATTCTGTGCAGATGGCAAATGCTGAGAGGTGCATTGGTATTCCTTCAGTTGGAAGCAACCAGCCAGCAACAGGAAGGGAAGCTGTGGCTCTCATGACTGAGCCTCAAACCATACCATCAGGACTTTTCTCAGTGTCCCAACTCTGGCTCCTCTGTGTGGCTTTATTCTCAAACAGGCATCACAAAATTTGGCAACAATGGTCCCCAGCAGCTTCTATTAGTTTAACAACTCCTAGAGAAAAGGGGTCTCTTACCAGGAGCTCCAGTGAAAGCCCAGGACCGGTGATTCTCATTGACAGAAATTAAGTCTCATGTCTGGCCTTGAGGCATTCATGGTGACAGGAAAACCCAGCAAAGGAAAATCAGGGTGCAGTTAGAATAGAGGGCATCAGGAAGGCAGTAAAGACTGTATGTCACTGTGGGACACACCAAAATTGCAAGGAAAAAGCTCTGGCCCCCATAAAACTTGCCATCTGGTTGGAAGAGATAAAATTCCCAGGCACAAAAGCAACGAAATGCAAAAATGGTGTAGAAATTCTAAGTACAGTAGGGCTTGAGTTGGACCTGGCAGTAGAGGAAGCATTTCAGTGTACAGGAGGAGAAGTAAGCGGGAGATGGGAGGAGAAGAGGTGTGAGGGGCAGGAAGAGACACAGGTTGCACTGGGCAGTGGTGCAGGAACCAGGCTGGGAGCAGAACTTTCCATGAAAAAGCCACATCTGGCAGCACCGATGCCTTGAAAGCTGGCTAGGAACTTCCCCTAGCATCTTCTTTTCTGAAAGTTGGGCATATGTATTCTTGGGTCTAGGGAAACATTCCAACTGTTAAAGGCCAGGCAAGACAGGAGAATGAAATCATTTTCCACACCACTGTCCAGATGAATGCCAAGGCTACTATGTGGGTCACACACGGCTGTGAAAGGAGAGCAGCTGCCTGAAGGGAATGGCTCCATGAGCTGCCATGAATGTGCCAGTTGCTTTTATGCCCTAAAGAAAGCAGCAGAAGATTCCTCAAACATAGCCATAGACCTCACACGCCAGGCGTGCCCTGCCTGCTGGGTAACAGCCAGCACCAGCAGCCCAGAGAAATTTCTTGTACAACTGCAGCCAAACTGGGCAATAGTGGCCACATTTCACCCTCTCTTCTTACCAGGAGGTAACGTGTTAGTGTTTTCAGTGTTATGCATCTATTTTTTATATCTGTGTACATCATAATTCTTAAGCACATTAGCTTCACCCTTTTTTCCTGTAGAATGGCCTGTAATTCTTATGTAATACATTTGTTTCACCCTTTTTGTTCCTGTACAATGAATGTAAGGTTTACAAACTCCTTATTTTAAAAAATTAATTTATTTTTTGTTGTATATGTTTAATTTACAACATGATGTTTTGATATACAAAGTAAAAGGACTACTATAGTCGAGGCAATTAACATATTAATGTCTCATACAGTTATGGCAAGAGCACCTAAAATTTACTCTTTTAGCAAAATGCATTTTTTGGCCAGGCTGGTCTTGAACTCCTGACCTCAGGTGATCTACCCATCTCGGTTTTCCAAAGTGCTGGGATTACAGGCGTCAGCCACCACGCCCGGCCAAGACTTATTTGAAAAGCAGCAACAATTCCCAGGGTTATTATAAGGATTAAGGTTTGTTGTTTACCTATTGTGTGCAAGATACCATTCTAAGAATCGCAAACACCAGAGATAAACAGAAAGGACAAGCTCCCTGCCTTGTGGAACTTATTTATAGGAAACAAATAGCAAGCAAGGCTAAGTGGGATAAAGGACAACTAAGAGGCTTCCCTAGGGAGTGCCATTTGCTCTGAGGCCTATGAACAAGAATCTGTCTGCCAGGTAAAGGAAGAGCTGGTACAAGGTCGAGATGGGAGGGGGCCATGAACTTGGTGTATTCCAGGAAGTGGACAAAGGCCACCATGGTCACAGCAACATGGGCAAGGGCACCAGAGAGTGGCAGGAGGAAGGGTCATGGGGCTTAAAAGAGTCCTAGTAATCCGCAGAAAAGGGTTTAGATTTTGTTCTAGGCGAGGGGGATAAAAAAGCCACTGGAAGATAAAAAGCAAGCAGTTACATAATGTGATTTGCATTTTTGGATTACTGTGTTAAAGATTAGAAGTGGATGAGATTGGAAGTCTTCCAGAAGCAAGGCTGTGGTGCTGACCCGGGGAAGCACCAGCAATGGCTTGAACGGCTTTCTGCTGTTACCGGCCTCACCACCATCAGGCTGGCCCCTTGCTGTGCAGCTGTAACCACGCTCTAGCAGGCCCCACTACCAAACTCCAGAATCTACCCCAGCTGTTCAGCTAGAAACTGAAGAAGCCCTTAGTTATTCTGCTGCTGCACCTCAGTCCAGGCCAGCCTTCCTGCAAATGGCCTTGGGCCAAGAAGAACCTTCTAAACCCCATTCTCTTCAGGGCTCAGGATTACACAACAAGGTTCACAGGCCTTTCTGCCATTTTTCTTTTTAAGGGGCAATCCCTTCTCCAACTTTTAGGTTGGTGCTTCCAAACTATTACCAGTGATTTACAATTTAGTAAAAATGAGTTCCTTCTCTTTAAATTTGTTTTTGTCAGGGGACAACTGAGGTCTCAGTGTGGGGCTGGTAGGGTAGGGCTGGGTAAACACGGTCCTCAGTGCTACTGAACAATCTAATCTGAAGGAATAGAACAGGAACACAAAGAATGCTGGCTGCTTATTTTTCCTAGGCCCAGCTCTGTCTATTAGCTTGAAAGGCCCCAGTTCTGTCTATTAGATTGAAAAAACCCACCCACTATGACTTCCCAGTAAGCTAATAAACTTCAACAGGGCTCCGGGAATCCAAATAAAAGTTCATAATTCCCATAGTAATCCTAGAATGAATTCATCAATCATCAGTGGCCCCAGGTCTACAGGCCAATCCCAGTCCATGTGGTCCCTTGTAAAAATCATCTTAAATTGGTTAAAATAAAAACAAAGCACTGAGAATATAATGATAAAATCAGTGCACCTAAAAGCAGCTGTCGGAATGATAAATTCCAAATTTTGGGAGAGTGATGTAAGCAATTATCTATAAAATTGCTTATATGTCTTGAGTCATTTCATTTAAGGGAATTTACCCCAACTAACCCCAATGATATCAAACTAATTTATAAAATATATTTGTAGCAGTACAAATCATACCATAAAATTTGGAAATGGGCTAATCAAGTTATGGTCCATCAACAGGTTTCACTACTGTGCCTGTTCACCTAATAAACACTCCTATTGGCCAGGTACTAAACTAGCTGGTGAGAAAACGAAGCTAACTGTGACCTACCTGCTCCCCAGGGGCTGCTGACCTAGTCAAGGAAGTCCAACTACCTGGGCTTCAATCCTGCTCCAGTCCTTTCTCACTGAATGGCCTTGGGGAAAGTACCTACTCTTTCTGAGACTGAGCTGTCTCATATGCAAAATGGAAGTAGTAACAGTAACCACTGTTATGGCCAGTCAGGTTATGAGGACTAAACAAGATAGTACCGGTTAAGCATGTAGAATAGTACCTGGTACTAAATTTTGTTAAATAAAATAATTGTATAAATGGCAAATTACAACACAATATGTAAGTGCTATAATAGTATATGTAAGTGTACAGTGTGCACATAAATGGACTCATTCTGTCTGGGAGGATGGTCTAGGAAGACCTCACACTGACCTGTTTGGTAAGAGTCCTTTGTAGAACATAAGATTTCTGCAAGTAGAAACAGGGAGGGGACAGAAAGAGTGAGACAAAAAATTTCAAAGTGTAGGTTATGCATGTAATACTCCTTTGGAGTTTTTTAAGGTAACTACAAAACCGAAGTGGGGTAAAGGAGCTCAGCCCTCCTGATACCCAGAACCCTGCCATCCATCCTAACATAGTAATCCCTTAGTAACAGCTGGCAGCGTGCAGTGCATGCCCTGGCACAATACCAGTTTACTCCCTTCCAGGCATACCGTCTTCTATGGCATTTCATAGGAAGCGTCACCTTTCATCTTGTTCCCATAAAAAACTCTCCCTCCCTACGCCCATCAATTCATGTCAACTTCCTCCAGTGTGCCCTACTGACATTGGTAGCGACATTCATACTGTCTTATGGGTTTGTGGCTGTTTATTTGTGAGAACAAATAAATAAAGTTCTCAGGCAGTGCTAACAAAAATGAGATATGTAAATTTTGTTGTGTTAGTCATTACAGCTGTTCAAAATAGTCTATTTACTCCCACTGAAGACATAAAAAAGTCATACTTTTCCACCACCCTTTGAAGTGAGGCACAGTTCTTTGGCCAATAAAATGTGAACAGCCACATGTGTCACTTCTTGCAGGAGGTTTTAAGAGCCAGTGCCCACTTACCATGTTCCTTTTTCAGCTTCAGGAATTGGAAAAGCATTACATAAGTGGGTCCCTCAGTGACTGGGAAACATGGACCCACTTAGATATGAAGCATGAGTGAAAACTGAGCTCTTACTGCATTATGCCACTGAGATTTGGGAATTGTTCGTGAATGCAGCATAACTTGGCCAATCTAACTGGATAACTGTTTTAAAAAATGGAAATACATATATAAGTAACATTAGGGAAAGAAATCAAAACAGAAGATAGAATTTCCACAGCATATAAAACTACCACTTCATATTAACAGAAGTAAAAGAATTTAAAGCTCAGGAGTGGCTGGCAAGGTGGCCAACTAGGAGCAGCTCCAGCCTGAAGCTCCCAGTGAGATCAATGCAGAAGGTGGGTGATTTCTGCATTTCCAACTAAGGTACCCAGCTCATCTCATTGCAACTGGTTAGACAGTGGGTGCAGCACTTGTAGGGCAAGCCAAAGCAGGGTGGGGTGTCCCCTCACCTGGGAAGTGCAAGAGGTCAGGGAACTCCCTCACCTAGCCAAGGGAAGCTTGAGGGACTCTGCTGTCAGGAGCAGTGCACTTTGGCCCATATACTACACTTTTCCCAAGGTCTTCACAACCCACAGACTGGGAGATTCCCTCGGGTGCCTACATCACCAGGACCCTAGATTTCAAGAACAAAACTGGGCAGCCATTTGAGCAGACACTGAGCTAGCTGCAGGAGTTTTTTTTTTTTTTTAATATACATATACCCCAGTGGCACCTGGAATACCAGCAGGCAGAACCATTCACTTCCCTGGAAAGGGGGCTAAAGCCAGGGAGCCAAGTGGTCTAACTCAGCAGATCCCACCCCCATGGAGCTTAGCAAGCTAAGATCCACTGGCTTGAAATTCTCACTGCCAGTACAGCAGTCTGAAGTCAACCTGGGATGTTTGAGTTGGTTGGGGGGAGGGGCATCCACCATTACTGAGGTTTGAGTAGGCAGTATTCCCTTCACAGTATAAACCATGCCACCAGGAAGTTTGAACTGGGCAAGATGGCGAAATAGGAACATCTCCAGCCTGAAGCTACCAGCGAGATCAACGCAGCACGTTATTTCTGCATTTCAAACAAAGGTACCCAGCTCATCTCATTGTGACTAATTAGACAATGGGGACAGCACCTGGAGGGCAAGCCAAAGCAGGATGGGGTGTCCCCTCACCTGGGAAGTGCAAGAGGTCAGGGAACTCCCTCAACTAGCTGAGTAGCCCACCTCAGCTCTGCAAAGATGCTGTAACCAGACTGCCTCTCTAGGTTCTTCCTCTCTGGGAAGGGCATCTCTGAAAGAAAGGCAGCAGCCCCAATCAGGGGCTTATAGATCAAACTCCCATCTCCCTGGGACAAACCCCCTGGGGGAAGGGGAAAACTGTGGCCACAGCCTCAGTAGACTTAAAATTTCTGCCTGCCAGCACAGAAGACAGCAGTGGATCCTCCAGCACAGGGCTCGAGCTCTTCTAACGGACAGACTGCCTCCTCAAGTGGGTCCCTGATCCCTGTGCCACCTGACTAGGAGACAACTCCCAGCAGGGGTCAGTAGACACCTCACATAGGAGAGCTCTGACTGGTATCCAGTGGGTGCCCCTCTGGAACAAAGTTTCCAGAGGAAGGAACAGGCAGCAATCTTTGCTGTTCTGTAGCCTCCACTGGTGAAACCCAGGCAAACAGGGTCTGGGGTGGACCTCTACCAAACTCCAGCAGACCTGCAGCAGACGGCCCTGACTATTAGAAGGAAAACTAACAAATAGAAATAGCATCAACATCAACAAAAAGGATATCCACACATCCACACAGAAACCTTATCCGAAGGTCACCAACATCAAAGATCAAAGATGGATAAATCCATGATGATGAGGAAAAACCAGTGCAAAATGGCTGAAAATTCCAGAAACCAAGATGCCTGTTGTCCTCCAAAGGATCGCAACTCCTTATGAGCAAGGAAACAAAACTGGACAGATAATGAATTTGACAAATTAACAAAAGTAGACTTCAGAAGGTGGGTAATAACAAACTCCTCTGAGCTAAAGGAGCATGTTCTAACTCAATGCAAGGAAGCTAAGAACCTTAAAAAAAGGTTAGACGTATTGCTAACTAGAATAACCACTTTAGAGAACATACCTGATGGAGCTGAAAAACACAGCATGAGAACTTCATGAAGCATACATAAGTATCAGTAGCCGAATAGATCAAGCAGAAGAAAAGATATCAGAGATTGAAGATCAACTGAATGAAACAAAGCATGAAGACAAGATTAGAGTAAAAAGAATGAAAAGGAATGAACAAAGCCTCCAAGAAATATGGGACTATGTGAAAAAACCAAACCTACATTTCATTGGTATACCTGAAAGTGACGGGGAGAATGGAACCAAGTTGGAAAGCACTCTTTAGGATATTATCCAGGAGAACTTCCCCAGCCTAGCAAGACAGGCCAGCATTCAAATTCAGAAAATATAGAGAACACCACAAAGTTACTCCTCAAAAAAAGAGCAATCCCGAGGCACATAATCATCAGATTCACCAAGGTTGAGATGAAAATGTTGAGGGCAGCCAGAGAGAAAGGCTGGGTTACCCACAAAGAGAAGCCCATCAGACTAAGAGCAGATCTCTCCACAGAAACCTTACAAGCCAGAATAGAGTACAGGTCAGTATTCAACATTCTTAAAGAAAATAATCTTCAACCCAGAATTTCATATCCAGCTAAACTAAGCTTTGTAAGTAAAAGAGAAATAAAATCCTTTACACACGGACAAATGCTGAGAGATTTTGTCATCATCAGGACTGCTTTACAAGAGCTCTTGAAGGAAGCACTAAATATGAAAAGGAAAAACCAGTACCAGCCACTGCAAAAACATACCAAATTGTAAAGATCATTGGCACTATAAAGAAACTACATCAATTAATGGGTAAAATAACCAGCTGGCATCATAAAGACAGGATCAAATTCACACATAACAATATTAACCTTAAATGTAAACAGGTTAAATTCCCCAATTAAAAGACACAGACTGGCAAACTAGAAAAAAAGTCAAGACCCATCAGTGTGCTGTATTCAGGATACTCATCTCACATGCAAAGTCACACATACATTCAAAATAAAGGGATTGAGGAAAATTGCCAAGTAAATGGAAAGGAAAAAAAAAAAAGCAGGTGTTGCAATAAAACAGACTTTAAACAAAAATAAATAAATAAAGACAAAGAAGGGCATTACCTAATGGTAAAGGGATCAATGCAACAAGAAGAGCTAACTCTCCTAGATATATATGCACCCAATACAGGAGCACCCCAATTCATCAATCAAGTTCTTAGAGACCTACAAACAGACAGACTCCCATGCAATAATACTGGGAGACTTTAACACCTCACTGTAAATATTACAAAGATCTACGAGACAGAAAATTAACAAGGATATTCAGGACTTGAACTCAGCTCTGGACCAAGTGGATCTAATAGACATCTACAGAACTCTCCACCCCAAAACAACAGAATGTACCTTCTTCTCAGTACCACATCACACTTATTCTAAAATTGACCACATAAGTGGAAGTAAAACACTCCTCAGCAAATGCAAAAGAATGGAAATCATAACAAGCAGTCTCTCAGACCACAGTGCAATCACATTAGAACTCAGGATTAAGAAACTCACTCAAAGAAAAAAAAAAAGAAAGAAAGAAAAAAAAAACTCACTCAAAACCACACAACTACATAGAAATTGAACAGCCTGCTCCTGAATGACTACTGGGTAAATAACAAAAGTAAGGCAGAAATAACAAAGTTCTTTGAAACCAATGAGAACAAAGACACAATGTACCAGAATCTCTGAAACATATGTAAAGCAGTGGGTAGAGGGAAATTTACAGCATGAAATGCCCACATGAGGAAGCAGGAAAGATCTAAAATTGACACCCTGACATCACAATTAGAAGAACTAGAGAAGCAAGAGCAAACAAATTCAAAAGTTTGAAGGTGACAAGAAATAAGTAAGAACAGAGCAGAACTGAAGGAGATAGAGACACGAAAAACCCTTCAAGAATTCAATGAATAAAGGAGCTGGTTTTTGAAAAGATTAACAAAATAGATAGACTGCTATCCAGACTAATAAAGAAAAAAGAGAGAACACTCACATAGACACAATAAAAAAAGATAAAGGGTATATCACTACCAATCCCACAGAAATACAAACTACCATCAGAGAATACTATCAGCACCTCTATGCAAATAAAGTAGAAAATCTAGAAGAAATGGATAAATTCCTAGACACATATATCCTCCCTAGACTAAACCAGGATGAAGTCGAATCTCTGAATAGACCAATAACAAGTTCTGAAATTGAGGCAATAATTAATAGCCTATCAATCAAAAAAACTCCAGGACCAGATGAATTCACAGCCAAATTCTACCAAAGGTACAAAAAGGAGCTGGTACCATTACTTCTGAAACTATTCCAAATAATAGAAAAAGAGGGACTCCTCCCTAACTCATTTTATGAGGCCAGCATCATCCTAATACCAAAACCTGGAGACATAACAAAAAAAAATGTCGGGCCCGTATCCCTGATGAACATCAATGTGAAAATCCTCAATAAAATACAGACAAACTGAATCCACATCAAAAAAATCACCCACCACAATCAAGTCGGCTTCATCCCTGGGATGCAAGGCTGGTTCAACATACACAAATAAATAAACATAATCCATTACATAAACAGAACCAATGACAAAAACTACATGATTATCTCAATAGATGCAGAAAAGACCTTTGATAAAATTCAACACCCCTTCATTCTAAACACTCTCAATAAACTAGGTATTGATGGAACATATCTCAAAACGGTAAGAGCAATTTATGACAGACCCAAAGCCAATATCATACTGAATGAGAAAAAGCTGGAAGCATTCCCTTTGAAAACAGGCACGAGACAAGGATGCCCTCTCTCACCACTAATATTCAATATAGTACTGGAAGTTCTGGCCAGGGCAATCCGGTAAAAGAAAGAAATAAACCATATTCAAATAGGAAGAGAGGAAGTCACATTGTCTCCGTTTGCATATGGCATGATTGTATATTTAGAAAACCCCATTGTCTCAGCCCAAAATCTTCTTAAGCTGACAAACATGTTTGGCAAAGTCTCAGGATACAAAATCAATGTGCAAAAATCACCAGCATTCCTATACACCAATAGTACACAAACAGAGAGCCAAACCATGAGTGAACTCCCATTCACAATTGCCACAAAGGGAATAAAAATACCCTAGGAATACAACTTACAAGGGATGTTAAGGATCTTTTCAAGGAGAACTACAAATCACTGCTCAAGGAAATTAGAGAGGAAACAAATGGAAAAGCATTCCTTGTTTATGGATAGGAAGAATCAATGTTGTGAAAATGGCCATATTGCCCAAAGTAGTTTATAGATTCAATGCTATCCCCATCAAGCTACCATTGACTTTCCTCACGTGGAAGCAAATTTCATATAGAACCAAAAAAGAGCCCATATAGCCAAGACAATCATAAGCAAAAAGAACAAAGCTGCAGGCATCACATTATCTGATTTCAAACTATACTACAAGCCTACACTAACCAAAACAACATGGTACTGGTACCAAAACAGATATATAGACCAATGGAACAAAACAAAGTCCTCAGAAATAACCTCACACATTTACAACCATCTGATCTTTGACAAATCTGACAAAAACGAGCAATGATGAAAGGATTCCCTATTTAATAAATGGTGTTTGGAAAACTGGCTAGCTGTATGTAGAAAACTGAAACTGGATCCCTTCCTTACACATTATATAAAAATTCACTCAAGATGGATTAAAGACTTAAACATAAGACCTAAAGCCATAAAAATGCTAGAAGAAAACCTAGGCAACACCATTCAGGACATAGGCATGAGCAAAGACTTCATGACTAAAACACCAAAAGCAATGGTGACAAAAGCCAAAATTAACAAATGGGATCTAATTAAACTAAAGAGTTTTTGCACAGCAAAAGAAACTATCATCAGAGTGAACAGTCAACCTACAGAATGGAAGAAAATTTTTGCAATCTATCCGTCTGACAGAGGGCTAATATCCAGAATCTACAAAGAACTTAAACAAATTTACAAGAAAAAAACAAACAATCCCATCAAAAAGTGGGTGAAAGATATGAATAGACACTTACCAAAGAAGACATTTATGCAACCAACAAACATATGAGAAAAAAGCTCATCATCACTGGTTATTAAGAGAAATGCAAATCAAAACCACAATGAGACACCATCTCACACCAGTTAGAATGACAATCATTAAAAAAAATCAGGAAACAACAGATGCTACAGAGGACGTGGAGACATGGGAGCTCTTTTACACTGTTGGTGGGAGTGTAAATTAGTTCAACCATTGTGGAAGACAGTGTATCAATTCCTCAAGGATCTAGAACCAGAAATACCATTTGACCCAGCAATCCCATGACTGGGTATATACCCAATCATTCTATTACAAAGACACATGCACATGTATGTTTATTGCAGCACTACTCACGATAGCAAAGACTTGGAACCAACCCAAATGTCCATCAATGATAGACTGGATAAAGAAAAGGTAGTACATATATACCACAGAATACTATGCAGCCATAAAAAGGCTGAATTCGTGTCTTTTGCAGGGATATGGATGAAGCTGGAAACCATCATTATCAGCAAATTAACACAGGAGCAGAAAACCAAACACTGCATATTCTCACTCATAAGTGAGAGTTGAACAATGAGAACACATGGACACAGGGAGTGGAACATAACACACTGGGCCCTGTCAGGTGTAGGGGGCTAGAGGAGGGACAGCATTAGGAGAAATACCTAATGTAGATGGTGTGTTGATGGGTGCAGCAAACCACCATGGCACATGTATACCTATGTAACAAACCTGTATGTCCTGCACATGTATCCCAGAACTTAAAGCATAATTAAAAAAAAAAAAAGAAACTTAAAAAAAAATTTAAAGCTCTGCAAAGTTTTTTCCCCTTATTCAATTCTCTGACTTCATATAAAGGAAACTTTCAGTTATTTTGGCTAAGAGGGTAGATGAAAGTACAATTGAGCTCACTCATGAACTAACTACATGTACGAAGCACAAGGGACCAGGCTAAATATTTCCAGGATGCTGCTCCTACCCTTATTCCTTTTCCCTCCAAACACTCGTTGAAGTACAGGTTGCATTCCTCCCTTGAGCAAGCACACTGAGACAAAGGTGAACAGTAATTTTCCTAGGGAATTTTCCTAGGTGAATAGTAATTTTCCTAGGGAATAGTAATTTTCCTGGATGCAAGTTGGAAGGGACCTTAAGAACATCCTTACCAAACCTTCATTTTATACATACTTTCATTAACTGTCCACATTCTCTAGCTGTTACTAGTACTGGGTGCTTTACTTACAATGTGGAACAGCAGTCTCTACCTGGTTGCATCTTAGAATCACCCAGAGTGACTTAAGGCCCCACCCCAGACCAAACAAATCAGAATCTCTTGGATGTGGTTTTTGGTAATATTTTAAATGTTTCACCTGGTGACTCTAATAAGCAGCCAGATTCAAGAGCCAACAGTAGAGGAGAATTTCTTAAGCTAGTGGTTCCCAAACCTATAATGCACACTGGAATCACCAGGGGAGCTTCAGAAACCCCTTATGCCTGGCCAGGCACAGTGTTTCATGGCTATAATCCCGATACTTTGGGAGGATCTCTTGAGGCCAGGAGTTTGAGACCAGCCTGGACAATATAGTGAGATCCCCACCTCTACAAAAAATAAAACAATTAGCCAGGTGTGGTGATGCATAGATATAGTCCCAGCTGCTGCAGAGACTGAGGTGGGAGGATCACTTGAGCCCAGCAATGAGCAATGATCAAACTACCAGCCTAGGTGACAGAGCAACACCTTGCTTTAAAAAAAAAAAAAATCAGTGCCTGGCCCCACCCAGACCTCTTGATGTAACTGGTCTGGGGTGAGATCTGGGCATCAGAACTTTTTAAAGTTCCCCAGGTAATTCCACTTTGCAGCAACATTTGGGAGCCATGGTGGTAAGCAGATTTAAGAGTTTGAGGTCTGGTCAGACAGACATGGGTGCGTATTCTACCTACCATGCTGTGTGATCCTGGGCATGTTCCTTGCCCTCTCTGGAGCTCAGTTTTCTCATATTGTCAAGTGGGAGAATGACAGCACCTTTCCAGGGTGGCTGTGAGGGACTAATGAGGCTGTGAGTCAGTGCAGGGCCTGTCACATGAGAACTACTCCACAAGTGCCAGTTACTATTGTCTCATGGAATTCTCCCAGTCATCCCGCCAATCAAGGTAACTGCCCTACTTTTATAGCTATAGGAAATGAGGATCAGAAAGGTGGTTTGCCATCTCAAGATTACACAGTAATAACTGGCAAAGCAGGCGTTCACACCATCACTATACTGACCAGGTACTTGCAGCTGCCCCAGAACCTACTCCACTAACCACCCCTCTAGGAAAGCAAATGAATCCAGGCCCCACATTGTTAAACTGGCCTCACTAAGTAACACATGTCGGCTGCCATGGTGGACCTGGGCCCATCTCAGCTCACTTGCTTCTTCCCTGGAGCTGAACAGAATAAATTGCATCTTGAATTTCACTGACTTCATTTCATCTCTTTTCAAGGTTGCAAAATAGCCTCAAATGACCTATTTGACCAGAATCCTTTTCCTCAATGTAGTCTAGAAAAGCAATAGCTACTGACGACTGTTTCTTTTATTAATGTGGTACCATTTCTAAAGGGATCATAGCCTGTTAAATCCTCACATAACTCTTGACACAGAAGGATGATCTCAGACACTACTGACACATTATTGTATTTGCTGAATGGCTTATGGAGAAGACAGGGAATTTGCCTAAAGCACTTCTACACCCTGAAGTATAATACTTTGACCCAATGTGTGAAAAAAACTATATAACCACAGTACTAGATGGGGTACCCAACAACCTTAGGACCACAGATTTCCTTTATTTACTTAAAATGTGTGTCCATCACTCAGATGTCATCAGTGCACCATCCCAGGTACCCCCACCAAGACGCCACCCCATATGAGGGATGAAACCTTGGGGAAAGGAAGACAGGTGTCCAGCCCATCTTCTCACATCTCCATCATCCTCTTACTCCTATATCTGGACATGAACAATTAATTTTTCCCTGCTATGTAAAGTGACACAATAAATTCCAGAAATTTCCTAGTCCCCATTTAATTAAAATGAAACCCCTAAGTGGCTCCTACATAGGAACTCTAGAATAGCCACAACCATGCTAAGGCAAAATGTCCCCTGCAGAGGCAAGGGGCTACAGGGTTGCAGGACTAACTGCCTGTGCTCGCAAATTTGATGCCCCCAAGAATGCAGAAAGGATTTCTGCATGTGAAAAGCCACCATTCTCCTGACCACAGAAGGGACCTACTAGTCACTTCTCGCCTTGTCGGCTCCACCTTGAATGTGAACAAGGTCACTCCTAGACCACGCTGGCTGCAAATGCTCCAAATAACAAAACAGAAGCATCATCCCCCTGAGAACACTGTGTCCCTAAAAGTCAAATCTAAATTGAATTGAATTATCAGAGCCACGACAGATCTTGTCTAAATTTACCCTGCCTCACTTAGAGGAGGAACCAGAACCAAGCCCATGTTTATAAATGAAATTTGGGACACTGTACTCAAGGCACGAATGCCCCATAAAGCAGCCTCAAAATCGATAGTTTCAAGGTTCAATCCAATGATTAACTTGCTGTCTGTGAGATCAGACAGGCAGCAAAGTGCATCCATGGCAGTCAAGGTGAGGGCTGCGGATAACACCTAAGCACAGCATCAGTGCCCGGGAGGCTATAGGCAGGGCAGTGACGCTACTGGCCCAGTGAGGTGCAGGGGCCCATCTGGTTGCCTAGCAATGCCGTGCACACGTCACCCTTACGAGCATCAGTAGCCACAAGCAGTTCACACATTACTCTGGCATTTCAACGAAGCACAAAATGAGCTTTAAATCACTGCTCCAGGTGGCAGATAAAATGCAGCAAATGGGGCATGTGCGTCAGAGGGCAGAATCCCTACCTCCGCCTCTGCATTTAAGATGACAAGATCTCCTTTCCTGGGGCAGAAGTACACCTTGTATGTGTCCAGGCACGTGATGCAGCCCAGAGGCTGCTGTGTACTTCCCAGGAAGGGCTGGTTTCTGCTTCTGGCTTCCATAGGCTAATTCCACTCTGCCACATGCAGTGAGAGGAAAGCTGAGAGACTTACTGGCCTTGCTGGAACCATGAATTAACAAATTATGGCTCCATGGAAACAGGAGCGGTTTCTTCCTTGTGACCACACAGTGCTCTGCATAAGTTTAGGAGACCCTCAATAAAGTCTCATTGGATCCTATCTCTCACTTCTAATTTCGGAGGAGTAGGTACATTAAGATTTAAGGAAGATGTAAAAAAGGACATCCTGTCATTTGAGACATGGTTGAACCTGGTGCATTATTTTAAGTGAAATAAGCCAGGCATAGAAAGACAAATACTACATGATCTCACTTACATGTGAAATCCAAAACAACTCATAGAAGGAGAAAGAAGAATCGTGGTTACCAGGGGCTGCAGAGGTGGTGGTAGGTTGGGGAGATGTTGATCAAAGCATAACTTCAGGAGGAATTAGGAGGAATATGTTCAGGAGATCTACTATACAACATGGTGACTGTGGTTAAGAACAATGTACTGTACAATTGAAACTTGCTAAGAGAACAGATTTTAAACGTTCTCATCACACCAAAAAAGATACGTACGTGAGGTAAAGAATGTGTTCATCAGCTTTAGTCATTCCACAATATATGCATCTATCAAAATATCACAGCCAGATGCAGTGGCTCACACTTGTAAACCTAGCACTCTGGGAGGCTGACACGAGCAGATCACCTGAGCGCAGGAGTTCAAGACCAGCCTGGGCAACATGATGAAACCCCCTTCTCCAAAAAAAAAAACAATTAGCTAGGCATGGTGGTGTACACCTTAGTCCCAGTTACTTGGGAGGCTGAGGTGGGAGAGGTTGCAGTAAACTGAGGTGGCACCACTGCACTCCAGCCTGGGTGGCAGAACCAGACCCTGTCTCAAAACAAAACAAAACAAAAAAAACACATCATGCTATACAACATAATATGTAATTTTTACTTCTCAATTTAAAAAATAAAAAATAGGTTGGGCATAATGGCTCACACCTAAAATCCCAGCACTTCAGGAGGCTGAGGCAGGAGGATTGCTTGAGCCTGATCTGGAGACCAGCCTCGCAACACAGCAAAAACCTGTCTCTACAAAGAGCGTTTTAAAAATTAGCCAGGTGTGGTGTTGTGCGCCTGTAGTCCCAGGAGGCTGAGGCAGGAGGCTCCCTTGAGCCAAGGAGTTTGAGGCTGCAGTGAGCTATGATCACTCCACTGCACTCCAGCCTGGGTGACAGAGACCCTGTCTCTAAAAAATAATTAAAGAAAGAAAGAAAAATTAAAACATAATAATAAAAAATTATATAATGTAAGGAACATAGCCTAAGCCATGTAACCTGACTCATTGACTAGCATAAACACATGCATGATAATAAGCACATTGTAATGCTAATAACTGCAGTGCATATGCTGATTGATGGTTTCCCAGAGTGCTTTTAGACACATCATTCCTTGACTGTTCACGACTTGGGAACCTGAATGAAGCACCTTTTCCCGCTCAGTCACCTTCTCAACCCTGTCTACAACTCTCTTTTGCTCAGGCCTTCTCCCTATCACTAAGGTGCCCCTGAAGCTACTGACGCTCTCTCTGGGAGGCTCTCACAGAGCTCTGTTCCCCTCAGATTCTCTTTGAGGGGCTTCTAGAAGATATCAAAACAAGTCCGGAGCTATTCCAGACTCAAGGGAAAGGGGTGGCAGGAAAAGGAGGTGTCAGAAACCTCACCTCTCCCCTCTATCTCCAGAAAACCACCTCTACCTAGTCCCTAGAATTATTGACTGGGCCAAGTATGTCCAAGTCCTTTAATCAAGAGTAAACATGATGACAATCATTTATTAAGCACTTGATCATGTACCAGTATTATCCATGTAATACAACAATCCCAAGCATCTTATAGATGGGAACATGAAGACTCAGAGAGGTGAGGTCATTTACAGGGAGTGAGAGTGGAACCTGCAGTTCAGATCCTGAACCATCAGATGTAAAACCCATGCTTACAGCCAAGCCAGCTCATGCTCCTTCCATGAGGCTCAGCCTCTCTGCCCTGACTCCATATGGAAATCTTCTAGCAGCACTTCTGAATATCTCCAGAAATACATCATTACCACGATTCTTCCCTACCCATACACACTGGGGGCCATCGGGGAAAGGTGGCAGAGAGGTTTCATGTCCATGTATTACTCAGCAAACATTTCCTGAGTACCCACCCCTACTGGCCACTCTTCTACACTCTGGGCTCAAAGTCAAAGAAAACCTAATTCCTGCACTCAAGAGAAGGAGACGCATATCTGAGCAAATACATTCGGAAGAGCATGTTAGACAAGTCAGGGAGGGAACTGAGAGGCTTGGGAAAAGTGTGGCCACTCTACTGGTAGCTCAGCAGTGACATCACAGAGGAGATGAGACATTCAAACCCTGTCATCATCTTCAAGTAAGAATGATTAAGCACCATGGGTGGTATGTCAAGGGTTCATACCCAGAGACCTTATAAATAGACATCCCCCTTAGTCCTGGAGAGACATATCCTATCCCAGCCCCGCACAGTGGCCCCTTTTTTGCAAACATTTGGCAAATATTTCAGCTCTACCTGCAAGGGGCTGGAAATACTGCAGGAACCAGAGATCAAGTTCCTAGCTTCATGGAGCTAACAGCTTTGTCACCAGACCTGTCACACACAGAAAAACTGCCCAGGCATTTGTTAAAGCACTGACTCTTAACAGGGAATTTTTTTGTAATGCAGTTTGAAAAGCTGGCACATGTACGGTTGCAAACAAAGCTAGTTTAAGTCTAAGCCCTTGTGCCAGACGCTGTGGGTGATGTAAGGACAGAGGCATGGCCAGTGTCTATAGTGGCCCTGGGGCCAAGAACCTTAACGCTCTGGTGTTTGCCACGCAGTGAGCTTCTGTAAGGTGATATTTTGTTAAAAATAGGTGATCTGTGTGAATGAGCCCATTTCTCAAAATCTTCCAGGAAATACAATATGCACATATTTCACTCGTGTCCTCATCACTACCCTCCAATATCCATTCGTCCATTAACTGTGCAGGTAAAGCTATTATAAAGAGTTTACAATGAGTGGATAATAAATGAGCAGGGCTTGGAGTCAGGTGTGCATAAAATTCCAACTGTATTTGAAACTACTGTTGGACTCTGGTAACTCTAGTGCCTATCCTGCCAGCCAAGCCAGATGATAAAGAGATGTTCAATGTCTCTGCCTCAATTCCCAGTTTCACTCTTATTATCACTATTTCTTCTTGTTTCTTCGGTCATCTTTCTGTCCACCCCCAACCTCACATCCATCCATCTATCCATCCTCCATTCACATAATTCTTTCTTTCATTCCAGGGCACTGGTTATTAAGAGATTCCCAGTGCATCCTCCTAACTCAGAATAAGAGATGTTTCTGCAGAGAAAGAAAGAAGGCTATAGTGAGGAAGCTTGTATGAGTAATAAAATAACAGCAGCATGGCTTATGAAGAAGATATTTTCTGGAAAGCCCTGTCTCTTAACAGACCCATGGCTCCCATAGGGAAGAGCTGCTTGGTAAGCATCCACCTGGGTGATACAGTTATACCCACCTAAAATGTCCCCAAGGGATCCTGCCACCCCCAAAGCCACACTTCCTTCCCAAGCAGACCAGCCCCAACTCTGAGGGAGTCACAGCTCTGGGCCAGGTGGCCACCCTCCAAGAAGCAGGTAGAGGAAACCTTCCTCCTCCTCCCTCTAAGGCAGCTCCTGTTCATGGACTGTACACCAAGATCTCCTGGGGCAAGCAATAATGCTATTTCATACCATTTGCTATTTCTTACCCATATGAAATGCAAGAGAGCGAGTCAGGAGTACAGCTCATGCAGGCCTGTACATATCAGTCATGATATGATTCCACATGGAACCCAAATCCAACAATAATCCTACCTTTCTTCCAACTTCTGATCATGCATTGCTGCTAAATTACCCACGGGAAGCTTGCATCACACCGTGCATCCACCTTGTGTGTGTGCAGTTCCCAGTGTACTCTATTATTATGTGACAATATGACCAGTTTAAAGCTGATTACAGATCTGTACTGTAGTCAGGATTCTTTCACCTAGTCAGTTAATCAACAAAGATTAACTTCCCACCACATCTCTGTCTCAGAGCTAGAGATACAGAAATGAAAATGTAGAAAAGTGGTTCAAGGGACTCCTCAGAGTTCAGTGGAGGAGAAAGGCATAAATCCGCTTTACTATAACACAGGGTAATATGGTGATGGAGGGGGTGGGCCTAATTCTACCTTGGGGTAGCAAACTCAAACAAAAGGGAACTCCACGAATGTTACTTGAGAGCTTCGTCTACTTAGGGATGAGACTCTTGACTCAGGGCTTATCTCATTCATGTTTTCTATGTGAAAAATATCTAGCTAGGTTCTTTACTTCAGAACTGTATGGGGGTGACAAATGATTGAAGAAGTATTGCAATGTAGCATCCACGTTAGAGTCAATGAGTGAATCATGAATTCTAATTGTGGCTTGCAGCTTCCTTCTCATTAAGGAGGTGGTGATGTCTGCTAACTAGTGTGGCCAGGGGAAGTATATAGACTCGTCTCCTGCTCTGCAGTGCTTTCCTGCCTGGGCTGCCAGTTCTGATTCATCCGAGCCTTCTGCTGACACAACCACCAAGAGAACCCTCTTAGTGCACTGGCCTCTCTGAATAGGCATAAGTCCCTTTAGTGAGCTCTATGAGCTGCTGTCTCCAAAGCTGCAGTCTGGTCTCTCAAACCTGAGTGCTCCACTTAGTGTCACTGCTCCATCTGCAGAGTCAGAGGTCTTGGTAAAATTGGTGTCCTCCTAGGCTGTAGCTGCCATGATGAGAAAAACTGGGCTTCCCTTTGAAATATGATCTGCAAAAGGATCCTCCACTGCACAGACAGAAAGACAGAAACAACTTCTGTGCACCCCATGGAATAAGAGGTTACCACGTAACTCTAAATCACTTCATGATGTATATTGCTTGGGCTATAGAGGGTGGAAAGAAAGTATGGACAAAGAAGGAAATTATACCGACATCGAATCTGGAAGAAGCAGGACTGATGTCTCAAGGAGATTGAAATACAAACAAAATGGAGAAAAGACAGTTCAACAGGAGATTGTGGCTACAGACATTAGGATTGAGCATGGCTAGCAGGACAGAAAACTCAAAAGAAGAGTGCCTTAAACAAGATTGAGGCTTATTTCTCTCTCACAGAAACGTAGGCAACACAGGGCTGTTACGGAGTGCTATGATCATAAGGGAACCCAGGCTCCTTCTACATTGTAGCTCCATCACCCTCAACATGATAGCTTCCAACTCATGGTCCAAAATGGCTGCTCAAGCCTGAGTCATCACATCCTTATTCTCCCTCATAAGAAGGCAGAAGTAAAGAATAGATTGCTGCCCCTTTCCTATGGAGACAGTTCTCAGATGTTGCATACAGCACTTCTGCTCACATCCCATTGAGCTAGAATTTAGTCAGATCACCACACCCACCTAGTAGGGAGGCTGGAAAATATAGGCTTTATTCTGAACAACTTTGTGCCCTTCAGTGGCAAATGAAGGCTTTCTAGCAGTCTCTGCAAATGGCCTGTGTAAAACACTCAAATTTAAGATCTCAGAGATGGAGCCTTTCCAGGTGAAGACACAATGAAGAATATGACCCCAGGAATAAGTGGTTGAAAGGCAGTCAAAGTGAAGGTCATTGAGATATTAAAATTCAAGGGACAGTGACGCTTATTTATGGGATGAATCGTTATCAACACAGAAGATGAAGCCACATAGGTTAACTGAAGAGTTAGGGTGAAGAGGAAGATTTGGAGGCTACTGATGACATTGTAGCTATGTGGTAGACCCTGCAGCCACATGAACCACTGAATTAACTTTATTCTATAATTATTTCAACTTAACGAATCAGGAACCTTCTCTGCTGTTTCACTTTTTCTTTCCCACAGTACTGGAGACACTGAACAAATATAGATAAAGAAGTTGCACAAAAGAGTCAGAACCCTCAATTGACCCCAGAAGATAACCAAATATGTTCTATCTCCCAAAAGCTCTCTCTGACTCAGGCATTAGGAAAATAACAAATATTCTTTCTGTTGTGCTGCAGCATTTTGATAAACTGCCCAGTTTAAAAGGCAGCATATTTGAAATGTGCTACCTGTTCTTTGAAGATTGAAAATAGTCTAGGGAAAAAGATATACAAAACAAGAAAAAACAAGGAAGTTATATGTGTGCTGTGTTACTACAGGAGACTGAGAATAGACTTAAGAGTTAGAGTGCAGCATCTGTTTCCAAAACAGCCAGACAGAAGGGAATTCTCTTCCTGTTCTCATTATTAAATACTCAAAAGAATCACTGATTTGGGGAGTAAGGGAGAGAACAACTTATTTCTCCTTCCTGTGAAGATGAAAAGCCAGCTTCTTGGCTTCCATATGAACTGTGTACTTAAAAGGCAACCATCTAAGCAGCTTGGAGGGACTCAGGGTCCTGTGTCTGACTGCTGCCCTCACCAGCAGCAGGGATGCTGAGCCACAGGCCATGTCATGCCTGCCTTCTCTCTTCCTTCCTCCAAAAGCTGGCTCCAAGGAGCTTTTATCTGCAAAAGTATTATTGTGGCTTTTGTGCAAAGCTATAGTTTTTGCAGTCTTTTGTGACTGGTCTTGTTATGAGGCACACATGCCTGAGAACTCTCCCTTTGTGGCCTTTTCTGTCCCCATTTGTCAGGGTGACTACATTTTGATTCTGACACTCAAGTGACTCCATTTTGATTCTGACAACCTTCAAAAGCTTCAGACCCCTCTAAACTTGGATCTGCCCTGATAATCACTGTTGTGAAGCTTTCCATGACCTCCTGAAAGGGAAGTCCTCTGAGGTTCCAGAACACTTTATGTCTAATACTTAATATGTTTTAGTATAACTTATCAGCCCACATAATTGAACAAGATATTAATTTTTTGTTCATATGTCTGTCTCAATAGTAGGTATTCAACAAAATCATGTTAAATGTGTATTACTGATAAAAACATAAACAGAGGTTTGTGCATTTATTTGCTGTCTGTTCCATTTTCAGACCCCGCCGCTTTCCACCTTCAGAAGGAGCCTTCCAACTGCATGCTCACGGCAGCCCAGCAGACAGGGAGAGGACTGATGGAGCCTGATGGCAGCAAGAGGGGAAAGAAGTTTTTAGGAGGGTTGTGAGAAAGAATGCGAAGCCAAATCACAAAAGGAATGGGAGTCAAACAGAAATGAGGCTGAGTTTAAACAGGGAAGGAAACAATAACACAGACCCATAATCTGGAAAGAGTTCATGGTTGAGGTGGTGAGGTGGTTTCATTTAAAAACAAAGGGAAGCCAGGTGTGGTAGCTCACCCCTATAATCCCAGCACTTTGGGAGGCCAAGGCGGGTGGATTACTTGAGGTCAGGAGTTCGAGACCAGCCTGACCAACGTGGAGAAACCCCATCTCTACTAAAAATACAAAATTAGCCAGGCATGGTGGCACATGCTTGTAATCCCAGCTAATTGGGAGGCTGAGGCAGGAGAATAGCTTGAACCCAGGAAGTGGAGGTTGCAGTTAGCCGATAGTGCACCACTGCACTCCAGCCTGGGCAACAAGAGTGAAACTCGGTCTCAAAAAATAAAATAAAATAACCAAAGGGAAAAGCTAAGAGATATAAAGAAAATAGGTATTTAGTTACAATTGGGTAGATTAAATTTGAGAAACTAGCTAATCCTGCACCCCATGGCACTTGCGGTTTCTTCTGCTGGACAGCTCTCCCCTGTCAGCTCTCCCGCATCGGTCAGGAACCAGCTTCACTGACTTCTCTGAGCTATTCCTGGGTCTTCCTGCCCAAATGCTCCAGATTTCATCTCTCTCAGCTCTGCAACCAAAACCATAAACACAACGACAAGTGCATGTTTTACTTATTTTAAACATCTGAGTAAGTACTAAACTATGTGTAAATAAACTATTCTTTATATTTTCATCTGATAATCTTAACTTTCCCACAAACAATGACTAAATAGAACATTTTACTGTTTTTAAATTTCAAGTCATCCTTTTATCCCATGTACCCAAGATAGAACTATGTTCTAGTAAAATATTACATTGTTCTCCTGGTAAGAAACAAGAAGGCAGGCAAAAGCAAAAGGCAGAACCAAAACACATTTGAAAGCACTTCCCATGGGAAAGAATGTCACATTTGAAAACAGATTCCTCCATTGTTTCCTTGGTTTAAGCGGAAGTTACTTGCTTTGTAAAATTATAGTGGAAACCATTGTTGCAGAGCAAGAGATTCTCTATTCTCCTGTGGCAGTTATTAGTGTGTCCAAGTCAGGCTCAAATAGAATCTGAGATCATTTAAATCACTGTTTGGATCTTCAAAATTTAAACAGTGAATGCAGCAATCAAAATGCCACTGGGGTAGAAGAATGAATGAATAATTCAGCTCACTAAAAGTTAACATTTAGAAAAGATCAGACTTGCAAATTCCAAGAGGTTATGAGAGCCTGGAATAAGATGGTCCCTACTCCTCTGCCACCTGCTTCAATTTAAAACAAACAAAACGACCGTGAAATCTGTATATTGAATTCCTAGACACCCCACTTTTGGGGGGTGCATTCAGATCTGAGGAGCAGCAGCCAGAGAGTGGTCCAAACACCCTGATGGGTGTTCATCTAACACTTCCTGAGCTTCTACGAAGCCAGACATCAGGCTGGGTGCTGGGAATGCAAAGATGTGTAAAACCATCACCACCCTTGAGGAGCACATGGTCTGGGAGGATGGATGAGAAAGACTCGGGGATCCTGTATCATGGGAGGGCATAATAAAGCTATGACGAGGACAACAGGTTCCCTGCAAGGCACACTTGCATAGGCTTGTGTTTGTGATGGGGAGTTGTCTGGTGTAAAATCTGAATGTCTGGTGACTGTCAGGGAGTTCCAGCAGCAAACCCGGGGTTCAGGGCCAGGCCCTCAGGAGGACAGCATTGCTCTTTCATCCCACTGTGACTAAAGGTGTGGTGTTTTCTCTGCCTAGGATGTCCTTACCTCCTTTGCCCACCTAGAAACCTCTATTCCTCTGCAAGACATCCACACGAGCTTCACTTTCCAGATAAAACCTCTCTTTGCTGCCCCAGACAGCCTCGGGTGCCCCATTGTCATAAATGAAGACAATGACCACATCCTGTGGTGACTGCTCCTCTTCTGATTCAGTAGATTCTCTGTGAGCAGACAGTGAAGGTCATGTTTCATCTTGTCTGCGTACACAGAGCCTGACAAGCAAGGCACTCAGCAAAGGTTTGCTAAAATGAATGAGGCCGAGTTTTGCTTCGCTTAGGAGGATGTGGCTTCCATCCTCACAAGAAAAAGCCTGACATTCTAAAACATCGTAACTTTTCTTGAGCCCATCTGAGGAGCTGAGGCTACCAGACAATGAAGTGAACATAATTCCAAAGAGCTACAAGCGCCTCCGACGGCAGCGGGGACACAGTTGTTACGCCTTTGTCAGAGATGGAGGACATGGCTGCCCGAAAAAGCAGGTTGGAAGGAAACAGCTAAAATGGTAACAAATTTCTTAAATGTGGTCTAAGCACGACAATGTTAACCCCAGACACAAGGACTGGGCATCTGTAGTTACATGAGAGCTCTTTTCAGCGCCTCCCTGGGGGCTCCTGAGGAGAAAGGGAGGCAGGACGGGAAGAGCTGAGAAGCCCCGTCCCCCAACACAAGCCTAACAAAGAGTAACAAGGAACGCGGATGCAGAGTCAACCCATGAAGGCCAAGGTGGGGAAGCGACACTGAGAAAGCCCAGGACAGCGTGGGCCCCACACAAAGCGCTGGGAACCTGCCCAGAAGGACTCCGCCCCACCCCAGCGGCTGTGAGCGATCACTTTCGGATCACTTCCAGCTCCTGGACCGCTCTTTCTGTGTCCGACCGCGGCTTCTGAGGCCTCCATGCAGACTCCTCAGCTGTGACACAACCAGGCTCTGCATGGGTCCCCCTCCCAGCGCTGCAGCTCAGAGACTCTCCAGACAGTCCGTTGGGGCCTTCTTGGGCCACCTCACTTACCTCTCCTGTCACGGGGATGACTTTCTCAAGCTGCCTATTGCCCAATGTGGAAGCCATCGGTTCATAGGTTTTCCTTAAGTTTTTTAGTGTTTTAAGTCTCAGCGGTCAATCTGGTACTTGTTACATCATGGTGGCCAGAAGCAGATGTTCATCTGATTTTCTACAAAGGTGCCAAAGCAGTACAAGAAAGAAAAGAATGCCTTTTCAATAAATGGTATAGACACAACTAGATTTTCACATGCTAAAAAATAGACCTCAGCACCTACCTCCCATCTAACAGAAAATGTTACATGACAGGCACATAAACCTGAACACAGCAGTTAACATAAATATAATAAAGCTTTTAAGAGAAAGTATATCTCTAAAACTCAAAAGTAGGAAGACATTTCTTAGGAAATAGCAAATAACAACAATGAAAGAAAAAAATTGATAGATTTCATCAAAATGAAAATTTTTTGCTCATCAAGTGACTTAAGAAAACAAATGGGCAAGCTGCTGACGTGGATAAAACCTCCACATCACTGACACCTGATGTCTAGGATGAGTAAAAAACTACTATAATTCAATAACAAAAACCCAACTAAATGCTTATAGCCATTATTGGAGATTTACAAAAAAAAAAAAAAAAAAAGAAAGAAAGAAAGAAAAAGAAAAAAGAAAGTGGTCAAGGAATAAGATCAGATACTGCACAAGGAAAGTATTCATATGGCCAATAAGAACATAAAAAGTTGTTTAATGCCATTAGTCATAGGGAGAGGCAAATAATTAAAACCAAAAGACATACTGCTGCATAACCACAAGCATGTCTAAAATTAAAACACTGACAACAACAAATGTTGGTGAGGAAGTGGAGTGACTGGAACTCATGTTGCTGGTGGAGGTATAGTGGTATCTAGCAATTTCTTGTAAGACTAAACATACATCTACCCTATGGCCCAGCTGTTCTATGCTAGTCATTTCTCCAAGTAAGATGAAATATATGTCAACAAAAAAACTTAGATTTATAATATCCAAAACTGGAAACTCCCAGGTATCTATCAATAGGAAAGCAGATATACAAACTGCAGTATAGTTACATAATGTGATACTGCTCAGTAATAACAAGGAACAAATTACTAATACACAAAACAACATCAGTGACTCTCAAAACGATGCTAAGTGAAAGAAACCAGATAAAAAAGAGTACTATTATATATACAGTATAATTACCTTTATTTGAAATCTAGAATAAGCAAAATGAATATACAAAAAAAGAGAGAGCTATCCATCCAAAAAAAAAATAGAAAAAAAAATCAGATTGACAGTGCCTCTGGGGAGGAAGGAATGGTAGGAATTAGCTGGCATAAGGGACTTTCTGGGATTACAGTAACACTCTATGCCTTGGTAGGGGTTTGGGTTATACAGATTTAGGCAATTACCAGAACTTAACAAATCATAACCTTAAATATTTGAGCATTGCATTGATTGTAAAATTTACCTCAAAAGAAACAAAGGCATCAAAAAATTTAAATAGGTTGATGGATGAATAGAGGGTTGGATAAATAGATATCTATGTGATAACACGAAGATAGTAAAATATTAATAGTAAAGTCTAGGTGGTTGGTATATGGATATTCACATTAAAATTCCTTCAACTTTGTTTTATACCTGAAAATTTCATACTATAAAGTGATGAGAAAAATGTTGTTAAATGAGTAGGCAAGATGCTAGTGTCAGATAAGCCAAAGTACTAAGACAGAGACTCAAGTATCTGGGTAATAGGACAGGAGAAATTAAACAAACACAGGGGAGTCATAGTAATAATGGCCATCATTTAGTTATTGGATACTCACTGTACTCGGCCCTGCACAGGGCCCTTCTCAGAACCCAGCTTGCTTAAGTCTTCCAACATACCCATTTACAGATAAGACACTAAAGCTTAGAGAACTTAGGTAATTCATCCTAAGCCTCATCCCACAGCCAGAAAGTAGGTGAGCCAAATTAGAGCCCTGGCTTATCAGATCCCAGGCAGCTTATCCATCATGCTGTTCCTCCTTTGCTACACTTCAGAGGGAAGGCTGGAACTACTTACTTGAACAAACAGTATTTAAGATTAGAGCAGAGCTGATTTGAGGAGTCATTGGGATATTAGAGTCCAGCCATATGCTGCTTAACAATGGGGATACATTCCAAGAACTGCATTGTTAGGCAATTTCATCATCATGTGAACATCATAGAGTTCATTCACACAAACCTAGATGGTGTAGCCTACTACATACCTAAATTATATGCTATAGCCTACTGCTCCTAGGATACAAACCTGTACAGCAAGTTACTGTATTGATTATTGTAGGCAATTGAAACACAATGGTAAATATTTTATGTATCTAAACATTTCTAAACATAGAAAAGGTACAGTAGGATTTGATATAAAGGTTAAAAAAATGATACTCCTGTATAAAGCATTTGCCATGAATGAAGTTTGCAGGACTAGAAGTTGCTCTGCGTGAATCAGTCAGTGAGTGGGGAGTGAATGTGAAGGCCTAGGACATTACTGTATACTATTGTAGACTTTACAAACACTGTACACTTCAGCTACATTCAATATGACTTTACAACAGCTACAATGTCACTAGGCTATAGGAATTTTTCAGCTCCATTATAATCTTATGGGACTGTATTTTAAATTTCTTTGGATTGGGCAAAGAATGAACTCCAGAGTTTAAGAGATCACTGTCAGAACTGAGGCTCTGCAGTATACATTCTATGGGATAGGGACCATATCTCTCTCATGTTCCTGCTATCATCCCACAGGCACAGCACCTGGCATGCCACAAATATTTACTGGTGAATGAATAAATACATACAGAAATAGGAAACCAGATGGAGCATTATACATTCTCAAGCAGGAATGTGACTATGTGAGAGGGAAAATTATCTTTCTAGATCAATCTCATTTCTCTGAAACTATACTTTTGAGATTCTCCAAAAGAGTGCAACTTCTTTTGAATGACTTATGCCTGGAAAGGTTTTTTGTTATTGTTTTTGTTTGGATTTTTTGTTTGTTTTTTTGTTGCTGACACTGGAGGTATTTGTACATTCTAATGTAGGCCAAGAAGTCTGTAAGGGTTCTGAACAGTCTCAGAATCTTGACTTTTGGAAGATCTTTAGAGGTTGTTCAGGCTAGCAACTTACCAAATATAGGATAGTAAAAGAGTATTGTAATCACTTTTCTCTCTCTTTGCTGGAGAAAAAGCAAAGATTCTAACCTGACAGCAATAGCACAAATGAGAACCACAAAAACCTCTTCTTGAAAGATGCCTAATCTGTGGGAGAGAGTTGCTTTATGAGAGGCCAGGGGTCAGGGCAGGCATAGTCCAGGTTCTGAGCATTCCAGAGAAGACAGGTCTGCCTGTGCCACTTCTAGATTTGGTTTTCTTAAGTGCTCTGAAGGCAGTTCTATATGGTATGCCAGGTAATGGAAAAGAATGCCTCCAGTCAAGATGCACTCAAAATAATTTTCTATTTCTGTTTTCTTTAAAAAAGATGCTCCCCATGTTCTAACCCAATGTAAGGAAGCTAAGCACCTTGAAAAAAGGTTAGACAAAATGCTAACTAGAATAACCAGTTTAGAGAAGAACATAAATGACCTGGTGGAACTGAAAAACACAGCACAAGAACTTTGTGAAGCATACATAACTTTCAATAGCTGAATTGATCAATTGGAAGAAAGAATGTCAGAGATTGAGGATCAACTCAATTACATAAAGCAAGAAGACAAGATTAGAGAAAAAAGAGTGAAAAGAAATGAACAAAGCCTCCAAGAAATATGGGATTACGTGAAAAGACCAAATCTACATTTGATTGGTGTACCCAAAAGTGAAGGGGAGAATGAAACCACTCTTCAGGATATTATCCAGGACAACTTCCCCAACCTAGCAAAGCAGGCCAACATTCAAATTCAGGAAATACAGAGAACATCACAAAGATATGCCTTGAGAAGAACAACCCCAATACATAATCATCTGATTCACCAAACTTGGAATGAAGGAAAAAAATGCAAAGGGCAGCTAGAAAGAAAGGCCAGATTACCCACAAAGGGAAGCTCATCAACTAATAGCAGATTTCCCAGCAGAAAACCTACAAGCCAGAAGAGAGTGGGGGTCAATATTCAACATTCTTTTTTTTTCTAAAGATCCACCCTCCCACCTCAACATTTTTAAAGAGACGAATTCTCAACCCAGAATTTCACATCCAACCAAACTAAGCTTCATGAGAAAAGTAGAAATAAAAATCATTTACAGACAAGCAAATGCTGAGAGATTTTGTCACCATTAGGCTTGCCCTACAGGAGTTCCTGAAGGAAGCACTAAACATGGAAAGGAACAACCAGTACCAGTCACTGCAAAAACATACAAAATTGTAAAGACCAATTTTAAAGAAACCAGAAATAGAAAATTATTTTGAGTGCATCAACACAAGGAATAAACTGCATCAATCAATGGGCAAAATAACCAGCTAGCACAATAATGGCAAGATCAAATTCACACATAACAATATTAACCTTAAATGTAAATGGGAAAAATGTCCCAATTAAAAGAAATAGACTGGCAAATTGGATAGAGTCAAGACCCATCAGTGTGCTGTATGCAGGAGACCCATCTCACATGCAAAGACTCAAAATAAAGGGATGGAGGAAGATTTACCAAGCAAATGGGAAAAAGAAAAAAAAGCAGGGGTTGCAATCCTAGTCTCTGATAAAACAGACTTCAAACCATCAAAGTTCAAAAGAGACAAGGAAGGGTATTATATAATGGTAAAGGGATCAATGCAACAAGAAGAGCTAACTATCCTAAATATATATGCACCCAATGCAGGAGCACTTAGATTCATAAAACAAGTTCTTAGAGACCTACAAAGACACTTAGACTCCCACACAATAATAGTGGGAGACTTTAACACCTCACTGTCAATATTAGATCAATGAAACAGAAAATAAACAAGGATATCCAGGACTTGAAGTCAGTTCTGGACCAAGTGGACCTAACAGACATCTGAAGAACTCTCCACTCCAAATCAACAGAATATACATTCTTCTCAGCACCGCATTGCTTATTCTAAAATTGACCACATAATTGGAAGTAAAATAGTCCTCAGCCAATGCAAAAGAGCAGAAATTATGGCAAACAGTCTCTCAGACCACAGCGCAATCAGATTAGAACTCAGGATTAAGAAACTCACTCAAAACCGCACAACTACATGGAAACTAAACAACCTGCTCCGAAATGACTACTGGATAAATAATGAAATGAAGGCAGAAGTAAAGATGTTCTTTGAAACCAATGAGAACAAAGACACAACATACCAGAATCTCTGGGACACATTTAAAGCAGTGTGTTTAGGGAAATGTATAGCACTAAATGCTCAATAAAGAAAGCAGGAAAGATCTCAAATCGACATCCTAACCTCACAATGAAAAGAACTAGAGAAGCAAGAACAAACAAATTCAAAAGCTAGCAGAAGGCAAGAAACAACTAAGAGCAGAAATAAAGGAAATAGAGACACAAGAAACCCTTCAAAAAAGCAATGAATCCAGGAGCTGGTGTTTTGAAAAGATTAACAAAATAGATCATTAGCCAGACTAATAAAGAAGAAAAGAGAGAAGAATCAAATAGATGCAATAAAAATGATAAAGGTGACATCACCACTGATCCCATAGAAATGCAAACTACCATCAGACAATACTATAAACACTTCTATGCAAATAAACCCCAAAATCTAGAAGAAATGGATAAATTCCTGGACATTTACACCCTCTCAAGACTCAACCAGTAAGAAGTAGAATCCCTGAGTAGACCAATAATAAGGTATGAAATTGAGGCAGCAATTAATAGCCTACCAACCAAAAAAAGTCCAGAACCAGAATGTTTCACAGCCGAATTCTATCAGAAGTATAAAGCGTAGCTGGTACCATTCCTTCTGAAACGATTCCAAACAGTAGAAAAAGGGAATACTCCCTAACTCATTTTATGAGGCCAATATCATCCTGATAGCAAAAATCTGGCAAACACACAACTGAAAAAGAAAATTCCAGGCCAATATTCCTGATGAACATTGATGCAAAATCCGCAATAAAATACTGGCAAACTAGTTCCAATTAGACATCAAGAAGCTTACCCAACACGATCAAGTTGACTTCATCCCTGAAATGCACGGCTGGTTCAACACACACAAATCAATAAACATAATTTATCACATAAATAGAATGAAAGACAAAAACCACATGATTATCTCAATAGATGCAGAAAAGGCCTTCAACAAAATTCAACAAATTTTCATGCTAAAAACTCTCAATAAACTAGGTATTAATGGAACATATCTCAAAATAATAAGAGCTATTTATGACAAATTCACAGGCAATATCATATTCAATTGGGCAAAAGCTGGAAGCATTTCCTTTGAAAACCAGCACAAGACAAGGATGCCCTCTCTCCCTACTACTATTCAACATAGTATTGGAAGTTCTGGAATAAGACAAGAGAAAGAAATAAAGAGTTTTCAAATAAGTAAAGAGGAAGTCAAACTGTCTCTATTTGCAGATGACATGACTGTATATATATAAAACTCCATTGTCTCAGCCCAAAATCTCCTTAAGCTGATAATCACGTTCAGCAAAGTCTCAGGATGCAAAATCAATGTGCAAAAATCACAAGCATTTCTATACACTAATAGCAGACAGAGAGCCGAATCATGAGTGAACTCCCATTCACAATTGCTACAAAGAGAATTAAATACCAAGGAATACAACTTACAAGAGATGTGAAGGACCTCTTCAAGGAGAACTACAAACCACTGCTAAAGAAATAAGAGAGGACACAAACAAATGGAAAAACATTCCATGCTCATAGATGGGAAGAATCAATATTGTGAAAATGGCGAAAAGGCCCAAAATTCAGTGCTATCCCCATCAAGCTACCATTAACTTTCTTCACAGAATTGGAAAAAAGCCTTCAATTTCATATAGAACCAAAAAAGAGCCCACATAGCCAAGACAATTCTAAGCAAGGAAACAAACAAACAAAAAACAAAACACAAAACAACAAAGCTGGAGGCATCACACTACCTGACTTCAAACTATACTACAAGTCTACAGTAACCAAAACAGCATGGTACTGGTACCAAAACAAATATATAGACCAATGGAACAGAACAGAGGCCTCAGAAATAACACCACACACCGACAACCACCTGATCTTTGACAAACCTGACAAAAACAAGCAATAGAGGAAGGATTCCCTATTTAATAAATGGCATTGGGAAAATTGGCTAGCCATATGCAGAAACCTGAAATGGGATCCCTTCCTTGCACCTTATACAAAAATTAACTCAAGATGGATTAAAGATTTAAATGTAAGACCTAAAACCATAAAAATCCTAGAATAAAGCCTAGGCAATACCACTCAGGATATAGGCATGGGCAAAGACTTCATGATTAAAATACCAAAAACAAATGGCAACAAAAGCCAAAATAGACAAATGGGATCAAATTAAGCTAAAGAGTTTCTGCATAGCAAAAGAAACTATCATCAGAGTTAACAGGCAACCTAAAGAATGGGATAAAATTTTTGCAATCTATCCAATTGGCAAAGGGCTAATATCCAGAATCTACAAAGAACTTAAACAAATTTATAAGAAAAAAAAAAAAAACACTCCATCAAAAAGTGGGCAAAGGATATGAACAGACACTTCTCAAAAGGAAACATTTATGTGGCCAACAAACATGAAAAAAAAGTCATCATAGCTGGTCATTAGCTGTGTGCAAATCAAAACCACATTGAGATACCATCTCATACCAGTTAGAATGGCGATCATTAAAACGTTAGGAGATGGCCTGCCATGGTGGCTCATGCCTGTAATCCCAGTACTTTGGGAGGCTGAGGTGGGCAGATCACAAGGTCAAGAGATCAAGACCATCCTGGCCAACATGGTGAAACCCCTTCTCTACTAAAAATACAAAAATTAGCCGGGCATGGTGGCCTGCGCCTGTGGTCCCAGTTACTCAGGAGGGCGAGGCAGGAGAATTGCTTGAACCCAGGAGGTGGAGGTTGCAGTGAGCTGAGATTGCACCACTGCACTCCAGCCTGGTGACAGAGCAAGACTCTGACTTAAAAAAAAAAAAAAAAAAAGTTAGGAGACAACAGATGCTGGAGAGGATATGGAGAAATACACTGTTGGTGGAAGTGTAAATTAGTTTAACCGTTGTGGAAGATGATGATTCCTCAAGGATCTAAAACTAGAAATACCATTTGACCCAGCAAACCCATGACTGGGTATATACACACACACAAAATTATAAAGCATTCTATTATAAAGACACATGCACATGTATGTTTATTGCAGCACTGTTCACAATAGCAAAGACTTGGAACCAACTCAAATGCCCATCAATGATAGATTGGATAAAGAAAATGTGGCATATATACACCATGAATACTATTCAGCCATAAAAGAGGATGAGTTCATGCTTTTTGCAGAGACATGGATGAAGCTGGAAACCATCATTCTCAGCAAACTAACGCAAGAACAGAAAACCAAACACCACGTATTCTCACTTCTAAGTGGGAGTTGAACAATGAGAACACATGGACAGAGGGAGGGGAACATCACGCCAGGGACTGTCAGGGGGTCGGGGGCTAGGGGAGGGATAGCATTAGGAGAAATACCTAATGTAGATGGTGGGGTGATGGATGCAGCCAACGACCATGGCACATGTATACCTATGTAACAAACCTGCATGTTCTGCACATGTACCCCAGAACTCCAAGTACAATTAAAAAAAAAAGATGCTCCCAAACTATTCTTTCAATGAGATTGAAGCCTATTTGCTTCTTTGTACAAGAGAAATGAGATGCCTTATGGTATTTAATTGAGGGCATTTTGGGCTACTTGGATTCTTTTATAGAACTGGAATTCATTAATAGGTTCTGGTGTTAATGTGGCTGAACTGCTTCAGAACACTCAGTGATCCTCATAAAATCCCTATGATGTAGTGTTGTATTTGCACACATTATGCAAATGAGGAACTAAGACTCAAATAGATCAAATAACTCACAAAGTCATTCTGCTGGTACGAGGAGGAACAAGAGAAAGCAGAACTGATCTTCAGGCCCAGATGAGGTCTCTTGACTGGGCAGGAAGACAGAACGTCAGTTCCTGTTTTTCCCAGATGCTAACAATTAAAGCATTCCTGCTAATACTTATCAGAATACTCTAGGAGTCTGAACTCAGCATTTTCAGTTGTTGCTATTTAGATTCATGACTTTTTTGGAGCTGTGAGCCATTCCCTGAGACCTGATGCCTGATTTGTAGCTAAAGGAGAACTATGACTTATCTCCAGATCATTCCCTTTGAGTTTGAATAGGAAAGAAGTTATAGATCCCTATGTCTTCACTAAGTTGTTAGTATATTTGGAATGGGCCACTTTTACATCCTTTCTGCCAGTCCTCTGTCTCCCTCTGGAAGGTGATGTAAGATCATCAGTGAAGCAGAACCACGAGGAAGCAGCTAGAAGGGAGTCAGCCTTTTGAGTGGGATGGGCCCATGATTTCCTTGTCTCTTGCTTCATCATCATTGACAAGTCAAGGTGTTGGCTGAGTGGAGACTCAAAACAGGAGAATTTACACATGGTTCAGACAAAAGTAGCTTTTTTGTTTTGTTTTGTTTTAACTGGAATTATCTTGACCAAGTCTGGCAAAGCATATGGAGACCTAACTAAAATGACAGCCGAGAAAGGATCGAGAGGGTCTATCAACTATGAAAGAACTCTAGTAGTACCTGGCCACATCTTCCATCTCTAATGCTAGGGGATGATAAATTATTCAGATGAAATCATCTTGGTTTCCACTCACCATAGCCCAAGAACATTGATCCATATTATCACTAATGATGATGAGCATCCCTAATCCACAGAGGCCGTCATGATGAGATGCCAACATGAAATGGAGGAGTGACAGCATTTCTGTTTTAGCTTGTTTACCCCTTCCTCACCCTGAGATGCACATGCTCTTCAGTCGGCCCCCAGGAGTGAACTGTCCTTCTAGTTACGTCAAATAGCAACATGAGGGTCCATTATCTACCTACATTCTCTGTTGGGCTCAGGGTTTGGGGTAGTGAAGGAGTGACTCGGATCCCCCTGCTGGTACAGAAGACAAACCCATTATCCCACTGCCAGACCAGTGATTTTAACTTCTAAGTGCTTTAAAACTTAGATTTGCCTAAGAATTATAAATACATCTTGTTAAAATGCAGATTCTGATGCACTCGGTCTTATTTGTTAGAAACTCTGCCTTTCTAACAAGCTCCCAGGTGATGCCATTGCTCCTGGTCTATGGATCACTCTTTGGAAGGTAAGGCACTATATGGCTGTGAAGACTAGGCCCCCCCTCCAGACTCTCCCCACCCAAGTCTAACCTGTACATTACAGCAATATCATACCTCTGCTCAAATCCACTCTTTTTTTCCAGATAGGGTCTCATTCTGTTGCCCAGGCTGGAGTGCAGTGGCACAATCTGGGCTCACTGTAGCCTCTGACTCCCGGGTTCAAGAGATTGTCATGCCTCAGCCTCTGGAGTAGCTGGGATTACAGGCGTGTGCCACCACACCTGGCTAATTTTTGTATTTTTTAGTAGAGATGGGGTTTCGCCATGTTGGCCAGGCTATTTCCACTCTTTTGCCTGATATTCAAGGTCCTATACAAATGGATCCTACTTGCTTTGTAACCTTTTCTGTTATTGCCATCTTCTCATGATCTGCATCTCAAGCAGGTTGAACTACTGCTGCGTCCCAGCTATACTGTCACTCTGCCTTTATTTTGCTCTTTCTTCTACCTAGAGTGTCCTTGCCCACCTCTTTCAAGGGCAAGATCGAGTGCTGCCTCCCCTGTGAAGCCTAATGCGTCCAGCCAGAGGTCATCTTCCTTCCTCCGACTACTGATGTCACTTTATACCTATTTGTCTTGAGGATGCTATCACTACGTATCTTGAATTACATCTTGGGGACCATGTCTTTTAGCTTGTCTCTACTATTATTCTTTGTAAACTTTTTTAGGGCAGGTTCTGTTTGGATTTGCTTGTAACTAACAGACACTTATCACAATGCATTATACATGGCAGGTGCTTGGAAGTAAGTGTGTGTTTGTGAGTGTGTGTGTATCAGTTAATTTTATTGGAGTACAATTTAAATCAATAAAATGCATAGATTTCAACTGTACAGTTGATGGAGTTTTGTACCCAGGTAACCACCACCAAATCATGATAGAAAACATTTCCATCACCCCAGAACACTCTTTTTCCCGTTCCAGCCAACCCCCTGCAACAGCTCCTCTCCCTAGCTAGAAAACAGCTGTTCAAATTTCTACCAGCATAAACTGATTTTGCCTCTTCTTGAATTTTACATAAGTGGAATTATAGAAAACATACTATTTTATCTGGCTTCTTCCACTCAACATAATGTCCATGCTGCCATACATTGGAAATAGCTTCTTAAATAATTCACTGATGGCGGCGACGGAAGCCCTGGTTTAATGCAATCAGACTGGCCCGGGGACTTTCCTGAATTCAAGGGCATTTTGGACTTTCTGTGCTTGCTTCCTGCCTGATGTCTAATTGTTCACTAAATTACTGAAACTCCTTGAAGCCCTGTTGCTCTTTCTCTGCCAGCATTTCTGCCTCCTCCACAGTGCCCATGTGTCTCCCGACTACTGCCAGCAAAGAGCTGTCTCCCGACTGCCTTCCCCACCAGCTCCCTAAGACTCTGCTGCTGAGACTCAAGGTTCTGTGATCCCTCAGGTTGGCTCTATCTGTTGGGAAAGATGTGCTCTCCCTCCATTGTTTTATTTTTGTTTGTTTGTTTTGTCAATCAGCTGTTCTTCTTTGAGGATGAGGGTGGGTCACCCTTTGAGGCTCAGCCAAAGTCACCCCTCCAGTGGTCTCCATGCCCATGTCCTGCTATGGCTCATGTCAATTTTTTGCCAAGAGGCAAATGCAACTGGAGCCCCAGTGGAGAGTGCAGCTGCTGGCCCTGGAGTCTCTTGCAGGCTGCGACCTGGGAATTCTCACTGGACCTCACCTAAAGTCAGCTTGCTCCCACCTGCCAGGCCACATGGCCCAGCAGAGGTGACAATGGCAGTAGACCATTCCTGGCTAACAGACTCGTGCTTGGTCTGGGTCTTAGTGCATGTTGGGCTAAAAAGAACAAGCATGGCTTCCTCCCCATCACAGTAGCCACAAAGGGCTTATTTTCATCTCTTTTATTGACTGTGCTGTTGTCTAGGTAGAGTCACCTCTCCAGGCCTATGTGTGATTGATAGGGTCAGCATGAGGCCCAGACTGGAGGAGTCCTAAATTGTTGCTCCAGAAAAGGAGAGCCAGGCCTGCACCTCCTGACATCAGGACGTACGGCTGAAATGTGAGGGAAGAAGTCAGGTGCCACCCACAGTGAATTATCTTAATCTGGGAAGAATAAGGAAAGACAGCCCATAGGGTCACTCTGCCATTTTGCACTTGTTTTTTCTTTTTTTAGACAGAGTCTCTGTTGCCCAGGCCAGAGTACAGCGGCATAATCATGGCTCACTGGAGCCTTGGGCTCAAGAGATCCTCTCACCTCAGCCTCCCAAGTTGCTAAGATTACATGTACACATCATCATGCCTGGCTAATTTTAATTTTTTTTCTGTAGAGATAGGGTCTTGCTGTGTTGCTGGGGCTAGTTTTTAACTCCTGGCCTCAAGTGATCCTCTTGCCTCAGCCTCCCAAACTGCTAGGACTACAGGCATGAGCCAACACACCCAGCCCATTTTGCACTTTTGGGATGTCATTTCCTGACTGCTCCTAAAGGACATGTGTTCCTAATAATGTGGCACACCCACTTAACTCTTGCAGCCCTGTGGGGTTGGCATTATTATTCCTGTCTCAGGAAGCCACAGCCCAGAGAGGGTGCTCACCTGCCTGTGGTTGTGTAGCACAAATGGCAGATCCGGGACTTACATATGCCTGGCTCCAAGCTGTTCCTACCCCTCCATCACCCTGCCTTTCTGTCTGGCTCCTGGAAGGTGATTACAATGTCTCTGATCTCATATATCCCATCAAAGTGCTTAGCTGTGCTGACCACAAAGCTCTTCCCGGCTCCTTATAGCACTTAGTGACAGGAAGCCAGGAAGGAGCTGGTGCCTTTCCCCTCCCTGCCAAAGGGCGGCGGCTCCCACCCATATGCATTGGCCTCTGCTGCATGACTTGAGATTTGCAGTATATTGACAAGGCCTATGATATTAGTTTGCTAGGGCTGTCATAACAAAGGACTGCAGATTTGGCTTAAACAGCAGAAACTTATTTTTCCCCAGTCCTGGAATCTGGGAAGTCCAAGATCAAGGTGTTGGCAGGGTTGGTTTCTTCTGACGCCTCTCTCTCTAAGCGTGGAGATGGCCATTGTTGGAGACAGTAGTTGTCAGAGACAGCTGTTTTTGGAGACAGCTTAGCGATGGCCACTTTTCCCCCTGTCTTCACGTCATCTTCTTTCTGCACCAATTTGCGTCGTAATATTCTCTTATAGGACACCAGTCATATTGGATTAGTGCTCTAATTGTTTTAACTTAATTACCTCTTTAAATACAAATACAGTCACATTTCGAGGTACTGAGAATTAGGACCTCAACATGTAAATTTTGGGGGAACACAGTTCGGGCTGCAACACCTATCCAAAAATATTTGCTATTCCAGGGTTATGACACATTTCAAATTCCTACCACTGGTCCTCTGAGCTAGAGTTTTGTTAAAGTGCAACATTTTAATAAAAGGAAAGAGTATGAAATAACTGACTCCTACTAACATTGCTGTCATTTTGCCCTGTAAATTACCCAGCCCAGTGCCAAGTCTGCTGAGATGGCCTCAGGGCAAATTATTTGAGAATGAGGGGGAAAATTAAGGAATAAACTGTAGTTTAGGGTTCTGCCCAAGAGCCCAGGACAACATGTGGTACCATATTGAACTGTGGCTTCATGGATGGAGTGTAGAGCGATGAAAGATTCTGAAAGCAATTAAGATAAGATTTACCCACTTTTAGGATTTTGCTGGGCACTGTGTGGTGGAGTGTTAAGGTATGAATGTTAGAATGAGGCAGAACAAGATTTGATCGCCAGCTGTGAGCCCCTGGGCAAGCTGCTTGAGCTGTCTAGATATGCTTCCACTGACCACAGTGGGGAGATGTTAACGCCACCCTCCTGGGGTTGTGATGATGAGCCGTCCTCCATCAGGCAGGGAAAGCATGGAGCATAGTGACGGCACACAGAGATGTTCAGCCAATGAGCCTCATGCACTGCTCCAACACCCCATCAGAGTATACACAGCAGCCTAGATCCCAGAAGATGTTTCAGAAGTGATATGGAAAACTTCCTTCCTCACTTGGGGGGAACCAGAATATTCCAGAGAAAGAGCAGCCTAGCTGCAGACCTAACATTCAAAGCAATATCCAGGACAAATGAGTAAGCAGATTCCAGAGGAACAAGAGCTTTCCAGTGTCTGACCTGGCCCTCGATAAAGAGGGCCCCAGCTAAGAGGTGGCCTGGCAGACTCTGAGGTGAGGACAAGGCACTTCATTTTGAACTTGAACCCCAAAGTCCAGCAGTCCAAGCTGAAAAGTTAACCCAAAAGCCACAAAAAACCACAACGTAAGGGCTAAAGAGCTCCAACAACCCAGAAGCCAAATCACTGGGAGCTGTTAATCCAGGAGTGGAGTCAAGGCCAAAAGCCACACTGAAGTCAGAAAGCCAAGGAGCTCTCAGCCAATGGCCAAAGAGGAGCAAGGCAGAGATAGACCAGGAGAGACTCTGGAACCAGCAGGAATACCAGCTGCCACTGGCCCCCTGTGGCTGAGAGTGGAGCCATATTATATACCCTTTAAGAGTGAATGTGCAAATTAAACCCTTTCTGATCTGCAGAGAGTGAGAAAACACCGTGTCACAGCATCTGCCACCCACTTCCTGCACTCAGTGGGCCTGTGCCTTGGCACAAGCAGGGAGTAGAGCTAGGGCTCTGCTGTCCCTGAGGACAGTGTCAGCATCTGGGGCAGCCCACCTGGTGAGCATCTTGCCATCCTGAAGGTGATTTTTTTGGTACATGTTCAAATTTTTCATATAAAATGGCCTCTAAACGCAAGTCAATCTCTGTATCCGATGCTCAACTCAAGGGGGAAAAAGCAGTTGCAAGGCAGGTGGGGAAACTAGTGGTGATTGACTTACTGAGAGGCGTCACTCGGTGTAATTTGGGGTGATTTAAGGGTTCTGAGGGTAATATAGACACTGTGCAATTTTTACCACATGTGCTGATGAATAGTGGTGATGTTTGCACAAGAATGTGAATGCATTTATTGTCACCTAACTGTACATTTAAAAATGGCCAAATAGTAAATTTTATGGCATATAAAATAACATATGTGCTACCACAATATTTGTCTTAAAGAAATGGTACTGTGTAACTAATAGACCTTTCCCTTCCCAGGAAATCTCTGGCCAAACAGCTCAATTACTTTAAGAACTATATGCTCAGTAAGTGTATCCACTGGTGTGTTTTGTTGCTTCATTTTGGCTTTGCCTCTACTCTCACTGGACTTGAAAATGCCCAGCCTGTCAGCTGCGCTGCTGGTGGGATGGTCTGTGCCCACTTTGCAGGTTTAGCTAGGGGGGAGTTTGTGTCTCTGAGGCTTCTCTCCTTTACCAATAGTGGATGTCAGGGGAGATGCCTCTTTGCTTCTGGTATTTTCTTCTGTGAGGAACAAGCTTAACAAACAGGCCATTCTGGCCTCTGGTCTTCCTCACTTCTGCTCAGCAAAGGTGGAGTGGCCTCTGTCATGAGGGAGACCCTTGTGCACCCAGCCCCTTGCTGTCTCCATCTGCTTGGGAGCAGCCCACCTGCAGGAAGACCACCTCTTGCCCCACATTCCCCGTGCCTGCTGCCTGGGCCCGGGCCTGCCTGCTGGTGGGCTGTCATGATTGGAAGACCCCCTCCCAACACCCCCCACCTCCACCCCCGCCTCGTGCTTGTAGATCTAATCCTCCTCTTCACACACCATCCTCATCAATAGGAAACATGTTTATTTGGTCTCTGTCTGCAAACTCCTTTGTCTTTTCTCAATCCATTTAGAACTTGGGTGGCAAGAGATAACAATACCAGCAGGAGGCTGAGATCTAAGCATGACCTCTTACTATGTTGCTGAAACCACTAGGGTATGAATTGCCACATTCCTCTGGTACTCATTCAGCCCAAACAGAGGGGGAGGCAGCCTAGGAAGCAAGGTCCTCTGTCTGAAGCAGAGCTCACCCACTGAGGTGCGCAAGTCCCACCAGCCAGACTCCAGAGCAGCTGCCAGGAGGGCATTCTGCCCTGGAAGGATAGAATGCGACACTTGGGGGACCAGGCCACACACTAACAAGACAGCCTGGCCAGAGGAGGCAGCAGAAAGCTCCAACATGGTGGTTCTTTTTCTATTGCTGAGTAACAAATTATTAAATATTTACCAGCTTACAACAACCTATGCTTATTATCTCACAGTGCCCATGAGTTGGGATTCTCTGGAAGGTGGGGCTTGCCCATCACCCTCAGATCCAGCCCCACAGAGTTTCCACATCAGTTCTCGCTGAGCAGACAGTATTTCAGCAACAATCTCAGCCTCTGACTTGGGGGATTTAGAATTAAGTCAGTGATCTGGGGTAGAGAGGCCTGGTCACAAGGGGCTGAGTCCTCAGCTCAGGGTCTCTAGGCTGCAATCCAGCTGCTAGCCAGGCAGAGGGGCAACAATCAGCACACACATCTTACTACCACAGGGCCCCAGGGATCTATGAGTGCCTGCAGATGGGAGGTTGATGGGAGGCAGCAGGTTACAAGCCCCCATAGGGTAGGATTCAGAGGCCTTGGGTAGCATAATCAGACAGAAGATTAGAAGGAACACACAAAGTCATGTACAAGGCCTCATTTGGGGCTCGTGCCATCAAGGCAGGAGCCAGGACTACAGGAAAGGAGAATCATACCTGAGAGAGAAGAGGGAGTCTGCCCACTGTGGCCAGGACTGTGTCCCAAATCACTGACTTATTTCTAAATCCCCTGGGTCAGGGGCTGAGGTTACCGCTGAAATGCTGTCTGCTCAGTGAGGGCTGATGCAGGAACTCTGCAAGGCTGGATCTGAAAATGACAGGCAAGTCCCCATCTGCAAGGAGTAGAGGCCACCAGATGCCTTTAAGCTTTTACTCCTGACACTGACTTTTCCAGATGAACTGCTCACCTAAACCTTTGCTCTTCTGACGGTCCTCATACTACCAGCTTTGTCCTCCTAAACCTCCAGGCTGCTTTTTTTTATCTATGCTGCCTCAGACCACCAACTGATAACACATTTTCATCCTTGATGTTTCTGTGTTTTTCTTCTTCTTCATTTCTGAGGTCTCCACTCCTGATGAAAGGCTGGTGTTGAAAGGATTCCAGCCACAGTCTGGACCACGCCCCAGGAGCCGGTCAGTCGATGCTGTTGTCTCAGTACCTTTCTAATAAATTAGCCGGGGAGGGGTTCAGTCTGCATCCTGGCCAGAGATCAATGGTGCTAATGGCATCTGGCCCATTAGAGGTGGAAGAGTTCCAGCCTGTGCGAGTCTACAGCAAACTGCACCATCAGCTCTGCCAGGCAAAGATTCTGGGAATATACCTTGGTAGTTCTCTGGTCACTCAGAACAGGTCACGGTAGTAGGAAAAACCTGTCACAGGACTGAACTCAGACAGTTCTTTCCTATGCCAGATTCCTCATCCTTCCTAGTCCTAGGGACACAGCCCCTTGCCAGTCATCCCATAAAATGTTTTCTTGGCTATTCCTGTAATAAAATGGTCTTTAGACCTTCATCCTTCTCCCAAAGACTGCAGCCACTCTGCAAATTACCTTTACAGAGCACTTTAAGCTGGACCAGTCCAAGGATGAGGACCCGGAGGAAGCATTTGGATAGTTACAGCCTGTGCCGTGCTGCATCGGGAGGGGGTCATCTCAGTGTGGTTCCAGGATTATGGCTCTTAAAAATCCCAGTAAGGATGTCTTATTCTAGAAAATAAGCCTTATGGTTAGCAAAAATGGCTGTGTTCTCCTTATTAATGGGTACCACTGGAAGATAACGCATCCCTGGACCTACTCACTTGGTCACGGTGAGGCTCCAGTCCCTTTGTACAGGTTTAGTCAGGAACATCTGTTATTATCCAGGCAACAAGATCCTATTTGCCACATTGCATTTGCTTAGACCCATCTTTTAGCAGCTGTGACTTATGTACATCTTCATCTCTAGGGTATCAAAATCCAAGATCTCTAAACCAAATCTGGGCAATGGCTGGAATTTCCCCATCCTATGGGCAGCAACTTTTGGGAACACTGACAGAATAGAATACAAAAAGAGGCTGGATTCTGTTTGCATCTTAACACCAGCCGCTGAATGAAGTCCTTACTCCCTGTTTTGACTTGCTACCACGTTTGAATCGTGCTGACACATGCCCATCTGTCAGGTGGAATAATGGGGCTTTGAGTGGCTCGACTGTAGCTCAAGGATTAAAGCCCTGCTGAGTAACTTGGTGTTGAGTTAAGGCACGTCCACAATAAAGAGAATGCTCTTCTCTGCCAAACCAAAGCAAAGACGGAGCTCTTTCTGCTAATGGCGACTCCTAGCCACAGATCTGTTGCTAAAAGGGAAACAAGCTCATCTCCTGTTTGTTCTATAATAACCTCATCTCTGATGTAAGGCGGCCTCCCCACCTCCAGAAACTCAGCATTAGAATGACATCATTGAAATTCGCTATAAATACTGCAAGCACTTTTTTCAAAATGATCTGGTTTATGAACAGGGTAGCGTAGCTGTAACAACGACCCCTTTCAATGCCAACTAATTCTATTTGGAATAACTTGTCCATTATTCCATCCCAGGGTCTTTTGCACACCCCCCCGCCGCAAACCACCACTTGAAAGGCAAAGCAGAATTCTTAAGATTTTGAACCCTAAAGTCAGACACCTAGATTCAGTCCCAGCTCTGAAAATCACCATGTGGTGTGACAGTTATAAAACATGTCATCAAAATTTTAACACTCCTTCCATCAAGAGCTGGGGTCCATTGTCCCCTAACCTTGAATCTGGGCTCTGTGGCTTCTTTACCCAATAAAGTGCAAGAGAAGTTATGATACCAGTTTCTGGACACAGACCTTAAGAAACCAGCAGCTTCTACTTGCTATCTCCTGGGATGCTCCTCCTTCTCAGAGTCCAGTCATCCTGCTGTGAGGAAGCTCAACAGTTCATGGAGAGGTCCATGGAGAGGAGACCCAGGTCCTCAGGCCCACAGCCCCAGCTGGGCTCCCGGCCAACAGCCAGTACCAATATGCCAACCCTGCAAGTGAGCCATCTTAGAAGTAGTCATCTGGCCCCCAGGCTATGAATAATGCTGCTGTGAACATTCATCTACAAGTTTTTATGTAGACATATGTCTTCATTTCTCCTGGGTATTTTCCTAGGAGTAGAATAGCTAGACCATATGGTAATTCTATATTTGACCATTTGAGAAACTGCCAATCTGTTTTCCACAGCAGCTGCATCATTTTATATTCCCACTAACCATATCTGAAGATTCCAGTTCTCTTAATCCTAGCCAACACTTTTTATTATATGTCTTTGTGCTTATAGCTGTCCTAGTGTGTGTGAAGTGGTATTTCATTGTGCTTTTGATTTGCATTTCTCTGATGGCTAATGATGTTGAGCACATAGTTTCATTTGCTATTGATTATTTGCATATTTTCTTTGGAGAATGTCTATTCAGATCCATTGCCCATTTTTAAATTGGGTTGTATGTCTTTTTATCGAGTTGTAACAGTTATTTGCATATTCTAGACATCTATCCTTTATCAGACAAGTATTTGCAAATATTTTCTCCCATTCTATGGATTTTTTTTTTTTTTTGAGACAGGGCCTTGCTCTGTTGCCCAGTCTGGAGTGCAGTGGCACAACCATAGCTCACTGCAACCTCAAACTCCTGGACTCAAGTAATCCTTCTCCCTCAGCCTCCTGAGTAGGGGGGAACTACAGGTATGAACCACTGTGCCCAGCCCCTTTTTAAAACTTTCTTGATGGTCCGCTTTGAACCACAAAAGTTATGAAGTCCAATTCGTCTATACTTTCTTTGGCTACTTGTGCTTTAGGTGCCATATCTAAGAAACTATTACCTAATCCAAGGTCATGAAGAATTACATCTATTTGTTTTTTCACTTTAAAATGATCACTTTAATCACTTTAAGACAATGTAACTCATACTAAGCATGTTCTTGAATCATAACTATTTCAAACTAGAAAGGATTAACATAAAGGCATTTAGAAATTTTATGAATATGTGAAGTTTTACAATATACTTCTTTTCTTTTATTGCATTTTAGGTTTTGGGGTATATGTGAAGAACATGCAAGATTGTTGCATAGGTACACACATGGCAGTGTGCTTTGCTGCCTTCCTCCCCATCACCTATATGTGGCATTTCTCCCCATGCTATCTCTCCCCAACTGCCCACCCCCCGCCACCCTCCCCTATTTTCCCTCGACAGACCCCAGCGTGTGATGCTCCCCTCCCTGTGTCCATGTGTTCTCATTGTTCAACACTCACCAATGAGTGAGAACATGCAGTGCTTGATTTTCTGTTCTTGTGCCAGTTTGCTGAGAATGATGGTTTCCAGGTTCAGCCATGTCCCTACAAAGGACATGAACTCAACGTTTTTGATGGTTGCATAATATTCTGTGGTGTATATGTGCCACATTTTCCCCATTCAGTCTATCATCGATGGGCATTTGGGTTAGTTCCAGGTGTTTGCTATTGTAAACAGTGCTGCAATGAACATTCGTGTCCATGTGTCCTTGTAGTAGAATGATTTATAGTCCTTTGGATATATACCCAGTAATGGGATTGCTGGGTCAAATGGAATTTCTATTTCTAGGTCCTTGAGGAATCACCACACTGTCTTCCACAATGGTTGAACTAATTTACACTCCCACCAGCAGTGTAAAAGTGTTCCTATTTCTCCACATCCTCTCCAGCATCTGTTGTCTCCAGATTTTTTAATGATTGCCATTCTAACTGGTGTGAGATGGTATCTCAATGTGGTTTTGATTTGCATTTCTCTAATGACCAGTGATGATGAGCATTTTTTCATATGTTTGTTGGCCTCATGTATGTCTTCTTTTATAAAGTTTCTGTTCATATCCTTTGCCCACTTTTGAATGGGCTTGTTTTTTTCTTGTAAATCTGTTTTAGTTCTTTGTAGATTCTGGATATCAGCCCTTTGTCAGATGGGTAAACTGCAAAAATTTTTTCCTATTCTTTTGGTTGCCGATTCACTCTAGTGACTGTTTCTTTTGCTGTGCAGAAGCTGTGGAGTTTGATTAGGTCCCATTTGTCTATTTTGGCTTTTGTTGCCAATGCTTTTGGTGCTTTGGTCATGAAGTCCTTGCCTACGCCTATGTCCTAAATGGTTTTGCCTAGATTTTCTTCTAGGGTTTTTATGGTGTAAGGTCTTATGTTTAAGTCCTTAATCCATCTGTAGTTAATTTTAGTGTAAGGTGTCAGGAAGGGGTCCAATTTTGGCTTTCTGTACATAGCTAGCCAGTTTTCCCAACACCATTTATTAAACAGGGTCTCCTTTTCCCATTGCTTATTTTTGTCAGGTTTGTCAAAGATCGGATGGTTGTAGATGTGTTGTGCTGCCTCCGAGGCCTCTGTTCTGTTGCATTGGTCTGTATCTCTGTTTTGGTACCAGTACCATGCTGTTTTGATTACAGTAGCTTTGTAGTATAGTTTGAAGTCTGGTAGTGTGATGCCTCCCAGTTTGTTCTTTTTGCTTAGAATTGACTTGGCTATGCAGGCTCTCTTTTGGTTCCATATGAAGTTTAAGGTGGTTTTTTTCCAGTTCTGTTGGGGATAGCACTGCATCTGTAAATTACTTGGGGCAGTATGGTCATATTCACGATGTTGATTCTTCCTAACCATGAACATGGAATGTTTCTCTATCTGTTTGTGGGGATAACATTGAATCTGTAAATTACTTTGGGCAGTATGGTCATTTTCACAATATTGATTCTTCTGAACCATGAACATGGAATGTTTCTCCATCTGTGTCCACTCTTACTTCGTTGAGCAGTGGCTTGTAGTTCTCCTTGAAGAGGTCCTTTATGTTTCTCGTTAGTTGTATTCCTAGGTATTTTATTTTCTTTGTAGCAATTGTGAATGGCAGTTTGTTCTTGATTTGGCTCTCTTTAAGTCTGTTACTGGTGTAGAGGAATGCTTGTGATTTTTGCACATTGATTTTGTATCCTGAGACTTTGCTGAAGTTGCTTATCAGTTTCAGGAGACTTGGGGCTGAGACAATGGGGTCTTCTAGATATACAATCACGTCGTCTGCAAATAGAGACAATTTGACTTCCTCCTTTCCTATTTGAATACGCTTTATTTTCTTTTTCTTGCCTGATTGCTCTGGCTAGAACTTCCAATACTACATTGAATAGGAGTGGTGAGAGAGGGCATCCTTGTCTAGTGCCAGATTTCAAAGGAAATACTTCTAGTTTTTGCCATTCAGTATGCTATTGGCTGTTGTTTTGTCATAAATAGCTTTTATTATTCTGAGATACATTCCGTCATTACCTAGTTTATTGAGGGTTTTTAGCATACAGGCTGTTGAATTTGGTCAAAGGCCTTCTCTGCATCAATTGAGATAATCATGTGGTTTTTGTCTTTGGTTCTGTTTATGTGGTGTATTACGTTGATAGACTTGCGTATGTTGAACCAGCCTTGCATCCCTGGGATGAATCCTACTTGATCATGGTGGATAAACTTTTTGATGTGCTGTTACAGTCAGTTTGCCAGTATTTTATTGAATATTTTTGCATCTATGTTCATCATGGATATTGGCCTGAAGTTTTCTTTTCTTGCTGAGTCTCTGCTAGGTTTTGGTATCAGGATGATGTTGGTTTAATAAAATGCTTTGGGAAGGATTCCCTCTTTTTGGATTGTTTGGAATAGTTTCAGAAAGAATAGTACCAGCTGCTCTTTGTATGTCTGGTAGAATTCGGCTGTGAACCCATCTGGACTTGGGCTTTTTTTTTTGGTTGGTAGGCTCTTAATTGCTGCCTCAAATTCAGACCTTGTTATTGGTCTATCAGAGTTTCGACTTCTTCCTGGTTTAGGCTTGGGAGGAGGCAAGTGACCAGGAATTTATCCATTTCTTCCAGGTTTACTGGTTTATGTGCATAGAGTTGTTTGTAATAATCTCTGATGATGGTTCGTATTTCTGTGGAATCTGTGGTGATATCCCCTTCATCATTTTTATTGCATCTCTTTGATTATTCTCTCTTTTCTTTTTTATTAATCTGGTTAGTGATGTGTCTATTTTGTTGAACTTTTCGAAAAACCAACTCCTGTATTTATTGATTTTTTGAAGGTTTTTTTGTGTCTCTATCTCCTTCAGTTCTGCTCTGGTCTTAGTTATTTCTTGTCTTCTGCTAGCTTTTGAGGTTTTTTTTTTTTCATCTTACTCCTCTAGCTTTTTCAGTTTTGATGATAGGGTGTCGATTTTAGATCTCTTCTTGCTTCTCATGTGGGCATTTATTGCTACATATTTTCCTCTAGAAACTGCGTTAAATGTGTCCCAGAGATTCTGGTATGTTGTGTCTTCGTTTTCATTGGTTTCGAAGAACATCTTTATTTCTGCCTTCATTTCGTTGTTCATCCAGTCAACATTCAAGAGCCAGTTGTTCAGTTTCCATGAAGCTGTGCGGTTCTGAGTTAATTTCTGAATTCTGAGTTCTAACTTGATTGCACTGTGGTCTGAGACACTGTTATGCTTTCCATTCTTTTGCATTTGCTGAGGAGTGACTTACTACCAATTATGTGTCAATTTTATAGTAGGTGTGATGTGGTGATGAGAAGAATGTATATTCTGTGGATTTGGGGTGGAGAGTTCTGTAAATGTCTATTAGGTTTGCTTGGTCCAGGTCTGAGTTCAAGTCCTGGATATTCTTGTTAATTTTCTGTCTCATTGATCCATCTCATATTGACAATGGGGTGTTAAAGTCTCCCACTATTATTGTGTGGGAGTGTAATTCTCTTTGTAAGTCATTACAAACTTGCCTTATGCATCTGGATGCTCCTGTATTGGGTGCATATATATTTAGGATCATTAGCATTTATTGTTGCATAGATCCTTTTACCATTATGTAATGTCCTTCTTTGTCTCTTTTGATCTTTGTTGGTTTGAAGTCTATTTTTTCAGAGATGAGAATTGCAACTCTTCTTTTTTTTGCTCTCCATTTGCTTGGTAAATCTTCCTCCATCCCTTTATTTTGAGCCTTTGTGTATCTTGGCATGTGAGATGGGTTTGCTGGATACAGCACACCAATTGGTTTTGGCTTTTTATCCAATTTGCCAGTCTGTGTCTTTTGATTGGGGCATTTAGCCCATTTACATTTAGGGTTAATATTGTTATGTTTGAATTTGATCCTGCCGTTTTGATGCTAGCTGGCTGTTTTGCCCATTAGGTGATGCAGTTTTTCATTGTGTTGATGCTCTTTACCATTTGGTATGTTTTTGGAGTGGCTGGCACTCGTTGTTCCTTTTCATGTTTAGTGCCTCTTTCAGGAGCTCTTGTAAAGCAGGCCTGGTGGTGATGAAATCTCTAAATTTTTCCTTCACTTATGAAGCTTAGTTTGGCTGGATACGAAATTCTGGGTTGAAAGTTCTTTTCTTTAAGGATGTTGAATATTGGTCCCCACTCTCTTCTGGCTTGTAGGGTTTCTGCTGAGTGATCTGCTGTGAGTCTGATGGGTTTCCCTTTGTGGGTAACCCGACCTTTCTGTCTGGCTGCCCTTAGCATTTTCTCCTTCATTTCAACCCTGGTGAATCTAATGATTATGTGTCTTGGGGTTGCTCTTCTTGAGGAATATCTTTGTGGTGTTCTCTGTACTTCCTGGACTTGAATATTTACCTGCCTTGCTAGGTTGGAGACTTTTTCCTGGATAATATCCTGAAGAGTATTTTCCAGCTTGGATTCATTCTCTCCATCACATTCAGGTACACCTATCAAACGTAGATTAGGTCTTTTCACATAGTCCCATATTTCTTGGAGACTTTGTTCATTCCTTTTTACTCTCTTTTCTCTAATCTTGCCTTCTCGTTTTATTTCATTGAGTTGGTCTTTGACCTCTGATATCTTTTCTTCTGCTTGGTCAATTCGGCCATTGAAACTAGTGTATGCTTCACTAAGTTCTCGTGTTGTGTTTTTCAGCTCCATCAATTCACTTATATTCCTCTCTAAGTTGTTTATTCTCATTAGCATTTTGTCAAATCTTTTTTCAATGTTCTTAGTTTCTTTGCATTGGGTTAGAACATGTTCTTTTAGCTCACAGAAGTTTCTTATTATCCCCCTTCTGAAGCTTGATTCTGTCAATTCATCACAATTATTCTTCATCCCACTTGTTCCCTTGCTGGTGAGGAGTTGTGATTCCTTGTAAGAGGAGAGTCGTTCTGGTTTCGGGTGTTTTCATCCTTTTTGCACTGGTTTCTTCCCATCTTTGTGAATTTCTCCACCTGTCATTTTTGCAGTTGTTGACTTTCAGATTGGGTCTCTGAGTGGACATCCAGTTTGTTGATGATGAAGTTATTTCTTTCTGTTTCTTAGTTTTCCTTCTAACAGTCTGGCCCCTCTGCTGTAGGACTGCTAAGGTCCACTCCAGGCCCTGCTTGCCTGGGGATCACCTGCAGCAGCTGCAGAACTGTAAGGGTTGCTGCCAATTTCTTCTGCTATCTTTGTCCCAGAAGAATACCAGGCAGATGTCAGTCTGAGCTCTCCTTTATTAGGTGACTCTTTGCATATATGGGGGTCATGGAGCTGCTTGAGGAGACAGTCTGTCCTTTTTAGGAGCTCAAGTGCTGAGCTGTGAGCTCCATTGTTCATTCAGAGCTGCTGGGCATGAATGTTTAAGTCTGCTGCAGCAGAACTCATAAACCCCCTTTTTTTCCCCCAGGTGCTCTGTCCCTGGGAGTTAGGGCTTTATTTATGAGCTTCTGTTGTGCTTCTTCCTTTTTTCAGGGCTGCCCTGCCCAGCGAGGAGGCAGCCTAGTCAGTCTGCCTGCAGAGGCTTTGCTGAGCTGCTCTGGGCTCTGCCCAGCTGCCGTGTGAACTTCCCTGCAGTCCTGTTTATACAGATGTAGTTAGAACTGCCTCTGCAATGGCAGCCCACCTCTATAATGGCAGGCTGCCTCGGCAATGGCAGGCTGCTTCAGCAATGGCAAACTACCTCTGTAGGTGTGAACTGCCTTGGTAATGGTGGACACCCCTCCCACACAAAGCTGGACCATCCTGGGTTCAACTGTGCTTGCTGTGACACTCTCAATCCAGAGTGTTTCTCGTTGTTTTTTTGTGGGGGTAGGACCAGGCAAGCCTGATCACCTGGGTCCCTGCCTTAGAGCCCTTTTTTTTTTGGTTGAATGGTGGACTCTGTCTCCCAGGTGTTCCAGTCTCCTGTCAAAAAGGCATCAGAATCTGTGTGATTTCCCGTGAAGCAACCCACTGCACCAGCTGTAACAGCCACGCTGAGATTTGTGGCATTATTTTTTCCCGGGAATCTCCTGGCCTGGCTCCCTGTTTCAGTCCCCTTTTAATCAGATGAATGGGTGACTCTGTCTCCCAGGATCTCCAATTGCCAGCTAAAACAGTGCCCGGACCCATGTATTTTGTATGGAGAACTGTCATGCCAGGGCTCCAGCAAAACAGCTGCACTCAAGAAAACAGCCACACCAGCCAAACAGCCACACCGGCCAAAATAACTGTGCCGTCCAAACCAGCCATGCTGGTGACCCTTGGGGCTCCTCTGCCTGGGAATCTCCTGGTCTGAGAGCAATAAAAATCCATCTAGAAATGCGGCATCCACTCACCCTCCACACTTTCACTGGGAGCGGCAATCCTGAGCCACTCCTAATTGGCCATCTTGGATCCCCTCTCTCTATATCTAGTTTTTATATAACACTTTGTATATTCAACAATTTTTATATTCTGGATATCAATCCTTTATCAGACATCGTATCTGTAAATATTTTTTTCCCATTCTATGGGTTGTATATTTGAATATACAAAAAAATGTCTATTTGAATATAAACTTGTTAAGTGCTATAGTTTCAACTTTTACAATTAGGCTTTAATCTATCTTGAGTTAATTTTTGTATATGGTGTGAGGTAGGGCATCCATTTAATTCTTTTACATGTGGATATTCAACTGTCACAGAACCATTTATTGAAAAGACTATTCTTTTTCCCATTGAGTTATTTACGCACCCTTGTTGACAATCAATTGACTGAAAATTTGAAGGTCTGTTTCTGGACTCTCAGTTATATTCCATTGGTCTATGTATCATTCCTTATGCTAGCAACACACTATCTTGATTACTATAACTTTATGGTAAGTTTTGGTATCAGGAATTTGAGTCTTCCAACTTTGTTCTTCTTTTTCAAGATTATTTTGGCTATTCTGAGTCTCTTGCATTTCCATATAAATTCTAGGATGATTTTATCAATGTCTGCAAAGAACCCAACTGGAATTTTGATGGAAATTGCACTGAATGACTCTATAGATCATTTTGGGTGTGTTGCCATCTTAATAATATTAGATGTTCTGATTCTTGAACATGAGGTGTCTTTCCATTTACTTAGGTTTTCTTTAACTTTTTTTAACAGTGTTTTGTAGTCTTCAGAGCATTTAAGTTTTGTACTTCTTTCGTTAAATATATACCCAAGTATTCCATTCTTTCTGATACTATTATAAGGGACAGCTCTTGCTCTTTTTGCTGTACTAAGAAGTACTTCCTTGCTAATGGCTCTATCTTACACAGATATTTCAGTTATGTAGGACTTTTAGGCTTCTGGTTAAGCCTTAGCTATTTTACAATTAATCAACTGGAAATAAACTTCATTATAAAGATTTTCTTTTGCCCTGGTCCAATAGTGTAAATTACATGTATACTTTCAAGGAGCTTCCTTTTCATTTTAGAAAATACTTATTTACTTTTGTTTTTCAGTTCAAATTCAATTAACAGGAAAACAAAATGTGGCCCACTATGCTTTCCTCAGACCTATGTTAAACAACCTTACTTTAAAGAAACATAAGGCAGAAGTCCTTTCCCAGCTACTTTCCTTGAAAAAAATTCTACTCCTTGGGCTATTTCTGTATGCCCTTTCAGCAATGCAATCTTTAGTCTCAACATATGTGAATTTCAAGTTTCTTCTTTTTTGGGAATAACTAGAAAAAACATAAAATAGAACTTAGAAATAGAAAAGAGATGGTATAAAAGAAAAGCAGTGGGAATTTTGTAAAGAAACCTTGACAGGAATAAAGGGAGCTGAGGGTAGGGCCTTTTGTGCCTTGAGTAGCACCTGTTTGGTGAGGAGGGGCCTGCTGAGGGGCTCTAGTGCCTAGCAGGGCGTGGCCTGGCTGTGGCTTCAGGCATCAAAATCAGAAAGAAACTGAAATGGGCTTCTTTTTTTGTTAGTGAAAAGTTTCAAATATACCAAATAAAAAAAGATTACATTTTTTTGTCACAATGAACAAACATAATGTACCTGCAGGAACCCACCACGCCAGATTCAACAATCATCAACTCATGTTCAATTTATCTATAAACTCACTAATCTCCACCTCCATCTCTGATTATTTGGAAGCAAATCACAGACGTTACATTATTTCACCTACAAGCCTTTCATTGTGTATGTATATATGCCTCTCTCTCTCTCTCTCTCTCTCTCTCTCTGTGTGTGTGTGTGTGTGTGTGTGTGTGTGTGTGTAATTCCTTAACATTATAAGATATTCAACCAGGTTCAAAGTTCTCCATTACCTCATGATTTGTTTCCATGACAGTTTTTTTGGATGAGGTTCTATGTAAGTTTCATGTGTTGTAATTGGTGGATGTTTCCCTTCAAGTTTTTTAATCCATGTTCCAATGAAGATCTAGGCATGAGGGAAATGCACATGAATTATCTGCAACAAAGCAAAATAAATGTGTGTTGTGCCATGGAAATTGTAGGGCAAGGACATTCTTAACCACTTTTAGCAACCAATAACAGTGAGTATAAATTTCACAGGACATAGATTCAAAAGCATAAAAATGTAACTTCATTTTACCAATGTTTAACTTAAGTCCCCCCACCCCACCCCATTCTCTCTCTTGTTTGGAAACTCAATCTAGCCTCAGATAAATTTAGTCAAACCCAGTGAGTTTTCCATTTTAATCACATTCAGAACACACCTTCCCTGATTTCTCCCTGGAGCTGATGCAATCCACTTAAATTCAGCTTCTGCTGGTGGGGAGGAGCTTATCTGAACTCCTATTTCATTTTGACCCTCTACAATGATTGCTATGTAACAAACTGCCACAAACTTGGCAGCCTAAAACAATACTCATTTGTTAGCACAGAGTTCTGTAGGTCAGAAGTTCTGCACAGCATGGCTGGCTTCGCTGCTCATGGGCAAAGTCCTCTGGAGGCTCTGGGGAAAAATCCACTTCCAAGCTCATTCCTGTCATTGGCAGAATTCAATTCTTTTTGGTTGTGAGACTGCAGTCCTGGTTTCCTTGCTAACCGTTAACCGGGAAGTCACCCATGTCTTTGCACATGACACCCCTCCATCTTCAAGCCAGCAAGGCTGCATCAAAGTCTCCATGGGCTTCAAACTTGACTTCCTTATCTGTAACCAGAGGGACAAAACTGCCATTTAAAGGAATCATGTGATTGGGTTAGTTCCCCCTCCCAACAGATCATCTCCCTATCTTTACACCAACTGATAGGGTAATTTAATGATATCTGCAAAATGCTATCACAGCAGATTCTAGATACATGTATATGAGGTACTTGGAACCAGGGTGGGGTGATGGGGTCTCAGAAGTCTGCCTACAACAATCTCCATGAGACACAGCTGCATCTTCAACTGTCCATGCCATACCTTCTGATGGTGGGTCTCCTCATCCAGCCTCAAGTCCGACTGTCTCTTTCTCTCTCTCTCTCTCTCTCTCTCTCTCTCTCTCTCTCTCCCTCGCTCGCTCTCGCTCTCCCTCCCTCCCAACTAACCTCAGGAAGTGAGAAAGGCAGGACTGGGGGCTGAGAGATAACTTGCCCCTCAGTGTATTGTAAACTACAGCTCCAGCCTTTTCTAAGGGGAGCTAGATGGCCCTTCAAGTTGGCCCAAACTGAGACAAGAAGGCTGGGCTTTTATAACTGGGCCTTTCCTTTTGAATCTATAAGCCAAGAACTTGGCTTTTCAATGTGTGAGCTAGCAAAAAGACTTCATATTTTACAAACCATCCTGCCACAGGAAAGTGGATATTCAAATGCATAGTATCCATTATTATTAATTTAATGTATTCATTGATACTTTTAGCTGTGCATATACTACTTTACTGGGTGTTTTTTATGTCAAGCACAATCATAGGTCACCACAGCCTTGAACTCCTAAGCTCAAGCAATCCTCCTGCTTCAGCCTCCTGAGTAGCCTGGGACTACAGGCTACCACATCTGACTAATTTTTTCATTTTTATTTTTGTAGAGACAAGGTCTTACCATTTTGCCCAGGCTGGTCTCAAACTCCTGGCCTCAAGTGCCTCTTCCACCTTGGCTTCCCAAAGCCAGTATAAAAATTAAATAAGACGGGCAGGGTCAGTGGCTCACACCTGTAACCCCAGCACTCTGAGAGGCTGAGGCAGGTGAATCATCCAAGGTCAGGAGTTCGAGACCAGCATGACCAACATGAAGAAACCTTGTCTCTACTAAAAATACAAAATTAGCCGGGCGAGGTGGTGCATGCCTGTAACCCCAGCTACTCAGGAGGCTGAGGAAGGAGAATTGCTTGAACCCAGGAGGTGGAGGTTGCAGTGAGCCAAGATCGCATCATTGCACTCCAGCCTGGACAACAAGAATGAAACTCCGTCTCAAGAAATAAATAAATAAATAAATAAAAACATACATACATACACACATACATAAGATGGAAACATAGGATAAGGCAGGCATATTGACACATGAAGCCTGATGAATAACTTCTAAATCTCCCCAAGTTAGGCAGTGCAGCTGAGTCAGGATCTGACATTCATGTTCCGTTCTCAGACAAGCTTATAAAGCTACATTTCTACCAGTGAGAGCTACAAATGTGTGGTCTATTCCACAAATGTCCTTTGCCCAGTCTGAATGAAAAGACCAGTATGGAGGTGATAATTCCTCCCAGGGTTGATGACCAAAGAACCAGATTCTGTCTACACTGGATCTGGTCGGACTGGCTGACTTGAACACATCTTGGTTAAGAACAGAGTGAGGCCCAGTTAATGCTGCTGGGAGAAAGTGAGTAGCTTGGCTCCAGGTCAAGATGTATAGGAGTTGGTCATTGAGGAAAACACGTGCCCAACTTATCCAACAGCTGACCTTTGAGAAGACCAAACACGTAAACTGCTCCTGTGGAATTTGAGGAGTTGGCCAGGCTATTTCCAATGCTGTGAAAAATTTCCATTTGATTCTGAATAACTGCTTATAAAACACAGATAAATGGAGCACAGTTTTGTAAATTTTTTTCAATTCTGCCAATAAAGTAAGTCAATTCATTGAAACAATTATTATGCTAAGCTGCTAACCAGCTGACAAACCAGATCAATAGGGTGCTATCTACTCCTCTGACAGCTACATTTGTGTCTTGTCTCTAATTGGTGTTTGATTTAAAACCTAGTTCCAAAAAAAGGTTTTTAGAAGAAATTTACTATCAATATTAATTTGAAATAATAAATTATAAAATTATAATAATTATTGTGGTATAAACATTTAGAAATAGAACAATCGAGCACATTATGCAGTTGAGAAATAGATCCATATGCATACAGAAATTTAGTATAGGATAAGGTTAGCATTTCAATCAGTAGAATAAAAATAGTTTATTCAACAAATGATTAGGGGACAATTATCAAGAAAACAATTTGTAGCCTGGGCAACATAGGGAGACCCCATCTCTACAAAAAAATATTTAAAAATTAGCCAAGCATAGTGGTCCCTGCCTGTAGTTCCAGCTACTCAGGAGGCAGAGATGGGAGGATTGCTTGAATCCTGGAGGTCAATTCTACAGTGAATCATGACAACACCACTGCATTCCAGCCTGTGCAACAGAGCAAGACCCTGTCTCAAAAGAAAGGGAAAAGAAAGAAAAAAATAATTTGAATCTGTAAACAAACTTTTATGTTGGAAAAAAATGGAATCATTCAGGTACTAGAAGAAATCATGAGGTAATTTGTTTTTGTAATAATCTTAGAAAAGGAAGAGCTTTTTATGTATGATACCAAATCCAGAATCTGTATCTTGTGTAATAAAGAATTTACTGGGATTTGTTCCTGGTTCCTGGTTCCTGGGAGGTAATCTCTAACTTCTTGGCATTTTCTGGGCAATAGGAATATCTTTGATATTCATTATATGCCCTGATAGTTTATTCTAACAAGGTGACTCATAGCAGGCTCTTAGCCAGTTTCTAAGAGATGACTCAAGACAGGGGCTGGCCATGACAGAAAGACCAATCATATGATTAGAGTGTTGGAGTTTGACCCAAGCGATATCTGCCCGACCTCCAGGATGGGGAGAGGGGCAACTGGAGACTGAATTCAGAAAATGACTAGTGTGTCAATCAATCATGCACACATATTGAAAACAAACAAAAACTCTGAACTTGAGGCTCAAGTGGGTATTCTGATTGACAGTACTCTGCATATCGTACACACTGATATACTCAGAGGATGATGCATCCCAACTCTGCAGAGAGAAGACACCTGACGCTTCCCATCTAGGACCCTCCCAGACCTCTCCCTATATGTCTCTTTTTTTGATTGGTTCTGATTTGTATAATAAAACCATAATTTTTTAAATTGTATAGCTCTTTCCTTAGTTCTATTAGTCATTCTAGTGATTTATCAAACTTGAGAGGATTGTGGGAACCCCAAACTTGTAAACAGTTGGTCAGAATTGAAGGTGGCCTGGGGACCCCTGAACTTGCAGCTGATGTCTGAAGTGAACTTCAGTCTCTACTAAAACTACAAAAAAATTAGCCGGGCATGGTGGCAGGCACCTGTAATCCCAGCTACATGGGGGCCTGAGGCAGGAGAATCTCTTGAATCAATTAGGTGGAGGTTGCAGTGAGCCAAGATCATGCCATTGGACTCCAGCCTAGGCCACACAGTGAGATTTTGCCTGAAAAAATTTTTTTTAATTAAAAAAATTCTGGGCCGGGCACAGTGGCTCACATCTATAATCCCAGCACTTTGGGAGGCCAAGGCAGGTGGATCACGAGGTCAAGAGATCAAGACCATCCTGGTCAACAAGGTGAAACCCCATCTCTACTAAAAATACAAAAATTAGCTGGGCGTGGTGGTGCGCACCTGTAGTCCCAGCTACTCGGGAGGCTGAGGCAGGAGAATTGCTTGAACCCAGGAAGTGGAGGTTGCGGTGAGCTGAGATCGTGCCATTGCACTCCAGTCTGGGTAACAACAGCGAAACTCCATCTCAAAAAATAAAAAAATTAAAAAAATTTTAAAAACTCAAAATATTACTGCAGAGGCCCTTATACTCAGTGATGTTACTTTTTCTACTTCAATAGAAATTGATCCTATGGATATATTTGCTCGTGTAATATTATTTATATATGAATTATTTATGATGGTATTGTTTCTAATAGTAAAATATTGGAAATATTCTTAATGTCCATAAATAGGAGAGTGGTCAAATAGTTATGCTACAACCACACAATAAAAAGAATTTATATATCTGTAACAATAAATGAAGAGGGAAACTTTTATGTACTTCTTGGAAAATATAGTAAGTGAAAAAGAGGGGCCCAGCAAAGTGGGCATTGTATGCTATTAGTTTGTAAAAAAGAAATTTAAAATATTAAAAATAGCAGTCTTTTAAAAAGGACTGATAAGGTTGATAATATTGAACTCAAAATTTTCTACACAGCCTCCTCAGAAGTGATGTAAAAAGATCAATACAAACTGGGGGAAATGTTTGCCACCCATATCTCTGAAAATGACTAATTTTTCTAACAAAAAAGAATATCAGTACTTCGGAAGGCCAAGGCAGGAGGATCACTTGAGCCCAGGAGTTCAAGACTAGCGTGGGCAACACAGTGAGACCTTTTAGTCTGCTAGGGCTCTTATAACAAGTAACACAGACTGGGTGACTTGAAGAACAGAAATTTTCTCTGAATTCTGAATCCTAGAAATCCAAGAGCAAGGTGTCAGCAAGTTTGGTTTTTCCTGGAGCCTCTCATCTTGGCTTACAGATGGCCATCTTCTCCTTGTATCTTCACATGGTTTTTCCTCTTTGTGTTTGTGTCTTCATCTCCTCCTCTTATGAGGACACAAGTCATATTGGCTTAGGGCCTACTCAGATGACCTCACCATACCTTAATTATCTCTTTAAAGGCCCTATCTCCAAATACAGGACATACTGGGGTTACAGCTTCAGCATAAGAATTTGGGGAATACAAATTCAGTCCATAGCAAGAGGCAATAAGGAAGATAGATAAACAGATCTATGTCTATATATGCATAAAATATCTAGGATATACACAAGCAACCGTTAACGTCATTTGCCTTCAAAGCAGGGCCCTGTATGGCTGGAGGAGAGGAGGGAAGGGGGACATTTTATTATATGCCTTTTTGAAGTGTCTGAATTTTGGGTCATTGTTTATATTTTAAAATATACAAATTAAAAATTGTTTAAATGAGGAAGTTGGATTGGAGTCCAGGACTTCAGACTATATATGGCATCTAGTGGGAAGACTGTTTATCTGCTGATGAAATAACAAGTCCTCACACTCTTCCAAGATAATAATTGCCTGCCTGGCACTTATGTAATGGAAATAAAACTACTGGAAGCCAATACTATCATAAAATGAATGCTTCCTATTTTAAAAATAAGCACCTGGGCCCGGCTCTGTGGCTCATGCCTGTAATCCCAGCACTTTGGAAGGCCGAGGCAAGTGGATCACCTGAGGTCTGGAGTGCGAGACCAGCCTGACCAACATGGAGAAACCCCATCTCTGCTAAAAATACAAAAAATTAGCTGAATGTGGTGACACATGCCTGTAATCCCAGCTACTCAGGAGGCTGAGGCAGGAAAATAACTTAACCAGGGAGGCAGAGGTTGTGGTGAGCCGAGATCATTCCACTGTACTCCAGCCTGGGCAACAAGAGTAAGACTCCGTCTCAAAAATAAAAATAAGTACCTGGACATTTCTCTATTTCCACAATCCAATTTTCTGTGACAACAGCATTTTTCCATCACTAATTTCAATGTGTAGGATAATGCATTTGTAGCTGACAACTATTTTACAAATGGTAAAGAATGTAGCATAATATATGTTCACTCAGGCTAAGATATAAGTAATTGAACATTTTTATAATTTAGCTATAACTGAAATAATACATCCTTTATTGCTACAAGATGGGGGACTAATACCTGTGCCTTAATAATCTCAGCATTAAGAATAAATTTCCCGACACCTCTTAGAAAGGTGAAAGAAATATAGGCAACAGGACTAGAAATACTACATATTTTGAGGAATAGTAATAATAACTAGTGGTGCAGTTGTTTTGTGCTGTATATTTTCAAAGTGCTTTTACACTTTCTCATTTATTCCAGCTATTATTTGAAGATAAAGTTTGATTCATATATTATAGATGAAAAAATTGTAGGATAGTATAGTGGAAAAAATGGCCAGCATCAATTCTGAGTGCTCATGCAATTCAAAGACTGTTTGTATGGTATTTGTTATATCCAGAGATATTGCCAATTTACAGAAATTGGAGAATTCTTAAATTGGCTGATGGTTCCTCCCAAGTACGAAGAAAATGTGATTCTGGGACCAAATCTGAAGTTAAAAAAAAAACATGCAAGGGAAGACAAGAACTCCTACACAGTACATGGTTATTTATACATTTTTTGAGTAATAATTGCAGTGTGCCAACCATTTTTATCTCATCTCATTTTATCTTTACCATGGGAAATATGCAGAAAAATTCTTATTTTTACAAACTCTCAAAGAAGCATGATATTAATATTATGTCTTTAATAATATGAAGGCTGTGCTGCTTTCTGCCTATGCTATTGAAGACTTCAATACATATCTGAAGATGACCCTAAAAATCTACGAAGCACAAAACTGAAGTATACTGAAGTATGTGATAGAATTCCAATGACAGATAGTAACTGAGCATGAAAGAGTTCTTCTTTTCCCTCCAAAATTAACTATTCAGTCATCAGCCATGTAGAGCTGAATGGGACAACCACCCTCCAAGGTTCTGAGGACCTGACATGGTCCCGGTCAACCCTCCTCATCACAGCATAATGAATACATTTGCAGATTGAGAATATTCACTCCCTGATACGGTTTGTGTAGGGCTGATGGGCCCCACAGGGTCTTGGGTGTTCCTTATGCTGTGCTGAGGTGCAGGATCCGAGAAGTAAAGAGACAGGACACTGAAGAACTGGAAAAGAGCAGCTGGACTTGGGGGCCAGTATCTTTCTATAAGAATCCTTTGAAGTCTCTAGCCTCCAGGTAAGAAGTGTTGCACATGACATCTGTTGCACACAGCTCCACTCCACGCCACCTATGAGTGGAGACAGGTGAGGCCCTGAACATTCAGAAGCATCTGTATTTATTAGGTACAAGGCAGGGGGAAGGGTCGTGAGTGAGGTCATCTGTAGGCTTAATGACAGGGCATACACAATCACGTGAGTAGCAAGTGACAGGGCCACCCCATTATGTCACCTGGGCAGAGAGGTGGGCCGTGCACAGTAGTAGAGGGTCGTGTGCAAAAAATGAGTCCACCCTCATTAGGTCACCGAGGAGTTGGGCTGTGTGCAACAGATGTCATGTGCAACACTTCTTACCTGGGGGCTACAGACTTCAAAGGATTCTTATAGAAAGATACTGTCAACCAATGCAGTGGGAGCTGATAGACTTGTGCTCTTCTCTAAGATATTTTATGGGAGGATGATTTGAGCTAGTACAGAAGCAAGAAAAGGCTGACAGGGTGTACAGCCCCCGTGCTCCAGTCACAGCAGAGGAGTTCTTCTCTTTCCGTTATTTGCAGGATCTCAGGCCTGAGGCCTACTTTTCACAGGAACTGGATGCACACTACTACAACTCCTTTTTCAGGAGGAGAGGCTCTTGTTCCAAGCCTGCCATACAGCATATGCCCTTTCAGGCAGGGATGCCACTGCCTGGGTCATTGGTTCTTGTCCTGGTCTGGCTGTTTTTCCCATGTACTGCTTCAGCTTTGTAACTGCTAGGCATTTCTCCTACTGCAAACTACTATATGGTTATATAGTAGGATTATATAAATCAGCACTAAATGTGTCGGTGTAGTTCCGACTTCAATACCTATATGATTATACAGAAAGATTATATGGAACTAAGTATGCTAGATATAAGTACTAAGTATGATTATATAAGCTAGATATATGTAAGCAGTAAGTTATTATATGAGTATATAGAAAGATTATATAAAGTAAATAGCTGAGTAATAACACTATAAACTATATAAAGATATTCTTCAGGCACTAATTGTGCCTGGGGTTTGCACAGTTCTCCTTCCTCAGTGCCCATGTTGGGGGTTACCCACAGTTTGGATTTGTCTTCCCACCCAAATCTCATGTTGAATTGTAATCCCCAGTGTTGGAGGAGGGGCCTGGTGGAAGGTGATTGGATCATGAAGGCCCATTTCCTCCTTGCTACTCTTGTAATAGAGAGTAAATTCTCACAAGATCTGGTTGTTTAAAATTGTGTAGCCCCTCCCCCTTGTCTCTCTTCCTCCTCCAGCCATGTAAAATGTGCCTACTTCACCTTTGCCTTCTGCCATAATTGTAAGTTTCCTGAGGCCTCTCTAGCCATGCTTCCTGTGCAGACTGCAGAACCATGAGCCAACTAAACCTCTTTTCTTGATAAATTACCCAGTTTCAGGTATTTCTTTATAGCAGTGCAAGGACAGACTAAAATACTCCCTGACTTTGGTTCCAAGTTAAAGATCTGTTTGTGATTGTATAACATCAGGAATTCACTGAGTTGCCTATGGACTAGACAGAGATGAGGAGCCTGTTCAGGGAACACTTAAACTAATCAAAGCAACTTTACTAATAGGCTTAGCCCAGACACAAGCTCTAAAACAGTTGGTGGTGGATTCAAAGAATGAGGAGTACTATTTTCAAGTTTAGCTACATATAGCTACCCTACAAAGATGACCTCCAGGGAATCACACTTTCTGATATTCATGTCTTGGAGAGTCCTCTCCCACACTGACTGTCAGTTGGCCTGCAATTCACATCAACCAAGAGAATGTGGTAGAAATCATACCATGCTAATTACAGGCCCAGCCTTAAGAGGTCTGGCAGCATCTGCTTCTCATTTCTTGGATCACATGCCTTTAGAAGTTTTTAACTACCATGTGAGAAGTCACGTGGAGAGTTACCATGCAGACAGAGAGAAGTCCCAAGACCAGAGGGAGAGAGTGTGCAAGAGAGAATGAGAGAGAGAGAGAGAGAGAGAGAGAGAGGCCGAGAGAGAGGCCCAGCTGAGCTCTAGACATTCCCTTCAAGGCTGCATGTGGGTAAATTATCTTGGATCTCTTCAGCCCAGGCAAACCCCTGGCCTCACATGGAACAGAAGAACCACCCAGCTGAGCTCAGTCAGAATAATAAAAGATGATAAAACATTGTTTGCTTTAGACCACAGAGTTGTGAGATGGTTTGTTATCCAGAAATAGACAACTGAGACACAGATCCAGATCAATTTCATCAGAAATGTATCTGTCTTGTTGTCCACTAGCATCATAAATTCAGCTTGCCCACAATGGAAGTAATCATTTCCCCCATGCCCTCTCCATTCCTGTGGTCCTCATAACAATGACTGTACCGCCATCCTCAGAGTTGTTCAGTGGCCCCCTGGAGGGAAAGGGGGAAACTCATTAGTTTTAAAGCCAAGATGACTGGGATAATCCATCCCCAGGCTTGCCAATGATGGCCTGCTGAGAAAACACTTGAATAAATGAACAAACAGATGCCATTCCACAAATTGTCCTGTGCTGTCATATTTCCATTTTTCATGCTGCCTTTTATACTCCCAACACTATCCCACTTATAATTAATTAACTTAACTCCTTACCTTTAAAACCAAGCTAGGGCCAGGTGTGGTGGCTCAAACCTGTAATTCCAGCACTTTGGGAGGCTGAAGTGGGAGGATTGCTTGAGGCCAGAAATTTAATATCAGTTCAGGCATCATAGGGAGACCCCCATCTCTACCAAAAAAAAATTTTTTTTATTAGCTAGGCACGGTGGCACACACCTTTAGTCTCAACTACTGGGGAGGCTGAGGTAGGAGTATTGCTTGTGCCAGGAATTTGAGGTTACAGTGAGTTACGACATCACTACCACACTCCAGCTTGGGTGACAGAGCAAGAGCCTGTCTCAAGAAAAGAAAAAGTCAGAATTAGAAGTTCCCTTTCCTAGTGTCTCCCTGCTCTCCGCCATACTTATCCTCGGTGTTCCCAGAACAGCCATGCACAATGAATGAGCTATGGCATGGAGAATAGCACATGCGCACAGATGGCACAGCAGCTTCTGCTGTGTGCCATGGAGTAGCTGTGTCTTTGATGTGTCTCCTCATGTTTCTCTCCCTTATCACTCACCACTTTGCTTTATACCATTGAAGAAGCTCAGCTGTTAGGGATTTCACTCAAGTAAAAAGAATGAGCAGATACTGCCTCGATCTGCTTTGAACCAGAAAGTCAAGGCTGACTTTCTTGAGCCTGTCATGAGACAACAGTCAAACAATTCAGACTTTTGAAGAGAAAAAGGATTTTTTAAACTCTCCTTACTGGTTGACTTGAACTAGACAGCTTGGGGTCCAGATAGTCCTACTGACTTTTGGGGGAGCCTCACAGAGAGCTGGGGAGCCTGCTATGGGCCTCATGCATAAGGGAGAGCTGACCAGGAGCAAGGAGTCCCCATCACTAGGGTCCGTTGGAGGTCAGGGCTGAAGCTGGGAAGATCTGGAGCTCCCCAGAGCCGAGGTGGGGTAGAGTCAGACAGGTGAGTTGTAAAAGCCCTAGACTCTGTGCTGAGAAAGAAGACCCCAAACTGTTCTAGATCAGCTTCAAATAGTTCAGTGCCCAGGACCTGCACAGCTACCAAAAGAATCAGGTGGGGGCCAGGTGCAATGACTCACATCTGTAATCCAGCACTTGTGTAGGAAGATTGCTTGAGTCCAGGAGTTCGAGAACAGCCTGAACAGCACATCAAGACCTTGTCTCTACAAAAAATATCAAGAAATTAGCCAAATGTGGTGGCATACACCTATCGCCCCAGCTTCTTAGTAGACTGAGGCAGGAGAATCACTTGAGTCTAGAAATTCAAGGCTGCAGTCAGCAATGATTGCGCCACTGGGTCAGCAATGATGCACATACCAACCTGGGTGACAGAGCAGGCCCTTTCTCAAAAAAGAAATGGTGAGGCCACCCATGTAAGAGCAGAGACCATAGGTCATCATTGCAGTACCAGGGTCGGTTGGAACCAACAGAGAAGAACATGTCAGGAGGGAGTGTAAGTTCTTCCTTAGATTTAAATGCATGTTAGGAAAAAGGAGAAAGATGAAGGAAAGAGGCTAGGTAGGGAGTTGCACTTCAAATTGATTCTTCTAAACTGCAAACAGCTGAAAGAAGTAGAGACACATTTAAAGGACACATTTAAATTTGTCCCATCAGCAAGAATATCACCCAGATCCAGATGAACCCAGACAGAGATAATAGAGGTGTGTTGGTTTTGCACATCTAAGTGTACTGTGTAAATTTCAACTCCCACTACAATTGCTCGGGCTGGGTGACCTTGATCAGGCCATTAATCCCCCCAGGTCACAGCTTCCTCATCCATAAAGTGAGGATACCAGTACCTACACCAAAGCCATGTGGTAAGGACTCAATGACATAAGATGTCCTAAGAACAATGCTGGAAGTAGAGTCAGCCCTGAAAATGTGGCAGGAGTACCCATTCCTTCTATGATAATTCCACTAAATTTGCATCACTGACTGTCTTCCCTGTCTTGATATCTAGGCATCAAATTCACTAGACTGTGAGCAACTCAAAGACAAACTTTTGTTTTGGTTTTGTGTCTTTGGCAGTGAGCATAGGGCTGGGCATGTGGTAGGTGTTCAAATATGTTTGTTGAATCAGTTTCTTCTGAAAGGTAAAGATGAGACAGGCTCAAGGCTGAGAGGCCTCTAGAAGGAAGGCTGGCAACATAGAGAGCAAGACTCTCAGAAACTCAGCTTGGCCCTGCCACCGGGAGCCCTCTACCTCCCCAGGAGAACCCGTCCATCACACAGGAGCTGCCACAGAGTTCTGGGTTTGATGCTTTGGGCCATACTGGTCAAGGCAGGCCTAGGCTACTGCTGTTCACAAAGGCTGTCAGATGCTAATGACAAGAGGACGCTGGCCATCTGCCACTGGAACCTGAACAGCTGCTTGGCAGGAAGAGGCATGCCATCTCTCCACCAAGAGCCTGCAGGGGAAGCTTCAGGTCTCAGAAATGATGAGCAAAAGCCGAGCAGGAAGGAGAGATGGGGAATTTGCTTCATTAATGGGAATAACTAATCTACTATATATTTACTCCATGCCAAGCAGTGTGCCCAGACTTTCTGTGTCACCTCATCAAATCTCCAAAACTACTCTCCAAAGAAGATACAGGATTATGAATCTCAATTTACAAGTGAGAAAATAAAATCCACAGAGAGTTCAAGTAATTTTCCCAGGGACACAGAGCTTGCGAGAGGTGCAATGGAGACTTGGACCTAGGCAGTCTGACTCCGCACTGGGAAGACCAGAACATGCTGTCCCAAAGTATAAAGGGTTGCTGAGCTGAAGGCAGTTGGGAAGAAGCAGATACAGGAAAGCTTTCTGCTCTCCCTCTATTTGCCTAAAATCAAGACATAGATTTGCAAAGATAAAAAGTATCCTGGCCACCCACCTCTTCTACTACAGAAAACAAAGTTTAACCACTGAAGGCAGCTTTGGACTCTTAATGGCCTGGAGATGATGCTTTACTAACCAACCTTTGGCTGCCACTTGTCTTCTTCCCCAAGCTCCTCAGGCTCCTACTTCCAGAAAATCAAAGTCCTTTTCCTTGTCCTGTCACTTCTCTAAAAGTTTACTGCTCTTACTTCGGTCAAAGTTAAATGGTATTATTTAGTTTTTACATAAATGGAATATTGAAATAAAAGCACAACAGGGTTATCTTAAAACACTGCTCTGTGCTCTTTCACAGAATATTGTAAAGGGTTATAAAACGTTTACAGGAATCTTGCCTTATGGTCAAATTGATTAAAATTTAAAGAGCCTTGTAGGCTCTCCCATTCTCCAGCTCTAGTCCTATGAAGCCATCCCTAACTATGTCTCACAGAGGCTCTCAGGGAAAGCAGCCAGCAGAATTTGAAAGGGGTCACAGGATGAAAGAAGCTTCCAACTGAGCTTAAAATAATTTTGACAGGGTCAAACTCTCTTGAGCAGAACCCAGGAGGTGAATGGGAACTGCTGCAAAAGGAGTAAAGGAACCACAGCTGACAGTATGGGCAGACAGAGAAGAAAGAGGCCTGAGACAGGAACGATCCAAGATGGCCGATCGCTAACATCCCGAGATTGCAGCTCTCAGGGAAGGCACGGAGAACTAGAGGACACCACACTTTCAGACAAAGTCTGGCTGCTCACGGAGCAGAAGATCCCCCAGTGGAGGAAACACACGGGTGGCCAGCATGACTCTCGTGGCCGGCGCAGCGGTTCCGCCCGCACCTCGCGCAGCAGCTCTCGGAGCAGAGTAAACACATTTGGAGGACCCGCACGGCCCCCCAGCACAATACCAGAGCCCTGCGCAGTGGCAGTGACGGCACCTCGGCGCAGCAGCGCTTGGCGCAGAGTAAACGGGATGGGTTCCCCTTCTGACCGAGGTTTGGAGTCCTGGGAAGGCAGAGTCGCCTACTACGGACACAAGAAGGAAGCCAGACAGGAGAATCCTGGGCAGAAAAGCACTATCAGTTTTAACGCCGCTGCTCTGGCCCTGGGAACTAACAACCTGGACGTCCACTCAAGAGACCTAATCTGAAAATTGGTCATTTCAAAGACGACAGGAGGATAAATTTACAATGACGGGAAGAAACCAGCGTAAAAAAGCTGAGAATGCTCAAAGTCAGAACGCCTCTCCCTCTAAAGATGATCACAGTGGCCGGGCACGGTGGCTCAAGCCTGTAATCCCAGCACTTTGGGAGGCCGAGACGGGTGGATCACGAGGTCTAGAGATTGAGACCATCCCGGTCAACATGGTGAAACCCCGTCTCTACTAAAAATACAAAAAATTAGCTGGGCATGGTGGCGCGTGCCTGTTATCCTAGCTACTCGGGAGGCTGAGGCAGGAGAATTGCCTGAACCCAGGAGGCGGAGATTGCGGTGAGCCGAGATCGCGCCATTGCACTCCAGCCTGGGTAACAAGAGCGAAACTCCATCTCAAAAAAAAAAAAAAGATGATCACAGTTCCACATCAACAATGGAACAAGGCTTGATGGAGAACGAGCGCATCCTGATGACAGAATCACTCTTCAAGGAATGGATAATAACAAACTTCAGTGAGTTAAAAGAACATGTTGTAGCCCAACGTAAAGAAACTAGGAACTTTGAAAAAAGGTTTGATGAAATCCTATTGAGAATAGACAACTTAGAGAGGAGTATGAGTGAAATAATGGAACTGAAGAATACAATACAGGAACTCTGAGAAGTATGCACAGGTTTAAACACTCGAATTGTTCAAGCAGAAGAAGGGATAGCAGAGGTCAAAGTCCAACTTAATGAAATAAAACATGAAGAAAAGATTAGAGAAAAACGGATAAAAAGGAATGAGCAAAGTCTCCAAGAAATGTGGGACTATGTGAAAAGACCAAATTTACGTTTGATAGGTGTACCTGAATGCGACAGAGAGAATGAATCCAAGCTGGAAAATACCCTTCAGGATATTATTCAGGAAAATTTTCCTAAACTAGCAAAGTAGGTCAACATTCAACCCCAGGTAATACAGAGAACACCACAAAGATATTCCTCAAGAAGAGCAACCCCAAGGCACATAATCGTTAGATTCACCAGGGTTGAAACGAAGGAGAAAATACTAAGGGCAGCCAGAGAGAAAGGTCAGGTTACCCACAAAGGCAAGCCTATCAGACTTACAGCAGATCTCTCAGCAGAAACTCTACAAGCCAGAAGAGAGTGGGGGCCAATATTCAACATTCTCAAAGAACAGAACCTTCAGCCCAGAATTTCATATCCAGCCAAACTAAGCTTCACAACTAAAGGAAAAATAAAATCTTTTATGAACAAGCAAGAACTCAGAGATTTTATTACCACCAGGCCTGCTTTACAAGAGCTTCTGAAAGAAGCATTACATATAGAAAGAAACAACCAGTATTAGCCTTTCTAAAAATACACCAAAAAGTAAAGAGCACCAACATAAAGAAGAATTTATACTAACGAATGGATAAAACAGCCGGTCAACATCAAATGGCAGTAACCCTAAATATAAATTGACTAAATCCCCCAATCAAAAGACACGGCCAAAACCCAATGGCATGTTACATCCGGACCTGTTTCACATGCAAGGATACACAAAGACTCAAAACAAAGGGATGGAGAAAGATTTACCAACCAAATGGAGAGCAAAAATAAATAATAAATAAATAAAAAGCAGGAGTTGCAATTCTCGTATCGGATAAAATAGATTTTAAAGCAACAAAGATACAGTGGTAAAAGGATCAATGCAACAACAAGAACTAACGATCCTAACACCCAGATACATAGAGACTTAGATTCAATGAGACAGAAAATTAATAAGGATATCAAGGACTCGAACTCAGATCCGGAACAAGTAAACTTAATAAATATTTATAGAGCTCTCCACTTCAAATACACAAAATATACATTCTTGTCAATACCACATCACACCTACCCATTAGTTTAAATGAAACATTGATTGGCCATTATTAATACCCAGTTTTTTTCAAAATAACGCAATATTTCCATTTACTCTCCCTCTTTTTCTTCCTCTTTCTTCCTCTCCTTTACTTGTTTTTTTTTTCTTTCTTTCTTTCCTTCTCTCAAAAAAAAAAGAAATCAACTTGTAAACCTCTAGATCCAGGTCCGCAATGTCTCTCTCATTGCTTGATTTCCTTTCTTCCCTTCCCTCCCCCCCCTTCTTCCTCCCTTCCTTCCTTCATCCCTTCCTTCCTCCCTACCGTCCTTCTTCCCTCCCTTCCTGCCTTCCTCCCCCCCCAAAAAAAAAGAAAAAAAAAAAAAAAAAAGAGGCCTGAAAGCAGTGCTTGCTTTCTCAGCAGGAAAGCTGATAGCCTGGGGCAAGGTCTGAGTCCTGCATGCAGGCTGCCTGAAGATAAACTTGGTGCTGTTAGTGGGGGATGAGGGGAACAAGACTGATCTCACCAGCTGTGCAGGAGCTGGGTGAGGCCTATTGCTACCAGATTTCTCCCGTTCTCTGGAGAAACAGCCATAATCCCTCTGGAAACATAACCCATTGGCCAGAGAACCACCACCCTATTTCCCACAGTGGCCACGGCAAGCCCTGCCCAAGGAGAGTCTGAGCTCAGACCCCCACTAACCCTGACCCACCTGATGATATTTCTCTACCTGTCCCCATAGCCCAGTCATAAAAGACAAACTCTTGGGAGATTTATGGTCCCACCCAATCACCTGGGAAACCAGAGTACTTCCTGTGGTCAACTCAGGGCAAGCACATATCCCCTACTATTACTGCAGCTGGTTTTCCCTTGAAAGCACCACTCCTAACCTCCTAACCAACTTAGGCCATTACAGCAACTCATGACAGAATAAACCTGCTCCAAGGAAAGAGAAAGCAACAGCTAATACTCTGCCTGCAACATCCTGGCTAATCAGGGGTCCCGAGTGTGTCCACATGACAACTTTACTGCTAGCATACATTCAAGAAAGCCATCACACCAAACATATCTACAAAAGGACTCTCACAGTGTCTACTTCATTTCCCTGCCACCTCCAACAGAGCAGATGCTGGTATCCATGGTGGGGAGATGTGAAGATGGATCACATAACAGGACTCTTTGCAGACATTCCTCAGCAGCAGCCCAGAGCCTGGTAGCTAGATAAAGAAAAGCAATAACGATCATTGCAGTCTGGCTCTCAGGAAGTCCCATCCCTAGGGGAAGGTGGAGTGCACCACATCAAGGGAATACACTGTGGGACAAAAGAATCTGAACAGCAGCCCTTGGGTTCCAGATTTTTCCACTGAAATAGTCTACCCAAATGAGAAGAAAAGACATTCTGGTAATGTGATAAAACAGGGTTCTATAACATCCCCAAAAGACCACACTAGCTCCCTGGCAAAGGATCCAACCCAAGAAGTCTCTGAATTGCCAGATAAAGAATTCAGAAGGTTGATTATTAAGCTACTGAAGGAGAGATCAGAAAAGGTGAAAACCAACTTAAAGAAATTTAAAAATATGCAGTATAATGGAATAAAAATTCTTCAGAGAAATAGATATCATAAAGAAAAAACAATCACAACTTCTGGAAATGAAAGACACACTTAGAGAAATACAAATGCACTGGAAAGAGTCAACAATAGACTGAAACAAGTAAAAGAAAGAACTGCAGAGTTTGAAGACAAGGCTTTTGAATTAACCCAATTAGACAAAGACAAAAAAAAGAATTTTAAAAAATTAAACAAAGCCTCCAAGAAATTTGAGATTATGTTAAGAGGCCAAATCTAAGAATAATTGGTAATCCTGAGGAAGAAGAGAAATATAAAAGTTTGGAAAATTATTTGAGGAAATAATCGAGGAAAACTTCCCTGGTCTCACCAGAGAGACAGACATTCAAATACAAGAAGCTCAAAGAACAACTGGGAAATTCACCACAAAAAGATCATCGCCTAGGCACATAGTCATCAGGTTATCTAAAGTCAAGACAAAGAAAACAATCTTAAGAGCTGTGAGGCAAAAGCATCAGGTAAACTATAAAGGAAAACTTATTCAGATTAACAGCAGATTTCTCAGCAGAAACCCTACAAGCTAGATGGGACTGGGGTCCTATCTTTAGCCTCTTCAAACATAACAATTGCCAGTCAAGTATTTTGTATACAGTAAAACTAAACTTCATAATGGAAGGAGAGACAAAACATTTTTCAGACAAACAAATGTTAAGAGAATTTGCCACTACCAAGCCAGCACTACAAGAAATGCTAAAAGGAGTTTCAAATCTTGAATGAAATCTCAAAGTAGAACCTCCTTAAAGTATAAATCTCCCAGGGCCTATAAAACAATACCACAATGGAAAGAAACCAAGGTATTCAGACAACAGCTAGCATGATGAATAAAACGGTACTTCATATCTCAATACTAACATTAGATGTAAATGACCTAAATGCTCCACTTAAAAGATACAGCATGGAAGAACAGATAGAAATCTATCAACCAAGTATTTGCTGTCTTTAAGGGACTCACCTAATGCATAAGGAGACACATAAACTTAAGGGAAAGGGGAGGAAAAAGGTATTTCATGCAAATGAAAGCCAAAATCAAGCAAGAATAGCTCTTCTTATATCAGACAAAACAGACTTTAAGGCAATAACAGTTTTAAAAGACAAAGAGGGACATTATATAATAATAAAAGGATGGGTCAGGTCAGGTGCGGTGGCTCACACCTGTAATCCCAACACTCTGGGAGGCCAAGAAGGGTGGATCATGAGGTCAGGAGTTCGAGACCAGACTGACCAAGGGGTGAAACCCTGTCTCTACTAAAAATACAAAAATTAGCCTGGTGTGGTGGCCCATGCCTGTAATCCCAGCTACTCAGAAGGCTGAGGCAGAATTGCTTGAACCTGGGAGACAGAGGTTGCAGTTAGCCAGGATCACACAATTGCACTCCATCCTGGGCAACAGAGCAAGACCCTGTCTCAAAAAAAAAGAAAAAAATAAAAAGGATTAGTCCAGCGGGAAAATACCACAGTCCTAAATACATAAGCACCTAACATGGAAGCTCCCAAATTTATAAAACAATTATTACTAGACCTAAGAAATGAGATAGATGACAATACAATAATAGTGGAGGACATCAATACTGACAGCACTAGACAGGTAGTCAAGACATAAAGCTAACAGATAACAAATAAACCATACCCTAGAACAAATGGGCATAACAGGTATTTACAGAAGATTCTACCCAACAAGTACAGAATATACATTATTTTCATCAGCACATAGAACATTCTCCAAGATAGACCATATGATCAGCCACAAAACAAGTCTCAATAAATTTAAGAAAATTGAAATTATATCAAGTACCCTCTCAGACCCCAGTGGAATAAAACTTGAAATTAACTACAAAGAAACCCTCAAAACTGTACAAATGCATGGAAATTTAATAATCTGCTTCTGAATGATCTTTGGATCAGCAATAAAATCAAGATGGGAATATTAAAATTCTTTGAAGTGAGCAATAATAGTGACACAACTTATCAAAACCTCTGGGATACAGCAGAAGTGGTGCTAATAAGAAAGTTCGTAGCATTAAATGCCTACATCAAAAAGTCTTAAAGAGCATAAATAGATAATGTCACACCTCAAGGAACTAGAGAAACAAGAACAAACCAAACCCAAACCCAACAGAAGAAAAGAAACAACAAAGGTCAGAGCAGAACTAAATGAAATTGCAGCAAACAAACAAAAAAATACAAAAAGATAAATGAAATAAAAGCAGGTTCTTTGAAAAGATAAACAAAATTGATAGACCATTAGTGAGATTAACCAAGAAAAAAAAGATTCAAATAAACTCAGTTAGAAACAAAATGGGAGATATAACAACTAATATAAAAGATCATTCAAAGCTATGAACACCTTTACATATACAAACTAGAAAATCTAGAGGAGATGAATTAATTCCTGGAAATATACAACCCTCAAAGAAACAGAAACTCTGAACAGACCAATAACAAGTAACGAGATTGAAACAGTAATTTTAAAATTGCCAAGAACAACAAAAAAGTCCAGGACAAGATGAATTCACAGCTGAATTCTATCAGGCATTCAAAAAATTGGTACCAATCTTACTGAAATTAATCCAAAAGACAGAGAAAGAGGGAATCCTCCCTAACTCATTCTATGAAGCCAATATCACCCTAATTCCAAAAACATGAAAGGACAACTAAAAAAGAAAACTACAGGCCAATACTCTTGGTGAACATAGATGCAAAAATCCTCAACAAAATACTAGCTAACCAAATGAAACTCTGTATCAAAAAGATAATACACCATGATCAAGTAGGTTTCACACCAGACATGCAGGGATGGTTTAACATATGCAAGTCAATAAATGTGATACATCACATAAACAGAAATGAAAACAAAAATCATATGATCATCTGAATAGATGGGAAAAAAGCATTTGACGAAAATCTAGTATCCTTTTATGATTAAAACCTTCAGCAAAATTAACATAGAAGGGATATACTTCAAGGTAATTAAAGCTATCTATGACAAACAACAACCAATATGATACTGAACAGGGAGGAGTTGAAAGCATTCCCTGTGAGAACTGGAACAAGACAAAGGTGCCCACTTTTACCCGTGCTATTCAACTTTGTACTGAAAGTCCTAGCAGAGAAATCCAACAAGAGAAAGAAATAAAGAGCATCCAAATCAGTAAAGAGGAAGTCAAACTGTCACTGTTTGTTGATGATATGATTGTATACCTAGAAAACCCTAAAGACTCATATAAACTGATAAATGAATTTAGCAAAGTCTTATGATACAAAATATATGTACACAAATCAATAACACTGTTGTACACTAAAACGACAAAGCTGAGAGTCAAATCAAGAATTCAACCCCTTTTACAGATGCAAAAAAAAATAGTTAGAAATATACATAATCAAGGACATGAAAGATCTTTACAAGGAAAACTACAAAACTGCTGGAAGAGGTCACAAATTACACAAAGAAATGGAAACATATCCCATGCTCGTGGGACAGGTAGAATCAATATTGTGGAAATGACCATACTGACAAAAGTAATATACAAATTCAATGTAAGTACCATAAAAATACCATCATCAGAACTAGAAAAAACAAACCTAAAATTCATATAGAACCAAAAAAGAGCCCACATAGCCACCGTAAGACTAAGAAAAAAGAACAAATCTGGAGGCATCACATTACCTGACTTATACTACAAGGCTATAGTAACTAAAACAGCATGGTACTGGTATAAAAATAGGGACATAGACCTATGGAGCCGAATAGAGAACCCAGAAATAACACCAAATATTTACAGCCAACAGATCTTTAACAAAGCAAACAAAAACATAAGGTGGGGAAAGGAACCTTATTCAACAAATGGTGCTGGAGTAATTGGCAAGCCACATGTAGAAGAATGAAGCTGGATTCTCATCTCTCACTTTACACAAAAATCAATGCAAGACAGATCAAAGACTTAAATCTAAGACCTGAAACCATAAAAATTATAGAAGATAACATGGGAAAAACTCTTCTAGACATTGGCTTAGGCAAAGAACTTATGACCAAGAACTCAAAAGCAAATGCAATAAAACCAAAGATAAATAGAAGGGACCTAATTAAACTGAAAAGCTTCTTTACGGCAAAAGAAATAATCAGTAAATGGATAACTCACAGAGTGGAAGAAAATATTCACAAACTATGCATCTGACAAAGGACTAATATTCAGAATCTACGAAGAACTCAAACAAATTAACAAGAGAAAACAAATAATCCATCAAAAAGTGAGCAAAGAACATGAATAGACAATTCTCAAAAGAAGATATACAAATGGCCAACAAACATATGAAAAAATGGGAGGCCAGGCATGGTAGCTCACACCTGTAATCCCAGCACTTTGGGGGCTGAGGCAGAAGGATCACCTGAGGTCAGGAGTTCAAGACCAGACTGACCAACATGATGAAACCCCATCTACTAAGAATACAAAAATTACCCAGGCATGGTGGTGCACACCTGTAATCCCAGCTACTCAGGAGGGTGAGGCAGGAGAATTGCTTGAACAGGAGATGGAGGTTGCAGTGAGTGCATATTGCACTGCTGTACTCCAGCCTGGGAAAAAAAGTGAGACTCAGTCTAAAAAGAAAGAAAAGAAAAATGCTCAGTATCACTGAGGGATTATCAGGGAATTATCAGGGAAATTGCAATTATTGCAATTATCAGGGAAATGCAAGTCAAAACAATGAGATACCACCTTACTCTGGCAAGAATGGTCATAATTTAAAAATAAAAAAATAACAGATGTTAGCTTGGATGTGATGAAAAGGGAAATTTTACGCTGCTGGTGGGAATGTAATCTAGTACAACCACTATGGAAAACAGTATGGAGATTCCTTCAAAAACTAAAAGTAAAACTATTATTTGATCCAGCAACCCTACAACTGGGTACCTACCCAGAATAAAAGAAGTATTATATGAAAAAGACACTTGCACACATGTGTTTATAGCAGCACAATTCACAATTGAAAAAATATGAACCAGCCTAAATGTCTGTCAACCAAGTGGATAATGAAAATGTGATACACACACACACACACACACACACATACACACACACATATATATATATATATATATATATATATATATATATGAATACGACTCAGCCATATACCACATTTTATATATATGGTATATATATTACATATACATTTATATGTATATGGAATACTAATCAGCCATAAAAAGAAATATAATGGCATTTTCAGTAACCTGGATGGAGTTGGAGACCATTATGCTAAGTGAACTCAGGAGTAGAAAACCAAACATCATATGTTCTTACTTATAAGTGAGAGCTAAGCTATGAAGACACAAAGGCATAAGAATCATATAAAAGACTTTGGGGACTTGAGGGGTAGGGTAGGAGTGGAGGAAATAAAAGACTACACATATTGGGAACAGCACACACTTCTCAGGTGACAAGTTTACCAGAATCTCAGAAATCACCACTAAAACATTTTTCCATGCAACAAAACACCACCTGTTCCCAAAAACTTTTGAAATAAAATTTTAAAGTAATTTTTTCAAAAAAATTGGATTTGTCTATGAGGTTTTATTAAGAACTAGGTTTGACATAAACAGTACATTAAAGCAAAGGTGAATTTTAGCTTTCTCTGTTGAATAAGATTTTTTGTAATATGAGAAAAATGATGAAAGATTTTTGTTTCCCCTTTGAATAAACTACAGGAAAAAAGAGTGGAAAGAAAAGAGACAGATTGTTTGGAAAGCTCAGTCTTCCTTATATCAATGAGTAAATGTTTTTGCCTTTAAAAATCTTCGAGTTATCATTTTGGCAAAATAAGTGAGATGGTGACCAGGGATTCTCTTTTATAAGATCAAGTGTTTTGAACTTTTGATTTTTGACAAAAGTTCAAATCAAATTATAAATTACGTCTCTTTCCGACCTATTTGATCTTTTAGATATTAAGAGCCCTAAAGTCCAAAGATGACATATTTGGTTTATTTGGTATATTAAAATAATATAGAAACCATTGTTGGGTATGAAATGGTGTTTAGCTTTCTTTGGGCTGTATTTGTATAGATGTGTTACTGGTATGTGTTCCAAAGTTATGGGAAGCTCTCATAATTCTGATATGACTTAGTGTATATTGTCAGAAATAATTATGTTAGTTTTGTTAATTATTGTGTGCCACAGAAGTAACCAAATTTCCTTGTCACTTGTGTCTTTGAGTATGGCTATCCTAAGTCTTTCTTTCATCCATAGACAATTTTTGTTTTGTTTTGATCCTCTTTAAAAGGTGGTTTATTATCAGCTGACAAGTGCCTTTGAAGGTAGATCTCTGATGACTTTGAAAAGTGTGCCATTAAAACAGAGAGGAAATAACTTCCAAGACTCTCTTGGAAAACTACTGTGTTCATAAATGTCAAGCAGGACAGGAATTAGTTGCATAGATTGAACTAGTAAAAGATTTAAATAGTTTTTTCATGACTTTCTGCTTGAAATATTGCTGATCCTTTCTGTTTTGTTTTTCAGAGTCAAGAAAACTTTTGGGGGGGGATATTTACAGCTTTTGGCAATTGAGTGGAGTATACTCTTGTGAGTAAAATTTGGAGCATATCTTCTTCTACATTATTTATCCAAAATTTGAAAACTATTTGTGAGTATTCTTATGGCAATATAGTTATTTGCATAAGTGCAATAAGAATCTGTTTTCTTTGTAACAGGACATAATTGGAGAAATTGGTTATTTTATGAGGACTTTGACTGGAGTGGTATTCTTTTAAATAAACACACTGCATTAAGGAATCAAAGTTGACTTATAGAGCCAATAAAAGCCCCTAGGGAAAGCTAGCCTCATTCCATGTCTACACAGTCTCTGTACAAGCTTCCTGACCTGCAGTAAATAAAGAACAAAGAATGTCACTTTCTGACAGTCCTAGGATCTGCAAGTGATCTTGGGACCTCAAGAGAAGAGAAATTCACCCCTAATGCAGTTATTGCAAGCACAAACTCATGGCTGGGCTCAAGGCTTTAAGAGGTCTAATCTGAGATTCCTTATGGAACAAAGTTTCATCAAAGCTAATTTAAAAAGAGCCTGCATGGTGAATAATTATTCTTCATGCACTTTATGCAAATAATTAGGCCAAGTGTAGCCAGGTTAAAACTAATCTTGCAAACAAATCAGTCTACCATGGTTTATTTTTAATAAAAGCTGGGGTTGGAAAGAGAAATGTTGTTTCAAAAATCTATGATACACCTGTTGTTAGATTCTGGTCTTGTCTATTGTTTTTTATTTTTTCCTGAAATTTAGGCTGACCTTGTTTGTTTCTGTGAACCAACCAGTGATCTCCAGCTGTTGCTCAAAAGAAATAAGAGGAATGGGTAACACAAAAATCTGGATCAGTATTCTAATTCTGGCCATGTATTGGGATCAGCTAGCAACCTCATATCAGCTTGGTTCCAAAAACTACCCAGTTGATGGAAAGCCTTCTTATTTAGTCACTTGGGATAATCTTATTTTGCTTTACTGTTGTGGACTATATTGCTGTTGTACTCCTTGTGTAGAAATGCAGGATAAGCTTACTCAATGTTTTCTTAAATTGTACACATTGATCTTCCAGATATCACCTTTTGTCAGAACTCAGAGTTATGAATGGCCCTCAGCATATTAACACTTTCTGACTGAGCTCCTCTCTACCCTGGATATGAGACCCCAATAGTTAGGCAGGAATATCATTGCCCCATTCAGCCTGAAGAAGTTATAGAAGACGGACCTTCATCCCTCTGCAACCCTTAGGATTGAGGGTCCCCTGGTAAAAGGGAGGGGGAAATATGTTAGAGGTGTTCAAACCAGACTGACTCCATCTTGAATAAGGGCTGGTTAAAATAAAGCTAAGACCCACTGCACTGCATTCCCAGGAGGTTAAGCATTCTTAGTCACAGGTTGAAATAGGAAGTAGGCAAGATTGATACTACAAGATCCTGCTGAAAAAACAGGATGCAGTGAAGAAGCTAGCCAAATTGCACCAAAACCAAGAGGGTGACAAAAGTGACCTCTGGTCGTCCTCACTGCTCATTATACACCAACTATAGTGTATTAGCATGCTGCAAGATACTCCTGTCAGCACCATGACAGTTTACAGATGCCATGGCAATGTCCAGAAGTTGCCCTATATAGTCTAAAAGGGGGAGGAACCCTCAGTTCTGGGAACTCTCCACTCCTTTCCTGGAAAACCCATGAATTGCCCACCCCTTGTTTAGCATATAATAAAAAAGTAACCATAAGTATATTCAGTCAGGTAGTTCATACTGCTGCTCTGTCTGTTGAGGAGCCATTCGTTTGTTTCTTTACTTATCCAATAAACTTGCTTTCACTTTTAAACAAATGTGCTGTTTTTTTGTTGGGGATGCTATACAAGCTGATATCCAAAGCCATCTCTCCGAGAACTACTAAATTTCTGAGTGACTCCACATGTATGTGAAACAAATATGTCAATAAACTATTGGCATTTTATCTTGTTAATCTATCTTTTGTAACTGGAGTCTGTTCTGACTAAGAACCTGTGGTCGTCACTCTTTTGCTCCTCCAGCACCATTCAGGGGACCCACTGAGGAGAGGACCACATGACACCACATGTGCTTCTCATCAGCCATAGAATACTCTCCAGCTGGGACATATTCCTGTGTTTCATCTTTTCAACTAGACCAGGATTTGCCACATCTATTCTCTTTTTAGTCCCCCTGACACACCCACCCTCCATCCTGCCACACACACACACACTATACACGTGCAAACATCTCCAATTAAATTAGGCTATAGTGGACTTTGGGATGGAGGGAGGTGCTAGGACCCCAAGCCCTGCTCTGCCTGTAAGCAGCAGTTCACTGACACATTTGCTGTTTTGACAAATATGACTAGATAACCCCTGAAAGCTTCCAGCTCTAACAGTCTATGATTCAGTAAATTGTTACCCCAAATGATTGTATTTCACAGGACTGTATTCAGCCTATATGCAGATTATCAATCCCCAGGTAGTCTCTGAGAAAGACAAACACCCGCCATCTACTTTGCAGATCCTGAGACTGTGGTTTATATAAATAGGGACTGGTGTGGCTAGAAAGCCTGTATTCCTGAGGCTAGGTGCAGTGACTCATGCCTATAATCCCAGCAGTTTTGGAGGCCAAGGTGGGAATATTGCTTGAGGCCGGGAGTTTGAGACCAGCCTGGGCAACAGAGCCAGACCCCATCCCTACAAAAATAAAATAAAATAAAGCATTAGCCAGGTGTGATGGTGCATACCTGTAATCTCGGCTACGCAGGAGGCTGAGGTAGGAGGATCACTTAGGCCTTTAGTTTGAGGCTATAGGAAGCCATAATTGCACCACTGCACTCCGGCCTAGGTGAAGGATGAGATCTTTTCTCTAGAAAAAAAACAAAAGAAAGCATGTGTTTACTATCAGCAGCCTCCACCCAGAAATCTCATGAGATCACCTCACTGGGCAGCAGACAAATTATATCAACTCTATATTACACAAATACTCCAGACCACAGGGCAGCAAAATAGAAGGAAGATTTATTAAGCAAATAAAACATTCAGAAACTTAGACTTATGCCATGGCAAACCAAACCCTTTTCCTAAGCGCAGCGTTCGTTTTTTCCCAAAGCCCTTCTGTGTGCCACCTTCATTCTTCCTGGTGCCTTGATAGAGAAGGTACTTCCTAAATAGTTTCCTCTATTTACAACCCCTGAGGACTCCAGAGAGAGGGCATTGACAACCGCCTGTGATACTGACGCTCAAATCAATGTTTTAAACATTGAGCTCCAAAATGAACAAGACTAAGGAAAATAAGCAGCCCAATTTGTATTCCTTCAATCTTTGAGCAGGAGTAAACCAGATTTTCTTGCCAAATTCATAGATTTTTAGCACTGCAACAAGAATTTTGACACTTAACAACTTCTAAAGGACCCATAAAAATCACTCAACAAGAGGGGGCAAATACGTGGGTCATTCAGGTAAATTGAGGTCCTGGGGAGCACTTCCCACCTTTGGCAAGTTAAGTACCTGTTTGCCACAGGCCAGGCCTCATTCATCACCACTCCAGTACCGTCTCCTGACATCAGCGAGTTTTCGGCCCCTTGACAGCACCTGTCTGGCAGCCTGGGCTATCAGCTGTTCTCCTGTCATTCTGGTTGAGCACAGGAGATAGCCTTGGCCCAGCCCTGTGGAATCTTCCAGTCCACGCCCTTCTCCTCCCCACAGCCCAACACACACACACACAACACCAAGGGGACAAATGAACAGTCAGTTTAGTTTCCCTGCGTTCAACAGGAGGGCACCAGATGGAAGGCTGCAGAACGCACCGAGCCAGGGCCTTTGTGGGGAGGTGGGCTGTGGGGGGCTGTCACCATAACTACAGGAAAAGCACCGCTGAAGTTTCTATTTTGGTGCTGCCACTAATTACTGTGAATGTTTCATTCGACCTGTGATCAGCCATCCCCAGAGCCTCCTGTTACTGGCAGATGGCGTGTTTTCTTCTCTCTAGAAAGTTACCCAAAGACCACAGTTGTGTTTGGTTGTTTCATTCTTTTTTAAAACACTGACTGGCTTAAGAATGCTTTGTTTTTGCATTTCATTATAACAGTCAGATGCCACTAGGTTTTCTCCAAACAAACACTATTCTGAGAAATAAAAGGCAGGCCTAGTAGCATTGACTAATTTAGTTTAAATATATTTAGTTTAAATTATATATCAGTGAGAAAAAGGATAGTTATGCCCTTATGAGTAGAAATACTTAACAGATCTGACAAGTAGATCCACATGAGGTTATTTTTAGTTCAACTTTCCCTATTAATATTTTTTATTTTTTAAGAGTTAAGGTCTCATTCTGTTTCTCAGACTAGAGTGCAGTGCCACAATCACAGCTCACTGCAGTCTCGAACTCCTAGTCTCAATCAATCTTCCCCCATTAGCCTCCCTAGTAGCTAGGACTACAGGTATGAGTCACCACACCCAGCTAATTAATTTTTTTGTTGAGATAAGGTCTAGCTATGTTGCCTAGGCTGGTCTCAAACTCCTGGTTTCAAGTGATCCTCCTGACTTGGTCTCCCAAAATGCTAGGGTTACAGGCATGAGCCACCATACTCAGCCTTTCTGTTTATATATTAAAAATTGTAGGTGAAACCCCATCTCTACTAAAAATGCAAAAATTAGCAGGCATGGTGGTGCATGTCTGTAATCCCAGCTACTTGGGAGACTGAGTCAGGAGAATCACTTGAATCCAGGAGGTGAAGGTTGCAGTGAGCCAAGATTGTGCCACTGTACTCCAGCCTGGGTGACAGACTGAGACGCCATCTCAAAAAAAAAAAAAATTTATTTTACTCACCAAGAATCACCCAGGAAAAAGCTTAGGGTTAACCTGTAGCCGGCTTTCAAATCAACACAGGATTGAACGGGTTTGGTGTGGCTCTAGAGGGCACAAGTGAGACCAAGATTCAACAGCAATAACAACTCAATCTACATTTTAAATTCTATTCATATAACTGTTGTAACGGGGAAGGAAAAACTTCCATTCCACCCTCTGAGGATTTGCTGCTAAAATGAACTGGCAATAGACAGATTAACAGGAGAAAAAGCATACGCATTTATTAATGTGAATAAGCACAGAATCATAAAAAATATGAGACTCAAAGAAGGCCCAGACGACTGAGGCTTAAGTGGAACCTCTTCATAGGGGAGAGAGAGATGGGGGTGTAGGCAACTTTGAGGGGTAGTGAATGATTTTTAGGGGAAATAAATGAGCCCAAATAATGGACAATGGGCCTGTGACAAAGTTTTTTTGAGGTCTGGGGGATGTGGTGGCAAATTACAGGAAGGTATGGGTCAGAACTGCAGTAGGAATTGTTGTTTTATTATGCAGCTGAAGTCTCCAGGTAATCTCTCAAAACTGCCCTCAGAAGAATAGATGAAAAGTCTGGGTGTGATTATGACTTTTAGTCTTCTCTCTGGTGGTTAATTGTTTCTAGATATTTGATGTGATTTCTAGAGAGGGAGTTTTAAGATAGTTGCTTCTTCTGGAGGAACTTCCCTTAATCAGAAGTTCTTTGAAGGGAACTTCAGAGGAAACCCTTCCCAGTGCTTTGGCAAAGAAAGATCAGGAGACAGGTGGGCAGGGGAAGCTCAGAGAAAGACCTTGGTTCACCACAACAAAGCACCATATTTTAGGGTATCATTTTCTGAGCCCCAACACTATGTCCCATAAAGGTTTGAGGCAGCTTACCAAAACATATACGTGTGTGTGTGTGTGTGTGTGTGTTAATATTTAAAAATGCATAAATATTTGAGGGAATTGATGTCAGAAAAGCAATATGTGAGAAAAGAATAAAACTACAATGTGGGCTGGAAATGGTGGTTCACACCTGTAATTCTAACACTTTGGGAGGCCAAGGCGGGAGCATCATTTGAGGCCAGAAACTCAAGACAAACCTGGGCAACATATCAAGACCTTGTCTCTAAAACAAACAAACAAACAAAAGACTTAGCTGCGTATGGTGGTGTAAGCCTGTAGTCCCAGGTACTGGTGAGGCTAAGGTGGGAAGATCACTTGAGCTCATGAATTTGAGGCTGTAGTGAGCAAAGATCATACTCCAGCACTCCAGCCTGGGCAACAGTGAAACCCTGTCTCAAAAAGAAAAAAGAAGCTATGTTGAAAATAACACAAGTGAATGCATGCCATATAGTTCTGCACACTTGCTACAGGGGAAAAAAATGCCATACTACAAGATAGTTATTTCTTCCAGAAGCTAAAGCAAACCAGCTATTCACAAGAAGCACCAACTTCTCTGTTGCTGGGATCTGAGGGAACCACCTCAAGGCAGGCTTCTTGTTGGTATGGTCTCTGGCCAGCCTACATCTGGCAGAGAATTACTGTATCACTGAGTCAGAACCAAAGAGGTATCATTTTTAAAGCCTATTCACTATTATAATATGGTTTTCTATTTAAAAATTAGAAAAATATTTTCAAAATAGGATTAAAAAAAATCTACAAAACCCTTCTAGACTCTGGAGATACAAAGAAAACAATGACTTTTTATCAGGAGATTATACTACAATCTTTGGTGTATACAAAATTTCTTTGTTAATCAAAAGGATGAGAAATCAAAGCAATGAAGTCTGCTCCTAGTAAGAAAATGAGGGGAAGGAGAAAAAGTAATATCTGTTCCTCACCCATCACAAGGATCATAGCTAACACTGTTACAGCAAAATATAGACTAATAAGACAAAAAAGTAACAAATTTATTTAAGAGTTTTACATGACATCAGAGTCTTCAGAAAGGAAGATCCAAAGACCCAGGTAAAAGTGTATTTTTATGCTTGCATTTGATGAAGAATGGACAGTTATATAGAAATGTGATTGTACAAAAAGTGGGCATGACCTAATAGAACTAAACTGGAGGGAGCTCAGCAAGGCCTGTCTGTTCAGGTACTCCTTGGTCTCTCTGTCCTTTCCTCCAGGTATAGGGCAGCCCACCTGCACATGAGGTTCTTATGATCTCCTTCCAGGGAAGGTAACTCAGAGAATTCCTTTATGTCCAGCTCTCACACAAAAAGGTTGAGGAAGGTCAGAGTAGCCTTCTTGCTTCTGAGACCCTTCCCATTTTCTTCAGTTCAGAGAAGTTTGGGGTTGCATTTTCTGAGCCCTGACAATCATTTAGTAGAGAGAATTCAAAGCATCAAATGAGAGCTGAACTTCTGAATGCTAGAAAGTACCTTAGGAATTATACTATTAAAACTAGCACTGGCACCCATCCCCAAATTCATATGGAATCTCAGAGACTTCAAATAGCCAAAACAATCTTGAAAAAGCAGAACAAAGTTAGAGAAGTCACACTTTTTAATTTCAAAACTTACTAAAAATCTACAATAATCAAAACAGCATGGTACTGGTATAAAAACTGACACATAGACCAATGGAATAGAATAGATACCCCAGAAATAAACCCATGCATATATGGTCAATTGATTTTTGACAAGAGTGCTAAGATCATCAAGTGGGCAAAGGACAGTATTTTCAACAAATGGTGCTGAGAAAGCGAGACACTAAAGGGCACTAGGCTTTAGTATGGCACTACACCATCACAAATATGCGTTTTTCATATGGATTGTCTCAAGCTAAGGCCAGTGAGAACATGCAGACACAGGAAAAGCCCTAAAAACAGTGTGCACGTTTTCCTTTTATTTTTTAAAGGAAACTTCCACTTGCAGAGATGGCCTCCTCACCTGTACCAGGAAGCAAAGGACTTTTACTCTTATCAATGGAGAGGGCACCAACTTAAATCTGTATAACATACCTTACTAAACAACAATAATTTCACTGATCATCTTTCCATAACTTGCCTCTCCCACTCAGAAGCCCCAGCTCCTTGTCTTTTGTTTTAGACTAAGAAGATAGATGAACCCACGACCTAACTTCTCTTTTGGGTGATTCACCTCTGGGTGCTTCCATGTGTACAAGTGCAATGCATATGCTAATGAAATTTTATTTGGTCCTCTGTTAATCTGTCCTTTGGCCTGTCTAATTTGCAGGACCCCAGCTGGAGAATCTAAGGTGGGTAGAGGAAAAGATTTTCTTCCTCCTCTACAATATTCATATGCAAAAGAATGAACTTGGATCTTACAACATAAACAAAAATTAAAATTGGATTAAAGGCCTAAATGAGTTAAAACTATGAAACTCAGAAAAAAACACTGGCGAAAAACTTCATGCATTAAATTTGGTATGATTTCATGGGCATGACACCAAAAGCACAGTCTATAAAAAATAAATAGGCTGAGCATGGTGTCTCACACCTGTAATCCCAGCACTTTGGGAAGCCAAGGCTGGCAGATCACTTGAGGTCAGGAGTTCAAGACCAGCTTGGTCAACATGGTGAAACCCTGTCTCTACTAAAAATACAAAAAAAATTAGCCAGGCATGATGGCAGGCATCTATAATCCCAGCTACTTGTGAGGCTGAGGCAGGAGAATCACTTGAACCTGGGAGGTGGAGGTTGCAGCAAGCCGAGATTGCACTACTGCACTCCAGCCTGGGTGACAAGAGCAAAACTCCTTCTCAAAAAAGTAAATAAATAAATACAAAATGTATTGGACTACATCAAAATTTACAGCTTTTGTATCAAAGGATACTATCAAAAGAATGAAAAACAAACCGCACAGAATGAGGAAAATACTTGCAAATCATCTGCCTGATAAAGGATTAATACCCACAAAATACAAAGAACTCCTGCAACTCAACAACAAAAAATAAGCAACCCTATTAAAAAATAGGCAAAGGACTTGGATAGACATCAGTAAGTACATGAAAAGACGTTCAACATCACCAGTCATTAAGGAAATGCAAATCAAAACTACAATGAGATATCAGTTCATACCCATAAGATTGGCTATTGTTTTTAAAAATAGAAAATAAATATTGGCCAGGATATAAAGAAATTGGGACAAATCACTACATCACTGGTGGGGATATAAAGCAATGCAGCTGCTGTGGAAAGCAGTTAGGTAGTTACCAAAAAAAGACAAATATAGAATTACTATATAACCTAGAAATTCTACTCTTAGATATACACCCAAAGAACTGAAAGCAGGGACTTAAACATAGACTTGTGCATGAGTGTTTATTGCAGTATATTCACAATAGCATCCCATCCCACCAACAACTTTGAGTTATACAACTTGCACATAAAATGGAAGAGGATAGAAAATAGACCCTTAAATGGCAAAAATCTGAATAAACTAAAGCCTAGTTTTATTTTTTATATTTTGTTTCTTTTCTTTTTTTGAGACAGAGTCTCACTCTTGTCACACAGGCTAGAGTACAGTGGGACAATCTTGGCTCACTGCAATCTCTGCCTCCCAGGTTCAAGCAACTCTCCTGCCTCAGCCTACTGAGTAGCTGGGATTACAGGGAGATGCCACCACACCTGGATAATTTTTGTATTTTTAGTAGAGATGGGGTAGAGAGGCAGAGATATGTTCCCTCTAGGGAGGATTCAGCCTACTGATAGTAGAATAGAGAAGGGGTCATTTACTGAGTGCTCTGTGCTCATTGTACATGTCCCTTTAATAATGCTCAGAGTCATTCTATGTTGGCCAGGCTGGTCTCAAATTCCTGACCTCAGATGATCTGCCTCCCAAAGTGCTAGGATTACAGGCATGAGCCACCATGCCTGGCCTAAAGTCTAGTTTTAAATTCCATAAATGTTTTTTGGAATTCCATAAAAGTGCAGAGTCCATAAATGTTTGATGAATTAAGTACTCACATTTCAAGGCCCAGCTCAAATGTCATCTCCTTTGAGAAGCTCTCCTCTCAGCCTGTATGCTCTGTACTCTGGTGGAATGATTGTGTGTCTATTACTGCACTTAGCAGAGGGTGGGGTGGGGCAGCATTGTGGTCTACAGAGTGGACAAAGCACAGGTTGATTTCCAGACCCTACTCTGTCCTAAGCTGTGTGACTCTGGATAAGTTACTTAGCACTCCTGAGTTTCCTCATGTGGAAAGCCAGCAATCACTCCTACCTCTTAGAATGACTCTGAGCAGTATTAAAGGGACATGTACAATGAGTACAGAGCACTCAATAAATGACCCCTTCTCTATTCTACTATCAGTGGGCTGAATCCTCCCTAGAGGGAACATATCTCTGCCTCTCTATCCCTTTTGTAATCGCCTGATGGTTCTTCCTGCCTGCTACACAGACAAAACCAATTCACTGAGACTGTGGTATTACAGTAAAGAAATAGTTTAATTAACATGAGGCTGGCTACATGAAAGAACTGGGGTTATCACTGAAATGAGTCTCCCTGGAGGCTCAAAGTGTAGAGTACCAAGGATAGTTGGTAGGCAGGGGACTAGGGAATGTGTGCTGCTAGTCCCCAATTGGTTGGGGACGCATTCATAAGGGTGTGGAAAACAGCCCTCATGTGCTGAGTCCACTTCTGCATGAGGCCACAGGACCAGTTATGAGTCATGGGTCTCAGTGAGGTCAGTCTGAAAAACATCTCAAAAGACCAATCTTAGGTTCTACAGTACTGATGTTATCTGTAAGAGCAATCGGGAAGTCACAAATCTTGTGACCCTGACCACATGACTCTTGAGCCCTAAGGGATTAGGATTATAGAAACTATACCTACAAACTAGGTGTGGTGGCTCATCCCTCTAGTCCCAAGCACTTTGGAGGCCAAGATGGGCAGATTGCTTGAGCCCAGGAATTCAAGGCCAGCCTGGGCAACATGGCAAAACCCCATGTCTACTGAAAATAGAAAAATTAACCAAGCACAGTGGCCCATGCCCCTAGTCCCAGCTACCTGGGAGGCTGAGGTGGGAGGATCACCTGAACCTGGGAGGCAGAGGTTTCAGTGAGCTACGATCATGCCACTGCACTCCAGCCTGGGCCACAGAGTGAGACCCTGTCTCAAATACATAAACCAGGCATGGTGGCACATGCCTGTAATCCAAGCTACTCAGATGGCTGAGGCATGAGAGTAACTTGAACCCAGTGAGCAGAGATAGTGCCACTGCACTCCAGCCTGGATGACAGAGGCAGACTTAAAAAAAAAAGAAAGAAAGAAAGGGTGGGGGAGAGAGGAAGGGAGGTGGGGAGGGGCGAAGAAACTATGTCTACATTTTAGCAGATTCAGGCCCCTCCCTAATCCTAATCTTGTGTCCTTTCAATGGTTTGACAAAGATGGTTTTAGTTCTTGAACAAGGAGGGAGTTAGTTTTAGGGAGGGGCTATCATCATCCCTGCTTAAAAGTTAAACTATAAACTAAATTTCTCCCCTGGTTATCTGGCCTACACCCATGAATGAGCAAGGATAGCCTGTGAGGCTAGCAGCAAGATGGAGTCAGACATGCTAGACTTCGGTTACTGTCATAATGTTTCCATAGGTGATGTCACTTTTTCCCCTCACTCAGACACAGAGCTCCTGGCCCCTAGTCAAGGGTCAGTTAATGAATGAGTGAGCAAATAAGTGAATGGATGAATGAATGCATGTTAAATCAACCTGTTGTCTGGGGTGTCGGGGGGTTTCCTGGGGTAGAAATGGCTGGAGACAGCAGGTATATCATCCACAGCACCAACTTCAGGTATTCAGTCTCTTTAATTCCATTTAAGCCCAAAGCAAACATTTACCTTCATGTGGCAGCCAATGGCCTCCCCCAGCCTGTTCCTCAGGACCTCAGGGTGCTGAAATCTCCCAAACTGCCCTTATGCCAAGGGCTTCTGCCAAAAGGTGGCATCACTTGGCTTGTGTTTTGAATTTCAGTATTATTTGTTTTTCCTCCTGCTCATGACCTTTCATAATGTCTGAAACATGATATTCCTGGCAGATTTGCTCATTCCTCTATTTTTAGAAAAAGACTGTAGGGCCAGAAGGAAAACTTCTTCTGAAGGTTCACTGAAAAATCAACTCACAAAAGTCAGATTAATTGGAGAAAAGGCATACAAAATTTATCAATGTGTATATAGGGAGCATCATAGAGTGATTACCCAACCCCCCAATGGGGTGCAGAAGCTTCTATATCATCTTGGGATTACAGAAAGAATGTGAGCTCAGAGCACGGTCAAAATAGAGCTATAGTGAAGAATCTGGTTGTGGGATGGGAGGGGAGTAAGAGCTGGCTGGCAAAGAGAGTCTTTATGTAAATGAAACCTCATAGGTAGCAACCCTCAGAAAGAATAGATGGTAAATCTTTCTTTCAGACCTTTAAAAGTGACAGATTCTTAGTTCATCTTTCCTGGATTCTGACCAGGAAAGGCCTGTCTTCCTCTATGCAGATTCTCTGTAGATGCAAATTTTCTCCACAAAAGATGGCTTTTTAGGGCTACTTCTGTGTGCTGGCTCTCTGGCAGCCAGCTCAAAATATGTCAAATAAATGCATTTCAGGGTAAAATGTTTTTATTTCCTTCAATATCAAAAGAATAATGCACTATTTCTGTAACTGCATTTTCTCTTAGTTCAATAGTGGTGACACGTGTTGTCTTGTTTATTAACTGTAACAGTGGTTCTAACCTGGGGAATGGGTGGGTAATTTTGCCCCGAGGGGATATTTAACAATGTGTGAAGACATTTGGAGAGAGGCAGTGCTAGGAGCATCTAGCAGGTAGAGGCCAAGGAGGCTGCTAACATCTGGCAATGCAAAGGATAGCCCTCACCACAAAGAATTATCTGGCTCAAAACATCAGTGGTGTTGAGGTAGAGGTATCACACTGTAACCTAATAGAAGAAGGGTAGTCGTCACTGTTAAATGGTAATTTTTCAAAAAAGACAAATCATGACTCTCATTCAGATATAAAAATAAACCCAAGATAAAGATTTTATTTTACTCATGAGGGAAGCAGACAAATACTATAGCTGTTTTAGAAGAGACTCCAAAGAGCAAATTTATGGATCAGTTGTATTAAAACTGATATGCAGATTGAGGCAAACTGGTTTTCCCATAGTGAGGAAGAGAAGTTAATTGAACCTCCAGCATCCTACACTGTGGAGTGGGTGGGTGATTTACAGAACTGTAAAATAGCTCCCATGGAACCAGAATCATACAGAAGGGTGTTCTGTGAACTATATCAGGGTGAAACACTTATGCTTGTCCGAATTAAATGTTTGCTCCATCAAGGTCAGTTTAAAGTCATTTGAGGATGAAGCACTAACTCAAAGAAAAGTTTCAACATCCAAGTATTATTTTTATTCATATTTTCTTAGATAGAGTCTCATTCTGTCACCCAGGCTGGAGTGCAGTGACACAGTCTTGGCTCATTGCAACTTCCATATCCCTGGTTAAAGCAATTCTCCTGCCTCAGCCTCCCAAGTAGCTGGGATTACAGGCAGCTGCCACCACACCCAGCTAATTTTTGTGTTTTATTGTGGCATCGGGATTTCACCATGTTAGCCAGGGTGATCTCAAACTCCTGACCTTGGGTGATCTGCTTGCCTCACCCTCCCAAAGTGTTGTGATTATAGGCATGAGCCACTGTGTCCAGCCTCATCTGGTTGTTTAGAGCAGACTTCCTGAAGCTTCAATGTGCATATGATCACCTGGAATTTTGTTTGCAAATTCTATTTTGCAGGTCTGGGATAAAGTTTGAGTCTAGGTGTTTGTAACAGGCTCCCAGGTTAGGCCAGCCAATACTACCAGTTGATAGACATACTTTGAGTAGCAAAGGTTGGAGGAAAGAAATTTCTTTATTACCAAGTAAGGAAGCCAAAGACACAAGCACTACAAATAGGTGTGGTTATAGATCTCACCAGTCTCTTGAACTGAGAAATAAGACTTTGAAATAATAAAACACCCAAAGCATCAGAATTTGCAGGATGTGGCAAGACCAGGATACTAGGACTTCTCTTTGGCACGGAAGACTAGTACATCCAAAAAAGATGTAATCACCCAGCAGGTTCATCCTGCTACTGCACAGACAAAACCAGTTCACTGAGTCCATAGTATTCTAGTAAAGAAAGAGTTTAACTTGAGTCCCGCCACGTGAGACAACTCTAATCAGTCTCTCCACAGGCTCAGAAGCTAGAGTTTTTTCCGGGATAGTTTGGTAGGCATTGGACTAGGGAATGGATGCTGCTGATTGGTTGGGGATGCAATCCTAGTGAGGCAGGAGAATAGGGTCTGGAAGCAAGGAACATAAGGCTGATTCATGCTGACTTCCTAGAACTAAATAAAATGCCAACACTTCAGCTATGACAGGAAATATCCTCTCCATTTACATAGGTTGTACACCAAGTAACCAAAGGGACTCTCTATAGGGTATTCAAACCCCAGAAAATTCTGTAACCAGGCTCTTCAGCACTTATGTTCAGGCCTGCTCCCACCCTGTGGAGTGTATTTTTAATTTTCAATAAATCTCTGCTTTTGTTGCTTCATTCTTTCCTTGATTTGTTTGTGTGTTTGGTCCAATTCTTTGTTCAAGATGCCAAGAACCTGGACACCTTCCACCAGTAATAATAAGGGTGTGGAAAACAGTCTATGTGTGCTGAGTCCACCTCTGGGTAGGGGGCCACAGAAGCAGTGAATCATGAGTCCTGGGTCCAGGTGGGGTCAATTTGAAAAACATCTCAAAAGACCAATCTCAGGTTCTATAATAGTGATGTTATCTATATGAGCAATTGGGGAAATCACAAATCTTATGACCCCTGGCCACGTGACTCCTGAGCAGTAAGGGATTATAGAAACTATGCTTACATTTTAGCAGAATTCAGGCCTCTCCTGTAATCTTAATCCTGTGGCCTTTCATTAATTTTACAAAGGTGATTTCAGTCCCTGAACAATGAGGAAGTTAGTTTTAGGGAAAGGCTATTATCATCCTTGCTTCAAAGTTAGACTATAAACTAAATTCCTCCCATGACTAGCTTGGCCTGTGTCCAGGAATGAACGAAGACAGCCAGCCTGTGAGGCTAGCACAAGATGGAGTCAACCATGCCAGACTTCTGTCAGTCATAATCTTTGCAAAGGTGGCTTCAAAGACGGAAAGAGTTGCCTTTGGAGTCCAGGATGAGGTAAAAATAATAAACAAACAAATACATAAAATAAAAAAGAAAATAAAGATGAGGGGGTGAATGTCAGATGAAAGACAAGGCTTTAAAGTGTCAACTTTAAATAATGAGGTTCAGAAAATATGATTAAGCATGGAGTTTATTCAAGCCCAAACGTTGAAGATGGCCACCTGGAAGGCACCAACTCCAAATGAATGGGGTGTTTCCAAAGTGGAGAAGTTCAGGTTTCACTTATGCAGGTAGAGACCGAGAAGTTTTAGCAGGATTACAACATTTCCCATAGGAGAGCAGTGCACGTGTTGAAGCGGCTGCATTGTCTGGGGTAAATACCCCAGGTTTGTCATCTGGTGCCATGAAAATTTAGGACACGAACACACATAGGAGTTTAGGAGCAGAGGTTTAATAGGCAAAAGAGAAAGGTAAATAGCTTTCTCTTTAGTGAGAGAGAGGTGCTTCCAAGAGGAAAAAGACTGGCTGGTGGCAGAGTTTGCCAGATTTTGTAGGCAGGCTTGAGGAGGCGGTGGCTGATTTATGTAGGGTCCACAGATTGGTTAGATTAATTGTGATGTATACATACTGTATGGGGGAGGCTGGCCACTCCACCCTAATCTTATTATGCAAATGGACTTTCCAGTTGACCAGCACCATCTTGTCTGCTCCTTACTATTCAAGTGGCTGGTAAAGAGAGAAGGGAGGATGGAGCCGCCATTTTGAGCATGCCTAATCCCTGGTAGCTTTTTCTGCCAGCATTCACCCGCGCCAGCTTCCAACTTGCTTATCTATGTCTGCAGCTTGATTTTACAGGCTGCTCTTTGTTAGAAAATGATTTGGAGGCTGCTTTTTATTAAAAAGGAAACTTACTGAGGACTCCACTACCCTCACTATCGAAGTAATTTCTTCTTAACTCTATCTCAATGTTACAGCAATTTGACAGATTGCTGCTGTTAACAGAAAAACCAAACTCTGTAAAATATTTTAAAGAGTTTCATTCTGAGCCTACATGAATGACTGAGGCCTAGGGAAACACAGTTTCATGAGGTCCTGAGAAAGTTCACCCGAGGAAGTTGGATTACAGTTTTTTTTGTACACTTTAGGGAGGCAGGAATCACAGGCAAACACATACATCAGGAAATGGAAGGTACATATTGGTATGGCCTGAAAAGGTGGGACATCTTGAATTGGCGGCTTCCAGGTTACAGGTAGATTCAGAGATTCTTTTTTTTTTTTTTTTTAAATAATTTTTTTTTCCTAAAAGACAGGGTTTCACCATGTCGACCAGCCTGGTCATAAACTCCTGACCTCAGGTGATCTGCCTGCCTTGGCCTCCCAAAGTGCTGAGATTACAGGCGTGATGCTTGTAATTACAGCACCATGCTTGGCCCAATTCTCAGATTTTTTTTTTTTTTTGAGACGGAGTTTCGCTCTTGTTACCCAGGCTGGAGTGCAATGGCACAATCTCGGCTCACCGCAACCTCCGCCTCCTGGGTTCAGGCAATTCTCCTGCCTCAGCCTCCTGAGTAGCTGGGATTACAGGCACAAGCCACCATGCCCAGCTAATTTTTTGTATTTTTAGTAGAGGCGGGATTTCACCATGTCGACCAGGATGGTCTCGATCTCTTGACCTCGTGATCCACCCACCTCGGCCTCCCAAAGTGCTGGGATTACAGGCATGAGCCACCACGCCCGGCCCGAGATTCTTTATTTTGTAATTGGTTAAAGAGGTAAGGCTCTGTCTAAAACTTGGAGTCTGCTGAAAGTAATGTTTTAAGATAAGAATGCTGTGTAGCAAGATTCATGGCTTACAGATACGACTTAACTCTTGCCTTGTATGGCCTTAGTCTTGTTTATGATTTGGCATCTTACTGCCACAAAGAGTCTGTCTGTCAGTTGCATGGTCTCTATTTTAACATTAATATTGGTCAGTTACTGTGCCTAAACTCCAGAAGGAGGGGGGTATAAGTAAAAGTGTCCAACCTCCCTTCCCATTGAAGCTGGGAGTTCTGTTTTTAAGGTTTTTCTGGGGTCTCCTTTGTCAAGAGGGTGTCTGTTCAGTTGGTGGCGGACTTAAGATTTTATTTTTAGTTTATACTACATTCTAAGGAAGATTACTTTATTACTCCATGAGGAAGGCAGTGATCTCAGGGGGTCTTGTTATTTACAGGAAAGAAAAAGACAGACATTGCAGCTGCATGCCACGTAACTCGGGCCACATAGCCACATTCCTCTCAAGGCTCAGAAGAATCTGAAGTTCCAACAGGTCTAAGTTTGAACTATTGCATTTCACAAAGGGCAAGGACTTCAGAGAGTAAGACAGGGGAAGGAGGATGAAGTGTGCTCCTGGAGAGAGGTGTGGTCTGCAGGTCCAGCCTGGGAGCATGGGGACGTGGAGGCAGGCTGGAGCCGGGTGTGGCTTTGGGACAATCACCTAGTGAAGGAAACCAAACTATGTCACCCCAAAATATATTTCCTTGCAATATTTCAGTGTGGCTAGTCAGAAGGGCTAGAAATACAAGTATAGCTGAAAAGCTGTTTTTCATGGGTGAGGTTTGCATCTGTAGAGAAAAATCTGCATTTATGCAGCCAGGCCTTGCATGGTCTTAGTCTTGTTTACGATTTGGTATCTTATTGCAACAAAGAGTCTGTTCAGTCAGTTCTATGGTTTCTATTTGAACATTAATACTGGTCAGTTCTTGTGCCTACACTTCAGAAGGAGGGGGTTTTTCTTTTTCTTCTTCATCCAAATCCAGGAAAGATTAACTGAGAGTGTGACACCTTTGAAAACCTGAGAGAAATATTTACCATCTATTCTCTCTGGGGTATGCTACCTGTGAGGTTTATCTACAAAACAAGACCCACTTTACTAGCCAGGCCTCCTCTTCTCTCCCTCTCATAAACTTGTTTTACTTCCATAACCTGTTTTGCTATGATCCAAGCCCCTGTTTTTTTCTGTAACCTCAAGATGGTGAGAAAAGAAAAGAACTTGTCTGAGGAATGCACGTCCTTTTAATTATCAGACCCAGAGAGACATTAAAATGAGACCTCAATCACACCCTACTCCCTGCTTGAGCTATGTAATCATCTCTTGAAACTGCTTGCTACTGCCACAAGTAGCTATAAATTAACCTAATAACGTCGCACCAGACACTAAAACCCACACCCTATAGCTTAACCATGTATAGTCGATCTCGAATCAATGTTACTTCTGTAAATCAATGCGAAGTCCTGACAACAACTTTGCGTCTGCCCACTCCGTTCCCCCTTTTTTTGCCTGTAAAAATCCATTGTGGCTCGGCATGGTGGCTCATGTCTGTAATCCCAGCACTTTGTGGCCGAGGCAGGCAGATCACCTGAGGTCACAAGTTCCAGACCAGCCTGGCCAACATGGTAAAACCTCATCTCTACTAAAAAATACAAAAATTGGCGGGTGTGGTGGCACGTGTCTGTAATCCCAGCTATTCAGAAGGCTGAGGCAAGAGAATCATTTGAATTTGGGAGATGGAGGTTGTCAGGTCCCCATATGCAAGCCTGGAGCCTGAATGTCAAGTCTCATGTACAAGCCTGGAGCCCGAAAGTCTGAAGTCCTGCCTGCCCCAGCTGATGTCTCCCACCCACTGCCTGCATTTGCCATTGTCCCTGATCACCCAGCAGAGCTTCCTCAGACAATCCCCTCACCCAACCCTGCCATCTTAACTGTTCTTATGATAATGTAAATACCTCTCACTCAACCCTGCCATTGTAACTAAACTTGTGGTCATGTATACTCCTTGCCCGTAACCCCCACCACTGTAACTGAACTTAATCTGCAACACCCGCGCCCCCCCTAAAAACTACCCAAACTATAAAACCAACTCCTATCCCACTGCCCTTTGCTAATGCCCTTTTTGGCCTTAGCCCACCTGCACCCAGGCAAATAAACAGCCATGTTGCTTACACAAAGCCTGTTTGGAAGGTCTCTTCATTCAAAGCACGTTCATTTTCAACAGAGGTTGCAGTGAGCTGAGAGCACACCACTGCACTCCAGTCTGGGCAACAGAGACTCTGTCTCAAAAATAAACAAATAAATAAATCCACTTGTAACTGCTGCTTATCAAAGAGTACATTCAGGAAAACTCGAATCTATGCTTCCAGGTTGCAATCCTCAAGCCTGGCTCCAATAAACTCTCTACTTACATTGTTGCCTCAGCTTCTTCCATTTGGGTGAACAATGCTATGAAAGCATCAACCATTTGGCCATTGCTTTGAGATCTTTTAAGACTCTTGAGACTTTTCTCCTATTTATCTGCCTTTTGTTGGTTGATTTTTCAGTGAATCTTTGGAAAGCGGTAGAGTTTGGATCTGTTTCCCCACCAAATCTCATGTTGAATTGTAATCCCCAGTGTTAGACGTGGGGCCTGCGGGGAGATGATTGGACCCTGGGGTTGGAGTTCTCACGAACGTGTCAGCACCATCCCCTTAGTGCTATTCTCATGACAGTGAGATACTGAGTTATCATAGTTCTCGTTGTTTAAAAGTGTGTGTCATCTCCCTAATCTCTCTTCATCCTGCTCTGATCATATAAGACACCTGCTTCCTCTTGGCCTTCTGCCAGGATTGTAAGTATCCTGAGGCATCCCCAGAAGCAGAAGCTGCTATGCTTCCAATACAGCCTGCAGAACCGTGAGCTATTGAACCCCTTATCATTTATAAATTACCCAGGCTCAGCAGTGTAAGAACGAACTAACATAGAGGGTGAAGGAGTATTTTTCCCTTGGCCCCCACACTAGCCTCCTCGAGAAACAAGGGTGTGGACCTTCTTTGGGAAACTGTGTTGTGAGTGTATAAAGACGTTGACAAAAAGAGCCAAACTCTGTAAAATATTTTGAAGAGATTTATTCTGAGCCAAATATGAGTTGCCAATGGCCTGTGACACAGCCCTCAGAAGATCCTGAAAACGTATGCCCAAAATGGCCTGGCTACAGCTTGGCTTCATACATTTTAGGGAGACATACGACATTAATCAGCACGTGTGAGATATACATTGGTTTGGTCCGAAAAGCCTGGAAAACTTGAAGCAGGGGCTTCCAGGTCATAGGTAGATTCAAAGATTTACTATTGGCAATTGGTCAAAAAAGTTAAGTTGCTGTCTAAAGACCTAGAATCAATGGAAAGGAATATCTGGACCAGGTGCAGTGGCTCATACCTGTAATCCCAACACTTTGGGAGGCTGAAGCAGATGGATCACTTGAGGTCATGAGTTCAAGACCAGTCTGGGCAACATGGTGGAACCCCTTTTCTACAAAAAAATAGCCAGGTATGGTGGCATGTGCCTGCAATCCCAGCTACTCGGGAGGCTGAGGCAGGAGAATAGTTTGAACCCGAGAGGCAGAAGTTGCAGTGAGCTGAGATCACACCGCTGCACTCCAGCCTGAGTGACAGAGCAAGACTCCATCTCAAAAAAAAAAAAAAACAAGGAATGTTTGGATGAAGGTAAGAGGTTGGGAAGATCAAGGTTCCCATTACACAGAGGAAGTCTCCAAGTAGCAACCCTAGCTTGTAAATGTTTCTATCAGAGCTGATTATTTCCTGGATCAGGAAAAAGTCCTGGGAAAGCAAAAAGGATTCTCTTCAAAATGTAGATTTTCCATGCAAGAGTCAACTTTGCGGTCCTACTTTAAGATATGGCAAAGAAAATATATTGGGGGTTAAAAGACTTTGGTTTCTTTCTTTATCTGTTGTTTGATGTTAACGCCAGAGTCATGTTGGAAAACAGGCCACATGATATGGGGTGAAAAAAAACCCCTTCAATGACACTTCATGGTTTGTAGAGTGTGACTCTCCAGGCTCCTTGATAAAAATTTGGGAAAAAGAAGAAAAAGGTGAGAGCTTAGCCCTCAAAGAGAAACATTTTTTTTCCTTTTTGGGATGTAATCATAATTTTAAGCAACTAAGCTGTTGCCACAGAAGCAGGAAGGCCACTCTGACTTCCTCCCTTCTTTCTTCCTGAATCAATTCATAAAGGAATTCTCGTCCCTACCTCCCCATGAAAGTAGGTCATGAGACCCTCATTCCAGAGGGATCCTCCTCTGTACTCTGAGGCCAAGAAGAGTCAGAACAACCAGGTTTTGCTGGTCTTCCTCCAGTTTGTTACCATCAGACCCTGCCCTGCTGTCCTACAATCAGACTTCTGCACAATTGTCCATAGAAATGGTTTTCCCTGGGCCTTTGGGTCTTCATTTCTGAAGCCTCCTGTGTCATGTAAAACTTATATTAAAACATTTGTTATGCTTTTCTCTTGTTACTCTGTCCTTCATTATAGGAGTCTCAGCCATGAGCCTTGTAACGGGTTAGGAAAATATACTACTTTTTCTCCCCTACAGGGATTTCTGCTGGAAAAATCCACTTTGCTAGAGCAGGCACGGGGAACCACTGATCATAGACATTGCTGAAAGTTGGCAAGTGGGCATTTCCATATTGCTTTTCATTTTATTTTATTTTATTTATTTATTTTTTGAGATGGAGTTTCGCTGTTGTTACCCAGACTGGAGTGCAATGGCACGGTCTCGGCTCACCGCAACCTCCGCCTTCTGGTTCAAGCAATTCTCCTGCCTCACCCTCCCGAGTAGCTGGGATTACAGGCACGTACCACCATACCCAGCTAATTTTTTGTATTTTTAGTAGAGACGGGGTTTCACCTCATTGACCAGGATGGTCTCGATCTCTTGACCTGGTGATCCACCCGCCTCGGCCTCCCAAAGTGCTGGGATTACAGTCGTGAGCCGCCGTGCCCGGCCTGCTTTTCATTTTAATCAGTTGTCAGAGTTTATACTTAGGAGCTCTCAATATCTGGATTTTCAGCTTTTCTGGAAGACCGAGAAGCCCTGGCTATGTGGGGCCAGCGTTTCTGAAGGCTGTGGTAGTAGACATGAATGTGGTCACAGATATTTCAAAGCAGATGCCTGTGCTCCACCACAGCAGGGATGGTCCACCCACCCTGTCCCCTCCTTGACACAAGGCGAAGGTAAGTGATCAATTCTCATCTTCCTGCTTCTTAACTATCAGCAGCGTTACCAGGAAAATGAGATAATTCTTGCATCCACATCTTCATCAAAATCAAAAATAGGCCAGGCATGGTGACTCACCCCTGTAATCCTAGCTCTTTGGGAAGTTGAGGCAGGCAGATCACTTGAGGTCAGGAGTTCAAGAACAGCCTGGCCAACAAGGTGAAATGCCACCTCTACTAAAAATATAAAAATTAGCTGGGCATGGTGGTAGGCACCTGTAGTCCCAGATACTCTGGAAGCTCAGACAGGAGAATTTCTTGAACCTGGAGGACTGAGGTTGCAGTGAGCTGAGATCGCACCACCGCACTCCTGCCTGGGCAACAGAACAAGACTTCATCTCAAAACAAAACAAAACAACAACAACAAAAATCACAAGAATCAAGAATAGACCAAGACGTGAGATGGGGAGTTTGGAAGTGAAGTGTATTCCTAGATGTTTAATATGCAAAGCATGCCTGTAATTAGACTATTTTTTAAAACTCACTTCACTCATTTATAGTTACTGCCTGACTCTCAAAGGTATTTGAGCTTCATCCTTGGTATCGACCTAATATAAGAAAATGTTTTCCTTGACTCAAAAGGGCCTACTGACACATTAACTAAATGCAATGCGTGCATCTTGTTTGGTGCATGATTCAAAGAAACCAATCCTGGTAAAACAGTTTTGAGACAATCTGTAGCGTAGAAACATTGCCTGAGGTTTAGATGGTATTAAGACATTATTGTTGAATTTTTAGTGTGACAATGGCATTTTTGTTACGTTTTAAAAATATTCATGTGTTAAAAAGATATGCAGTGAAATATTTACAGGTGAAAAGATGTGACTTATGGGATTTATTCTAAAATATTCTGAAGAATGTGCACTTTTGAAATTATTCCGTAAAAGATGGTTTAAGAAAAGCAGTGTCTACCCCCATGTGTCTAAGTGTCTGGCCCATTATCATGCAAAGCAGCATTTGGTTTCTTTTATCTTTTGTTCTCTTTGTTACTCCGGCTAAAACTACACATCAATGCTCCTGCAATATTGCTAACTTCTTTCCTTATGCTGGAAAACTTCCTTTCAGTAGCATAATTTATTTAAATATATTTAGACTTCCTGATAGTATTTTTATTTAAAATACTTATTTTAAAATTTTATATTTGTATGTTATATGTATTTATATATTTATATGTAATCAATTAAATTATAATTTAACATAAAATTTAAAAGAATATTTATTTTAAAATAAGAATATTAACAGTTCTGGAGGTGTTTTGTCTCCATTGGGCCTTACTGCAAGCCAGACCAGGTTGATGTTGCCACGCTGTTAACAGAGGCCTGGCTGTGTCCTGGGCACACCCTTGAGGGTCCTGCAGGGCCTCTTCCCTCGACACCTTCGCTGCTCCTCACTGATCTCCATAACACAGTCCGAGGATGAGTCAGTGATGTGGTTCACAGCGGGGGAACCTACACCACAGGGGCTACTGAGGAGACACTAGTACTCTGATGATAATCACAGGGACTTGGATTTCCAATACACTCATGTTTTGGTCAGCCTACATTACAGACAAGAGCTTCCTTGAGAAATTCCCTGAAGCTAAAAATAATCCTTCCTAGATCTAAAAATTATAGTTTTCTATTCCCGTGTCTGGCACAATTACCTTCCAAAGGGGCCTATGTGCCCAAGAGCCCCTGTGCGTCAGCTAGCTTGAGTCCCGCATGCCTAAAGAAAGGGAAGCAGTGCACTGAAATGAGTGGTCTCTCACCACACCAGGGAAAGGGAAAGCTAACTCACTTGTCAGGGGAACATGTGGAGTTTTTCCTAACAGTAGGACCATATTATCAACCTCAAAGGTTCTTATTTTATAGTTTACCCAGTTTTTTATTTTTTATTTTTTGAGACAGAGTCTTGCTCTTGTTGCCAGGCTGGAGTGCAATGGTGTGATCTCGGCTCACTGTAGCCTCCACCTCCCAGGTTCAAGCAATTCTCCTGTCTCAGACTCCCAAGTAGCTAGGATTACAGGTGCCTGCCACCACATCCAGCTCATTTTTGTATTTTCAGTAGGGATGGGGTTTTACCATGTTGGTCAGTCTGGTGTCGAACTCATGGCCTCAAGTGATCCGCCTGCCTCGGCCTCTCAAAGTGCTGGGATTACAGGCATGAGCCACTGTGCCCGGCCAATTTTAAGGGTACTGTAAAAGACTCTCAGTCCTTGACTCAGAGATTACAGGACACAACTTGGTCATTTGCATCCTAGGCACAGATTGCCTTCAGGTGAGTGGGAGGAGGTGGCAAGGTAAGGTGTAAATCACTAGACAGAGGTCCCAGACTCATACTTACTAAGCTGTGTGAACTGGGGCAAGTCTGTTAACATCCTTGCTATATTCTCTTTCCTGTACATATGAGTGAGATACTGAATAGAAAAATGGACAACAACCAGACTATGTATAAAAATAGAACTCTGACCCACAATCTGCAGTGACCAACCCAGGAAGCCAACCTACTATCTACAAGTCAGCCTTTGAGGAAATCAGATCACTCTCTCTAGCAAACAATCCAAACTGGACAATCACCCCTATGACAGCTGACCCCAAGTGCTCAAGACTTAATAATTAACTGGCAGCTTCCCTACTTTTTGTCCCTGCTTCCAACTTAGCACCAATCAGAGAAAGTGAAATATGCACCCCTAACCCATCATATGGGATGACCCACTCCTTCTTCGCCACTTACAGCTTCCCCATGGTGACAGCTTCCAATCTGAAGCTGTCCTTCTTTGAATTGCCCAGGCTGGAGTTCAATGGTCCAATCTCTGCTCACTACAACCTCTGCCTGCCGGGTTCAAGCAATTCTTGTGTTGTAGCCTCCCAAGTAGCTGGGATTACAGGCACACGCCACCACAATTAGCTAATTTTTGTGCTTTCATTAGGACAGGGTTTTGCCATGTTGGTTATGCTGGTCTCAAACTCCTGGCCTCAAGTGATCCACCTGCCTCAGCCTCCCAAAGTGTTGGGATTACAGGTGGGAGCTACTGTGCCCGGCCAAGCCTTCCTTTTTCTACTAGAAAGCTTTTCCACCTTTGTCTGCCTTTTAGTCTCTGCCAAAATGCAAGTGACGGTGACTGACTCTCTTGCAAGCTCTAACTAAACAGCCTTTGCTCATTCTCATTTGGGTGGTCTTCATTCATTTCCCCATGAGACAGGGGTAGATTATGACTGATCCACTGTCCTAATGCTTTTGGATTCCATAAGAAGTGGCATTTGGCCAACAAGTATTTACTGTGAATCTAGTTAAATGCCAGTCACTGTGCTAGAGGCTGAAGGTATTCAGTGAGCTTCCAGCCTAGTGAGGGAGACACTGGTACATTAAATAATTACACCAATGAATGTAAAATTGCAGCTGTGATGAGGCACTGCACACTGTGCCTGAGCACCTAAAGCAGTTGGCCTAGTCAGGGAGTCCAGGGAGGATTTCCCTGAGGAAGTGGCACTTACACTGAGATTTGAAGAGTGTTGAGGGTTTACCAGGTGGAAAAGAGGAAAAAGAAGGAAAATCCAGGCCAAGGTCATGGAGTGCACAAGGGTATGGAACAAGGGGAGCCCAGAGGGGGCACATAGAGCATGGGGGACAATAACAGGTGAAGTCTGAGAGAGAGGAAGGGAACAGGCCACATAGGGTCTCATAGAAACCCTTAAGGAATTTTGTCTCTATCCAGACACTAGCAGCAACTTCAACATAATGATACTGCCCTCGCAGGTTCACAAGAATTGCATACTAGGTTCTAGACAGAAACACAGTTATAATTAAGCATTAATTAGGCTGCACCCTGGCCCACTTCCTTGCTGCTGAAAGTCACTCAGCACTAGGTACTGAGCACTGACATCCCCACTGCTCCCATAGACAGGACTTCTAACAGTAGGTCCTAAGACTAAGAATTGACTTGCATCCCCATTGCTCCTGCAGACAGGATCGCTGACACTAGAATCGTGAAGTCTTTGTTTAAGGATTACTTAAGATGTTTCTTGGATCCTAAATTCCTGTGAAACAGCTGACACAAACCAGGTTGAAGACCCCAGTGAGGAATGGGTCTTCATTTCCCTACCCCATGACTTCACCCTGCATCTTCATTTCCCTACCCCATGACTTCACCCTGCACTCTTCAACCAGTCAACAAACTCCACACTTTGGCCCACTCCAAACTCTTAAAAACCCTAGTCCCAAATTCTTCATGGAGCTGTATTTAAGGTTCCTTCCCATTTCCTTAGTAGGTGGCTCTATAATTAAACCTTTTCCTCTGCTGCAAACTGGTGTCTTGGCATATTGACTTGCTGTGTGCATCAGGCAACCTATTATGGTTACAATAATAGCTTGTTATTGAATTATTGAACAGCCCTTACTGGAAACTATGTATCCTGAATATATGAAGAACTCTTTCAACTCAGCAGTAGAAAGACAAAAGTCCAGTTAAAAATAGGGTGAAAGACTTGAATAGACATTTCTCCAAAGAAGCTATACAAATGGTCAGCAAGCACATGAAAACGTGTTTATGTTGTTACTCACTAGAGAAATTCACATTCAAACCACAATGAGATACCACTTCACTACGACAGTGAAATGCCACTAGGATGACTGTAAGTTTTTTTAAAAGGAAAATAACAAATGTTGGCAAGAACGTGGAGAAATGGAACTCTCATACATTGCTGGGAAGAATATACAATGACACAACTACTGTTAAAAACAGTTTGGCAGTTCCTCAAAAAGTTGAACATGAAGTTACCATAGCACCCAGCAATTTGATTCCTACACATATACTCAAAGGAATTGAAAGCATATGTTCACACAAAAATCTGCACATGAATGCTCATGGCCACGTTATTTACAGCAGCCAAAAACATAAACAACCCGAACAACCATTAACTGATGAATGAATAAACGAACTGTGGTACATCCGCACAACAGAATATTATTCAGTTACAAAAAGGAATGTGTCTGACCTGCCCGGACCCTCGTTGCTTGGACCCCAACGCCCGATCGAATTAAATGAGATGAAGTAAGAGTTCAGGCTTTATTAGGGAATCTCCGGGCAGACTAGACTCGTGCACAGGGGAGAGTCAGCAGTCTCGTGCCAGTTTTCTTTGTCTTGCGGTTTTTATAGGGGTAGTGGAGCTGAGGGAGTGGGAGAGCGGAGGTGGCAGGTAGCGGTTGGTCAGTTTAAACTGCCGGGCGGGAAGTTGGGGGAGAGCTGATGGGGCGGGTGGTGATTGGTTGGGTGGTCGCTGGGCGGGAGGTAGCTGGAGTTGCGCCAGTCGGGGTCTGGGAGAGCTGAGCCGGGAAGCCGGGCAGGGCAAGATGGGAACTTCCCATGTAAGCGTAGAGGGACTTTCCACATGGGGAAGTAAAATACCTTCCATGTGGCTGGGCCCTGGGTGGGGCGGGGGGGGGGTAAGAGAGGCCCAAGGGTCCTCCACCAGACATTCCCAACTCCTTAAAGAGGAAAAAGGGCGGCGGCTGTCTCTCTGGCTACTTCCTGCTGACTTTGGGCGACCAAGGGAAAAGAGATAAGGAGTTAGGTTGGCTGGAGGAGGCTTCACTCGGGCTGGTGGCTTGAGTTGAGGGGCTGGAGTAGCATTTGGTGGATGGTGACTCAAGTTAGTTCTTGTAAACGTCGTTGTAGGAACTGCAGGAAACAAGGAGCAATAAGTAAGATTAGGCAGACAGCTATTAGGGGCCCAAGCAATGGGGATAAGAGGGTATACATGGAGGAAGACCACCATGCCGGGCTTCAGCTGAGAATTTTTGGTTCTGCAAGTTAGTTTTAATTTTCTGGAGGTTTTTGATTCAGGTCTCTACCAGGCCGGATTCATTGATGTAGTAGCAGCACTCCTCTTGTAAAAAGGTACAGGTACCTCCTCGTTCAGCAGTGAGCAGGTCCAGAGCCCTTCGGTTCTGCAAAGCGACTTGGGCAACTGAGGTGATCTGTCATTGGAGAGATGCTAAAGACTCGGCAGAGTCATCAATAGCAGCTTGGAATTGTGAGGTTAGTTGGGCTATGGCCTGGTGAGAGTGGATTAGTGCTCCCCCCCGCCAATCCAGCCACAAGTGCTGCGCTTGCGAGGGAGAGGCCCATGGCTAGAGGTAGAAATGCGGCCCGTCGGGTGCAGTGGAGTGGTGCCTGCAGCATTTGGAATTCGGCTGAGGAGTATACAGTAAGTCAAGGGACTAAGGTTACTGGGAGACATAAGAGGGTTGAGGATTGGCCGGTGTAGAGGGTTTTTGTTACACCAAAAAAAAGTTCCCTGTGGGGCTGTTAGATTAGTGGTTACCAGTATGGTTTTGTTACAGTTGGGGTAGTTTCGGCCTAGGGAATGGCATATTGGCAGCTGCGTAAAATCAGGTGGAGTGTAGAGGTTTACTTCCTTGATGGGGGAGAAGGGAGAAGTTGAGGCTGAAGGGTTGAGAGGGATAGGGTAGGGGACTGTGATGAAGGGAGTCTGTCCTAAGGAGGCACACATGAGGCATGAGGTTAGGTCAGTTAATCCTGAGATGTTAGCTAACTTGATTCCTTCTTTGAGGAAGGTTAGCCAGGAAAACGGAGACGAGTGTGGTTGCAGTTGGGTATTTAGGGATTGTTCTTGTAGGCTAATAGCAGAATGGACTTGGTGTGCCGTACGTACATATGGCGAAGGGGGGGTTGAAAGAAGGAAGGGGCGACCATACAGCAGCTCAAATGGGCTAAGCTGCGATGGGCCCCGAGGGCTTGCTCTTAACCTGGCGAGGGCGATAGGGAGTAAAGTGACCCAGGATTGGCGGAGCTCAAGCATAAGTTTGGTTAGATGTTCTTTGATGAGGTCATTGGCCTGCTCCACCTTACCAGAGGACTGGGGATGGTAAGCGGTATGTAGCTTCCACTGAATTCCTAGAGAGGTAGAAACAGCATTAGTAACTTTGGAGGTGAAAGCTGGGCCGTTGTCCGACTGTATGGTGGCTGGGAGTCCAAAGCGTGGTATGATGTCTTGAATGAGATGAGTGGCTACTGTTCCCGCAGACTCAGAGGCTGTGGGGTAAGCTTCGATCCAGCCTGAAAAAGTGTCAACAATGGTTAGCAGATATCGGTATTGCTTGTGCTTTGGCATGTGGGTAAAATCGATTTGCCAGTCCTGGCCAGGTAGGAACCGGCATAGTTGATGAAGCTGGCGCCGAGGATGACAGGAACCCTGGGAGTTAGTTCTTGCGCAGACAGTACAGGAGGACTGGACTTCCTGTATGGTACTGAGGAGGTGGTGGGGGTGAAAAAGTGGGCTGAGGAACTGGTATAGAGCTTTAGGTCCGATGTGGAGGGAGTTGTGAATGTCTCGGATTATTTGGTACCTTTGTTTTTCGGGGAGGATAAGGAGGTTATGCTTGAAGGCCCAGTCGTCTTTGAATTGGATGTTGGGCGTGGATTGAAGGTTGGTGAGTTCAGTGGGAGAGTATTGAGGGCTGTACGTTTTGGAAAGGAAGCAGAGGGTGGTAGGAGGGGCCTTTTCCTTAGCTGTGGCTTTGGCAACTGAGTCAGCAAAGGCATTTCCCCGAGCCACAGGAGTTTGGATGGATTGGTGTCCCCGGTAGTGAATGATGGCTACCTTGCTGGGGAGCTGGATTGCCTGAATGAGTTGAGAAATGAGCTTTCCATTGAGAACAGGGGTACCTTTAGTGGTAAGAAAACCCCGTTCCTTCCATATCATGCAATGTGAATGGGCAATGAGGAAGGCATATTTGGAGTCTGTGTAAATGTTTACAGTTTTCCCGGTTGCCCAGATTAACGCTCAAGTGAGAGCAACTAATTCAGCTTTCTGAGAGGTGGTTCCTGGGGGTAAGGGCTGTGTTTCAATAACGTTAGTGTCCGTGACAATGGCATAGGTAGCCTTTCGGGGTCCTGGGGTGTTGAGGGCTGAACTGCCATGGACGTAGAGGGTAACCGAGGCTGTTGGTATGGGCTGGTCAGCTAAATCTGGGCGCGGAGACTGGCTGAACTTAAGAATTTCCAAGCACAAGTGTTGTGCTGGAGGCTCCGAGGAGAGGGGGACAAGGGTGGCAGGGTTTAGAGGGGGACAGTGTGAGAGGGTGATAGTAGGGTTTTCAATGAACAGCAGGTGTAGAAGTTGAAGTCGGGAGGGTCCGAGATGGGACAAAGCTTGGTGAGTGAGTAGGTCGACGAGTCGGTGTGGGGAAAAAACCTGGAGAGGGTGGTGCAGGTTAAGTTTTAGAGCCTCGGTGGTGAGGGTAGCCGCAGCTACGAGAGCCCGTAAGCATGGCTGCCATCCCCGTACAGTGGGGTCTAGTTGTTTAGACAGGTAGGCTATTGGCAGGAGGGTAGGACCTATTGGTTGAGCAAGGACCCCCACCGCCGTAAGCTGTTTTTCCTCTGTGTATAGGTGAAAAGGTTTGTTCGGGTTGGGTAAGGCTAGACTGGTGGTTGTGTATAGGGCCGCAAGGAGGGCCCTGAAGGCCTGGTTAACAGTTCCTTGGGAAGACAAGGGTCCCATGGGGGCCTGTTTGGCCGTGTGGTAGAGCGGCTTGGCTAGGAGTGCGAAGTTAGGCACCCAGTGTCGGAAGAACCCTACCAGACCCAAGAAGGAGAGGATTTCGTTTGCTGAGGTAGGAGGTTGGAGGGCCTTGAGGGCCTGCAATCTATCAGTAGTAATTGCTCGGTATTTGGGGGTAATTTGCAGCCCTAGATACGTGACAGAGGGGGTAGCTATCTGTGCCTTGGCAGGTGACACCCGGTACCCTTTGTTGCCTATAAAATTTAGTAGAGTTGTGGTAGCTGAGAGGCATTTGTGGCAGGATGGGGAGTAAATTAGAATGTTATCTACGTATTGAAGCAGACGGTACGGGGCAATGTTGCAATCTTGTAAGTCAGCAGCTAATGCCTGACCGAACAGGTGGGGGCTGCCTCGGAATCCCTGAGGGAGGACAGTCCATGTGAGCTGTTGGGATGTGTTAGAGACAGGGTCTTCCCAGGTGAAAGTGAATAGGAAATAGGACTCAGGGTGTAGGGGAATGGTGAAGAAAGCATCCTTTAGATCTAGCACTGAGAAGTGGGTAGTGGTAGGTGGGATGTGGGAGAGGATGGTGTACGCGTTCGGGACTACTGGGTGTACAGGTATGACGGCCGTGTTGATGAGGCGGAGGTCTTGGACTAGTCTATACTGGCCAGAAGGTTTTTGTACCGGCAAAATGGGAGTGTTGCAGGGAGAGTTAATGGGAATTAGCAGACCTTGGGCTTTGAGCTTTTCTATGATAGGACGAAGACCTAGGCGGTTAGCTTTGGAAATTGGGAACTGGGGGCGGGCAGGAAAAGAGGAAGGGTCTCTTAGACAAATGCGTACAGGCTGGTGGTGGGAGGCTACAGTTGGAGTACTGGTGTCCCAGACTTGGGGACGAACGTCAGGGAGAAGTTGGGTGGGTTGGCAGGGGGTTGGTGGGTCTACGACAAGGGAGAGGAGGAAGGCATTGGTGTGAGGAAAGACGATAGCCGCCTGTAATTTGGCTAAGATGTCTCGTCCCAGAAGGGGTACTGGACATGAGGGAATTACTAGAAAGGGGTGTGTAAATATAGAGGAGTTAAAAGAACACGTGAGTGGAGAGGTTTGGCGGGGAGTGGAGGGAGTTCTGTTAATCCCCATGACAGAGACCCGGGAAGGGAGAGTTTTTCCAGGATAAGTGGGAAGCACGGAGAAGGTAGCCCCGGTGTCAAGCAAGAAGGAGACACTTTTACCCGCTACCTTGAGCTTAACCCTGGGCTCGGCAAGGGTAACCGGGGTTGGAGAGCCAGGGCCCTGCTAGTTGTCCACTAGTCCCAACAGTTCTGGAAACAGAGAGTTTTGGATGCCTGGTTCCTGGACAGCACGGACAGGTCCCAAGCCTCCAGTGACCGCCTCCTGCTGTCCAGTATGCCGGTCCGGAGAGACCGGGACCCTGGACGAGCTGGGACAGTCAGACTTCCAGTGCCCCACAAGTTGGCAGATGGGACAGGGCTTAGTAGGTGGACGAGGCTGGGGACAGGCTTTAGACCAGTGTCCTTCTTTTCCACATTTAAAACACGCACCCGGAGGAGTGCGGGAATCGCTTTTGGTTTCCTGCCGGCCTTAGGGCTGCTACTAGAGCCTGGGTTTGTAGAGTGACTTTCTGCTTCATTCGGGCTTGGCGGGCTGCCTCAGCTATGTCTTCTCTTGCATTAAAAACCTTAAAGGCCATCTTTACCAGGTCCTGTATGGGGGTTTCTGGACCGTCCTCCACTTTTCTTAGTTTCTTTCGGATATCAGGGGTTGACTGGGAGATAAAATGGGAGGCTAGGACAGTGGCCCCATTCCGGGAGGCAGGGTCTAACCGGGTATAACGGACTAGTGCTTCCTGCAAGCGGGTGAGGAAAAGGGCGGGGTTCTCATCAGGTAGCTGGGTGATTTCCCTTAGTTTATCATAGTTTACAACTTTGTTAGATACAGTATCCATTCCCCTGAGGAGGTATCTAATCATGCGGTCTCTCTTGGGTATATTAGACCCTCGACTAGCCTGATAGTCCCATTGGGGGTCTTCATTTGGGATTACTTCGGGGCCCAGGGGGACCTGGTTATCTATAGCATGATCTTTATCTGCCTGGTGTCTGGCTGCAGTGAGGATGCGCTCGTGCTCCTCTGCAGTGAGGGTGGAGGTACAAATAATGCGAATATCATACCAAGTGAGGCTGTATGCCTGAGTAAGATATTGGAATTCCTTGATATATGTGGAGGGGTCCGCTGAGAATGAACCGAGCCATCGCTCGATTTGCGACAGATCCTGGAGTGAAAAGGGAACATGGACCCTAACTAAGCCCTCAGTACCTGCTACTTCTTGGAGAGGGGCTAGGATAGTTGGTTGGTGAGAGCGGGTGTGGGCTGCCACCGGGGAGGGAAGGGGAAGTGCGGCCTCCGAGGGAGGAGGCCCAGAGGGAGTGGAGGAAGGAAAAGGTAAGGCCTCCGAGGTAGGAGGCGCAGAGGGAGTGGGGGAAGGGCAAGTGGCTGACGGCGACTGGTTGCCAAGGTTGGCGGGAGGGGACAGATGTTCAGGCAGATCCTCTGATGAAGAGTAAGGAAGAGGAGAGGTAGTGGGGGGAGATTTACGAGGGGTGCGGGCCAAGAGGATTTGATGTGTGGAGCAGGAAGAGCAAAGATCAGGACGGGAACGGAGATCCCAGAAAGCCTGAACGTAAGGTATTTCACGGTCCTTGCCAGTCTGGCGACAGAAATTATCCAGATCCTGAAGTATGTTGAAATCAAAAGTGCCAGTCGGAGGCCAATATGACTGGTTATCAAGTTTGTACTGGGGCCAAGCGACCTGGGATAAGAATACGAGTTTTTTCTTGCACAGAGTTTGCGAGTATCCCAGTCTGGAAAAGTTTAGAAGCAAGCACCCTAAAGGGGTGTTTGGGTTGGCTTTAGACTCTGCGTTCCCCATGGCTGGACGACAAACCCCCCAGTGCCGGATAGGGAAGAGGCAAGGAGAGGGCGTCCCCACTCGTTGCAATCCCTACGGATTATGGTTAGTGAAGTTAACAGTCAGAGAGGCATCCCCATCTGTCTGCCAGCTTCGCAGGATGACTCCAGGAGCCAGGCAGAGGACTACCTCGGCTCGGCCGAGTCTAGGGCGAGGCGTCCAGAAGGTTTAGCACCGGAAGGTTAATCGCCGTGGCCACTAGAGAGGGAAAAGAAAATGAGGTAGGTAAAATCTTACCTTATTCAGAGTCTTGCAGTGGCGAGGCAGGCAGACCGGGGTTGAGAGGGAGGCCGCGGCCTGGGCCCCGAGGGCCAGGTACCAGACCGGCCACCCTTCTCCTGGGTTTCCGGCACCAGTTGTCTGACCTGCCCGGACCCTCGTTGCTTGGACCCCAAGGCCTGATCGAATTAAACGAGACGAAGTAAGAGTTCAGGCTTTATTAGGGAGTCTCTGGGCAGACTAGACTCGTGCACGGGGGAGAGTCAGCAGTCTCGCGCCGGTTTTCTTTGTCTTGCGGTTTTTATAGGGGTAGTGGAGCTGAGGGAGTGGGAGAGCCGAGGTGGTGGGTAGCGGTTGGTCAGTTTAAACTGCCGGGTAGGAAGTTGGGGGAGAGCTGATGGGGCGGGTGGTGATTGGTTGGGTGGTCGCTGGGCGGGAGGTAGCTGGAGTTGCGCCAGTCGGGGTCTGGGAGAGCTGAGCCGGGAAGCCGGGCAGGGCAAGATGGGAACTTCCCATGTAAGCGGAGAGGGACTTTCCACATGGGGAAGTAAAATACCTTCCATGTGGCTGGGCCCTGGGTGGGGCGGGGGGGGGTAAGAGAGGCCCAAGGGTCCTCCACCAGACAGAATGGAGTGCTGATTCATGCTACAACAGGAATGAACCTTCAAAACATTATGCTACATGAAAGAGGCCAGACACTAGAGGTCACATAGCCAATGATTTCATTCATGCAAAATGTCCAAAATAGGCAAATCCAAAGAGATGGAAAATAGATTAGTGGTTGCCAGGGAACAGGCAGGGGGAAAAGAAGTGACTGCTTATGGTTTCCATGGTCTCCTCTTGAAGTGATGGAAATGATTTGAAATTAGACAGTGGTCATGGTTGCACATCATTGTGACTATAATAAAAGACCATGAGATTGTACACTTTAAAATGATGTATTTTATGTGAATTTTTATCTCAATAAAAAAATTGCAAAAAAAGGAATTAAGAAAGTAAAAACAGGCAGGACATGATGACTCACACCTGTAATATCAGCACTTTGGGAGGCCAAGGCAGGAGGACCACTTGAGGCCAAGAGTTCAAGATCAGCCTGGCCAACATGATGAAACCCCATCTCTACCAAAAATACAAAAATTAGCTGACCATGGTGACAGCACCTGTAACCCCAGCTACTCAGGAGGCTGAGGCATAAGAATCCCTTGAATCCAGGAGGCAGAAGCTGCAGTGAGCTAAGATTACACTACTGCACTCCAGCCTGAGTGACAGATTGAGACTCTGTCTCAAAAAAAAAAAAGGGATGGCTGATTAGGAACAGCTAAGGATTGGAGCTCCCAGTGAAAGCATGGAGGGTGAGTGGACACTGCATTTCCAGATGGATTTTTATTGCCCACAGACCAGGATATTCCTAGGCAGAGGAGCCCCATGGGTTACCGGTGTGGCTGGTTTGGCTGGTGCAGCTGTTTTGCTGGCACCCCAGTGTGGTGGTTCTCCATACAAAATACACAGGTCTGGGTGCTGTTCTGGGTGGCATTTGGAGCTCCTTGGAGACAGAGTCACCCATACATCTGATTAAAAAGGGGACTGAAACATGGAGCCAGGCCAGGAGACTCCCAGGCAAAAAAGCGCCACAAATCTCAGCGTGGCTGTTTCAGCCAGTGCAGTGGGTCACCACATGGGAAATCACACAGATCACAGTGCCTTTTCAACAGGTGACTGGAACACCTGGGAGACAGAGTCCACCATTCAACTAAAAAACCAAAAGAAGGGGGCCTCTGAGGCAGGGAGCTAGGTGATCAGGCTCAGCTGGTCCCACTCCCACAAAAAAACAGCAATCAGAAACGCTCTGGATTGAGAGTTTCACAGCAAGCACAGCTGAACCTGAGACAGTCCAGCTATGTGGGGGAGGGGCGTCTGCCATTACCAAGGCAGTTCACCACTATGGAGGTAGTTTGCCATTGCTGAGGCAGCCTGCCATTGCCAAGGCAGCCCCCCATTACAGAGAGAGTCCAACATTATAGAGGTGGGCCACCATTGCTGAGGCAGTTCTAACTACACCCATATAAACATGACTGCAGGGAAGTTCACACAGCAGCTTAGCAGAGCCCAAAGCAGCTCAGCAAAGTCTCTGCAGGCAGACAGTGACTAGGCTGCCTCCTTCCTGGGCAGGGCAGCCCTGAAAAAAGCCAGCAGCACAACAGAAACTCAAAAATAAAGCCCTAACTCCCCAGGGCAGAACACCTGGAGAAAAAAAGGGAGGGGTTTATGAGTTCATCTGCAGCAGACTTAAATGTACCTGCCCAGTAGCTCTGAATGAACAACAGAGTTCACAGCTCAGCACTGGAGCTCCTATAAAGGGCAGACTGTCTCCTCAAGCAGCTCCCTGACCCCCATATATCCAGAGTCACCTCATAAAGGAGAGCTCAGACTGAAATTTGGCAGGTATCCTTCTGGGACAAAGATAGCAGAAGAATAAACTGGCAGGAACCCTTACTGTTCTGCAGCTGCTGCATGTGATCCCCAGGCAAGCAGAGCATGGAATGGACCTCAGCAGTCCTACAGAATAAAATCTTTGAGAACAAGCAAGTACTCAGAGATTTCATCATCACCAGGCCTGCTTTACAAGAGGTCCTGAAAGAGGCACTAAACATAGAAAAGAACAACCAGTACCAGCCACTCCAAAAACATACCAAAAGGTAAACAGCATCAACACAATGAAGAAACTGCATCACCTAACGGGCAAAACAGCCAGCTAGCATCAAAATGGCAGGATCAAATTCACACATAACAATATTAACCCTAAATGTAAATGGGCTAAATGCCCCAATCAAAAGACACAGACTGGCAAATTGGATAAAAAGCCAAAACCCATCAGTGTGCTGTATCCAGGAAACCCATCTCACATGCAAGGATACACAAAGGCTCAAAATAAAGAGATGGAGGAAGATTTGCCAAGCAAATGGAGAGCAAAAAAATCAGGAGTTGCAATTCTCGTCTCTGATAAAATAGACTTCAAACCCAGAAAGATCAAAAAAGACAAAGAGGATATTACATAATGGTAAAAGGATCAATGCAACAATAAGAGCTAATGATCCTAAATATATATGCACCCCATACAGGAGCACCCAGATACATAGGCAAGTTCTTAATGACTTACAAAGAGACTTAGACTCCCACACAATAATACTGGGAGACTTTAACACCCCATTGTCAATATTAGACAAATCAACGAGAAAGAAAATTAACAAGGATATCAAGGACTTGAACTCAGACCTGGACCAAGCAAACCTAATAGACATATACAGAACTCTCCACCCCAAATCCACAGAATATACATTCTTCTCAGCACCACATCGCACCTACTCTAAAGTTGACCACATAATTGGAAGTAAATCACTCCTCAGCAAATGCAAAAGAATGGAAATCATAACAAACAGTCATCTCTCAGACCACAGTGCAATCAAGTTAGAACTCAGAATTCAGAAACTAACTCAGAACCACACAGCTTCATGGAAACTGAACAACTGGCTCTTGAATGTTGACTGGACAAACAATGAAATGAAGGCAGAAATAAAGATATTCTTCCAAACAAACAAGAATGAAAACACAACATACCAGAAACTCTGGGACACATTTAAAGCAGTCTCTAGAGGAAAATATATAGCAATAAGGGCCCACATGAGAAGCAAGGAGAGATCTAAAATCAACATGCTATTGTCAAAATTTAAAGAGCTAGAGGAGGAAGATAAAAAAAAAAAACTCAAAAGCCAGCAGAAGACAAGAAATAACTAAGATCAGAGCACATCTGAAGGAGATAGAGACACAAAAAAACCCTTCAAAAACATCAATAAATCCAGGAGCTGGTTTTTCGAAAAGATCAACAAAATAGACAGACCATTAGCCAGATTAATAAAAAAGAAAAGAGAAAAGAATCAAATAGATGCAATAAAAAGCAATAAGGGGATATCACAACAGATTCCACAGAAATACAAACCATCATCAGAGATTATTACAAACATCTCTATGCAAATAAACTGGTAAACCTGGAATTCAGGATAAATTCCTGAACACTTGCATCCTCCGAAGCCTAAACCAGGAAGAAGTCAAAACCCTGAATAGACCAATAACAAGGTCTGAAGTTGAGGCAGCAATTAAGATTCTAACACCCAAAAAAAGCCCAGGTCCAGATGGGTTCATAGCCGAATTCTACCAGACATACAAAGAGGAGCTGGTACCATTCCTTCTGAAACTATTCCAAACAATCCAAAAAGAGGGAATCCTTCCCAAATCACTTTATGAGACCAATATCAGCCTGATACCAAAATCTGGCAGAGACTCAGCAAGAAAAGAAAACTTCAGGCCAATATCCATGATGAACATAGATGCAAAAATCTTCAATAAAATACTGGCAAACCGATTGCAACAGCACATGGAAAAGCTTATCCACCACGATCAAGTAGGATTCATCCCAGGGATGCAAGGCTGGTTCAACATACCCAAGTCTATAAACATAATTCACCACATAAACAGAACCAAAAACAAAAACCACATGATTATCTCAATTGATGCAGAGAAGCCCTTAAACAAAATTCAACAGGCCTTTGTGCTAAAAACTCTCAATAAACTGGGTATTGATGGAAAGTATCTCAAATAATAAAAGCTATTTACAGTAATCCCACAGCCAATATCATACTGAATGGGCAAAACCTGGGATTCCCTCTGAAATCTGGCACTAGACAAGGATGCCCTCTCTCACCACTCCTATTCAACAGAGTATTGGAAGTTCTAGCCCGAGCATTCAGGCAAGAAAAAGAAATAAAGGGTATTCAAATAGGAAAGGAGAAAGTCAAATTGTCTCTATTTGCAGATGACATTATTGTATATGTAGAAGACCCCATTGTCTCAGCGCCAAATCTCCTGAAACTGATAAGCAACTTCAGCATAGTTTCAGGATACAAAATCAATGTGCAAAAATCACAAGCATTCCCATACACCAATAACAGACTTAAAGAGAACCACATCAAGAACGAACTGCCATTCACATTACCACAAAGAGAATAAAATACCTAGGAATACAACTAACAAGGAACGTAAAGGACCTCTTCAAGGAGAACTACAAGCCACTGCTCAATGAAATAAGAGAGGACACAAACAGATGGAGAAACATTCCATGTTCATGGTTAGGAAGAATCAATATCGTGAAAATGGCCATTCTGCCCAAAGTAATTTACAATTAAATGCTATCCCCATCAAGCTACCAATGACCTTCTTCACAGAACTGGAAAAAACCACCTTAAACTGCACATGCAATCAACAGACAGCCCGCATAGCCAAGTCAATTCTAAGCAAAAAAAAAACAAAGCAAGAGGCATCACACTACCAGACTTCAAACTATACTACAAGGACACAGTATTCAAAACAGTATGGTACTGGTACCAAAACAGAGATATAGAGCATTGGAACAGAACAGAGGCCTCAGAGGTAACACCACACATCTACAACCATCTGATCTTTGACAAAGCTGACAAAAACAAGCAATGGGGAAAGGAGTCCCTGTTTAATAAATGATGTTGGGAAAACTGGCTAGCCATGTGCAGAAAGCAGAAACTGGACCCCTTCCTGTCACCTTACACTAAAATTCACTCCAGATGGATTAAAGACTTAAACATAAGACCTAACACCATAAAAACCCTAGAAGAAAATCTAGGCAAAACCATTCAGGACATAGGCGTAGGCAAGGACTTCATGACCCAAACACCAAAAGCATTGGCAACAAATGCCAAAACAGACAACTGGGACCTAATCAAACTCCACAGCTTCTGCACAGCAAAACAAGCAGTGATTAGAGTGAATCGGCAACCAACAGAATGGGAAAAAAGTTTTGCAATCTACTCATCTGACAAAGGGCTGATATCCAGAATCTACTAAGAACTAAAACAGATTTACAAGAAAAAAACAAGCCCATTCAAAAGAGGGCAAAGGATATTAACAGACACTTTACAAAAGAAGACATATATGAGGTCAATAATCATATGAAAAAATGCTCATCATCACTGGTCATTAGAGAAACGCAAATCAAAACTACATTGAGATACCATCTCACTTCAGTTAGAATGGCAATCATTAAAAAATCTGGAGACAACAGATGCTAGAGAAGATGTGGAGAAATAGGAACACTTTTACACTGTTGGTTGGAGTGTAAATTAGTTCAACCATTGTGGAAGACAGTCTGGTGATTCCTCAAGGATATAGAAATAGCAATTCCATTTGACCCAGCAATCCCATTACTGGGTATATATCCAAAGGATTATAAATTGTTCTACTATAAGGACACATGCACATGAATGTTCATTGCAGCACTGTTTACAATAGCAAAGACCTGGAACCAACTCAAATGCCCATCGATGATAGACTGGACAGGGAAAATGTGGCACATATACACCATGGAATATTATGCAGCCATAAAAAATGATAAGTTCATGTCCTTTGTAGGAAACCATCATTCTCAGCAAACTGACACAAGAACAGAAAATGAAATACTGCATGTTCTCACTCATAGGCGGGTGTTGAACAATGAGAACACATGGACACAGGGAGGGGAGCATCACACACTGGGATCTTTTGGGGGAAATAGGGGAGGGACAGTGGGGGTTGGGGAGTTGGGGAGAGATAGCATGGTGAGAAATGCCAGATATAGGTGATGGGGAGGAAGGCAGCAAATCACACTGCCACGTGTGTACCTATGCAACAATCTTGCATGTTCTTCACATGTATCCCCAAACCTAAAATGCAATTTTAAAAAAAAAGCAAAAACACAAAAAAGCAGAGAAGTTTCTCCAACTGCAATCAGAAAAAAAGGCAGAAGGAGAAACAAGAGAGATTCACAGCATGAGAAAGATTTAATACACCATTGGTTTGAAGAAGGAAAGGGCAAGATGACAAGGAACACAGGTGGCCTTAAGGAGCTGCAGAAGCCCTGTGTGACAACCAGCAAGGAAACAGGGACCTCAGTCCTGCAGCCACAAGGAACCAAATTATACCAACAACCTGAATGAGCTTTGGCAGAGATTCACCCGCAGAGCCTCTAATGGAATGCTCGCCTGCTGACAGCTTGATTTCAGCTTTGTGAGACTCTAGGCAGAGGACCCAGACAAGCCCCACTGCACCCACCCTTTGAACTGCGGGATAATAATGAATATTGTTTTAAGCTACTAAATTTGTGGCAATCTGTTAGGGCAGCAGTAGAAAACTAACACATTGATAGAAAATAAGTTTCTAAGAAATCAATGTATTAGTTTTCTATTGCTGACAGATTGCCACAAATTTAGTATCTTACAGAAAAGCGGTTTGGTTGGACATAGCATCCCTGAATCATTTTATCTGGGTGCTAGTTGCAGCATGGGCATGGATAGGAATGCCCAGTGAAGGAGAAAAGGCAAGAAGAAGACAAGGAAGGAGGTGAGTATAGGGCCATGGGGACTGCTTCATTACATGGTCTGACAGAAAGCCACCAACAGGACAAGGAGCCATGAGGCTCAAGAAGAGGAATGTAGTGCTGTGTTACGGTCATTGCTTTGATCAATGCTGTCTTGGACATCAGAATACACTCTAGCTAATTTAAATAAAAGACATGTATTAAAAGTCACTAGCAATTCATAGAATTGTTAGGAAAAGCAAGGACACAGAGGCTAGGCTGAGCTTCCAGGAATAACTGTCAGAGGAGCTGCTGCCTCTGCCATCATCAGGGAGTCATTGATCTGGAAGCTATGTCCCTGCTATCAGCTGGAGAACCTTCCTGCCCCACTGCAATGCACACCAGCAAAAAGCGATGCCTCTAGCCCTGCCTTCCTGCCCAGCATCTCAGTTTCAAATAACAGTCTCAGAGAGGCGTCTGATGGGTGGAATTGAAACCTCAACTGGAAACAGTGGACAGGGAATATGGAAAATGTCATTTTTAGCTTTCTCCCTGCTGCCAAGAAGGTATGCAAAGCAGAAATAGAATGAATGCTGAATGAGTCAGCCCACAGTATCTTCCTCAGAAGGAAAAGAAGGCCTGTGTTTCAAGGAGGGAGTGGTTAGGCTGGCAGTGTCAGACGATGCTGAAAGAGCCAATGAGCCTTTCTGGAATTTAGTGATGGCAGGACACCTCAACAAAGCTGAACCAGTGCATTCACGGAAGTGGAGTCCTTGAAGAATGAATGTAAAATAAGAATATGAGGACAACACGTATCATCAAGTGTTTTCAGAAACTTGGCTGTACAGAGATGAAAGAGACAGGGCAGAGCTGCAGGGGTGAGGGGTGTGAAGGGACAACACAGAGTCATTTTCCCTTCTTCTCCTTTGACTCGGGTTGGTTTGGTTTCTAGATATCTAAAAACCTATGAGAAAGTCGTTTGAGGCAGGAATTGGATAAAAAGATAAAATAGATCATTAGAAGGGGGAAAGGGCTAATCCATACAGTGAGGTTTCTGAGAAGGCAGCTGGGGTGGGGGCAGGGAGGCCTAGAGCACAGGTGGAGAGTGAGCCTGGTGTGGAGTTAGCTGATTCTCCCCAGAGCAAGACGAGGATGTGGAGGGTGGAAGCGGCCTCACAGACATGGTAGGAGAAAGACAGGCACTGCCATCTGGTAGCTTATATTTTCTCTGTGAAGTGGGATGCTCAGTCATTGGCTGAGAGGGAGGAGGAGGAGTGGGCAGCTGAGAGAGAGGAGAGGATCCGCTCGATGGCTCCTCTGGAGAGTGAGAGGGCGAGGGGGGCCACAGACACAGCAAGGGGTGAGCATCACACCCTGTGAGCATGGCAGGACCTGCGCGCTGGTGTGTGGCACTCCTGGAGCAGAAGCTATACACAACACACACACACACACACACACACACACAGAGAGACAAACACAGATGCAGACATACAGACATGCACACACACAGACACACAGAGACAGACACACACAGAGACACATATACAGACACACACACAGACATAGAAACACAGACACACATATACACAGAAACACAGACATAGACCCACACACACAGAAACACACAGACCCCCCTACACACGGGCACACAGACATACATATGTATGATACTTGGGTTTTTGCCAGATGGGTACAACACAAAGAAAACATGAGCTGGGGAGTTGGTTCTGTGAACGCCTAGCTGGTTTGAGAGGAAAACAGAAAGGTAAGGGTTGAGGGAGTGGGAGAAACAGAGGCTGTGGCACCACTTCAAACCAGGTGGCACCAAGAGCCTGTGTGGCAAGGGAGAGGGGAGGAGGGGAAGCAAATTTCGGGACAAGAGGCACTGAGAGTGCCTCTGATGACTTAGGGAGATGCAGTATTTTGAATGATTTCTGTTTTCCAGATCCTATAATAGACTCAATGATAACCCCAGGGAAATTCTAATAATGGCGATGACACATCCACAGGTGACAGATTTACCAAGAAACCTAAGCTGCAGGGCCTGTCACCTGCAGGCCCTGCGAGGGGCACTAGCAATTTTTGTAATTGTTATTTTGCATATATGCACAAGCTTCAGGACCCACAAAGCTTAGGTTCACCCATGGGCCCCTCCATGGGCCTTGGGAGAGGACGTGCAAGTAAGAAACACCAGTTAAAGGTTCCTCAGCATCACGGCATCTCCATCCCATCACAACATCTAACTACTGAAAGAAATGAGCATCTGTCTGAAGTTTCCACTCATATGCATATGTGTATGGCATAGACTTTTAGATACTCCTAACCAACAGAATATGACCAACGTGATGGGGTGTGACTCCCAGGATTATGCAGTTATACAAGATTTGGTCTCCTTGAAAGGTTTGAAGAAGCCAGCTACCATGAGGTCTACATCCACAAGGAAATACATTCTTTCCACACTTCGGTGAGTTTGGAAGCAGATCCCTACCCATGGGAGTCTCCAGATCAGGACCCTATTGCAGTTTTGCTGAGGACCCAACTAGGCTGTGCCCAGACACCTGCCCCACAGAAACAGAGAATAAATGTGGGTTATTTTAAGCCACTGAGTTTACAGTGATTTGTTATGCAGCATTGAAAAATGGATACAATAAGTAAACATAAGGATAATAGCACTTGCTTTGCTGGGTTGATATAGGGATTCCAGGGGCGATGTGAATGTGCTGCTGTGGTTTGAATGTCTATGACCCTCCAATATTCAGGTGTTGGAAGGTTTACCACCCTGGAGCAGAGAATGGCCCTCAGCAGATACTGAATCAGCTGGTGCCTTGACCTTGGACTTCCAGCCTCCAGAACTGTGAGATAGAAGTTTCTGTTCTTTATAAATGACCCAGCCTCAGGTGTTTTGTTATAGCTGCAGGCGCAGACTAAGATAGTGGCCAACACAATTCTAGGTGCCTGGCGAATGCTTCTCTTCTGCCCCTTCAGAGACAGAAGTTCTATAAGAAACAATAGTTAGAGTGAGAAGCAACTCATCCCAACTCAGGAATGGCAGAAGCAGATTTTGAATAATGAGTGGGATGTTGATTTGTGGAGAATGGCACAAAAGGAACTCCACACAGAAGAAATAGCAAAGCAAAGGGAAAGAGTCACAGAAGTGAATAGCATTGCCAGTAACCACAAGTAAGACAGTGCAGCCAGGGTAGGTTTTGCTGGTCAATGTCATGAGAAAACCAACAAGGTGGTTTGGGATGAGGTCATGGAAAGATTTCAACATGAAGCTAAGGAAATCTTAATATTTTAAATTAACCTGCACCTTTTATTTCCAACTTAAATCTGAAAGTAGATTTACTTATGTTTAAATACAATTTGCCAATTGCAGAGTTCATCGTCATAAAAGTTTAAGTTTGATGCTGTTTACTTGGGTAAAAATGGTATTTAAATAATAGTAAGAATTTTTTAAAAATCTTTCTTATATATTCATCTATCCATTGTGAATCTGTGTGTGGAAGTATACGTATGCAGTGTCTGTGTGTGTCTGTCTGTGGGGGGTATGTGGTGTGCATATGTTTGGTGTCCATGTCTGCATGTGTCATGTGATATACATGTGTGAGTGTGTGTGTATATGGCATAATGTGGTGTGTGTGTGTGTGTGTGGTGTGTGGGTGTGCAATGTCTGTGTGTGTGTTCTGTTCTGTGGGCATGTGTGCAATGTTTGTGTGGTGTGTGTGGTATGGTATGGAATATGTGTCTGGTATTTGTGTGTCTGTCTCTGTGAAGGGTGTGTATATGTGATGTGTGTGTGTGCTGTGTGTGGGTTTGGTGTCTGTGTCTGTGCATCCGTGTGTGATGTATTGTGTGTGTGTGTGTGTGTGTGTGTGTGTGTGTGTGGCAGCTATGGGAAGGTGTTCCTCAGATCTGCAACTGCAGGGAGTGTGACTGAGCCAATAGTCCAGCTGCTGCGCTCTGAGATGCATTGCTGCATTTGCGCCAAGACCCTGCTTCCCTGATGGCAGCCTTCCCTGGCAGCCTTATGGACAACTTTGGCTCAAGGATTGGGCGACAGCCTTGCTGAGCTCTGAGCACTGCAGAGCAGCCTGGGGCTTCCGTCTAAACTTCCTCCTTCCGTCCTCCTTCACTCATGGCCAGGCTTGCCTTGCAGCCTGATGGCTCTTCCTGTCTCCTCAGCTGCCTCCTCGCTGCCTCTTACAGGTCTTTCCCCTAATGAATTTCCAGCACAATCAATCCCATCGTGCATCTGCTTCTGGAAGGACCCAGAATAATGCAGTGGGGACAGAAATGGGTTGAGAAACAGGCAGGAAGCTGAGATGTGGAATGGGCCTACTCACTCTAGCAGGTGGAGAGGTTGCAATTCTGGCTGGGAGATGGGTCATTTCGAGTCCCTGGCCTAAGGCTCCAGACTTGACCAGTAGTGGCCTGTCACATGTTCTGGGAGGGGATAATGTGGCTTGTGCCATGATGTAGTCATTTTAAGAATACAAGTGGGAAAATGCCTACAGAAAAAAGGCAGAGTGGGCTGGATCTCACTAAGCTGTTTTGATGTACTCAGAGGAAAGAGAGACAAATGCCTGTTCATGCAGGGCCCTGTGACAGCTGACAAAGAGGCTTCCATCTCCCACAGAGGAGGAAGAGACACACAGCTGAGAGCAGGCTGAGGACCTGATTATTAGAGTCATGGAGCTCCAGAGAGTTTTAAGTACTCGGCCAAGGCAGGTCTGTTATGTAAAGGTCAGTGCCCTTGTGGGGAAAACCTAGGATCCTAAATATGGTATAGGGCTATGTAGGTCCTGGCTACCAGATCACCCCTGAAGATCTGAACTCTACTCCCCGCCTGGCCCCTTGGGCTTGTGGAGGTGGCCCATCTCTTCCTAGGATGGTCTAGCATTCCCGCTAAGCTGGCAGATGCTTGCAGAACCCCCACACCCACCAATGCAGCAAATGCCTCCTCTCCTGACTTCAGGGATGTGTATTTGCAAAGACATTCAGTGTTAGAAGAGAAGGTGAAGGAATGGAGTCTGATCGTGAGACCTGCTCCTGCGTTAGACAATGCTGGGAGCAATACTTCACTACCTTCTCCATTAAATTCTTGCTCTTGGAAAATAACACTGTGAACCAATTAAAGTAGCTTCTTATCAAAACTAACAGCTTGCTCATAAAGGCTCACTTCAAGACCCTCATCTCAGTGGGGCATAGTGACACCTGTAGTCTCAGTGCTTTGGGAGGCGGGGATGAGAGGACTACTTGAGGCCAGGAGTTCAAGACCAACCTGGGCAACATAGTGAGACTCCATTTCCACAAAAATAAAAACTAAAAAATTACCTGGATGTGGTGCCATGCCTGTAATCCTAGCCACTCAGGAGACAGAGACAGAAAGATAGCATGAGCCCAGGAGTTTGAGGCTGTAGTGAGCTCTGATGGCACCACTGTACTCTAGTCTAGGTGACAAAGTGAGACTCTATTTCAAAACAAAACAAAGACAAGACCCTCACCTCCTTGTGTTCACCTCTTTAAGCCTATTATATGTTAATTTTGCCCAATCTCATCTCACTTCTTGCCTTGCAAGACATGCCTTAAAATCACAGAATCTGGGCGGTAACAGCCTCTAACACCCTTTCCCAATGTCTCTGTTTACAGCTGATTCTCAGAGTCTAACAATGTAGTATTCTCCTGACTGCTGTAGGTCTAATACACTTAGATTTGCTTAATCAACAGATTTTTCTGGTGGCCCCTTTGGAAAAACAATAATTAACACAAAATAGACCTGGATAATAATAAATAGAATAAATTTAACATACTAGACATCTCTCACTATAGTTTATTATCTATATTAATTTATTATTATCCATGTACTGACCTGTTCTACCTACGATGTGTCCAGCCTGAGTCAGTTCCAATCCACCCACCTTCTCAACAGGGAAAACGTAAGACACATTTAAGAAATGAATGTCAGTGGATGAACCTGGATTCCATCATTCTCAGCAAACTGACACAAGAACAGAAAGTGAAATACCGCATGTTCTCACTCATAGGCGGGTGTTGAACAATGAGAACACATGGACAGAGGGAGGGGAGCACTACACACTGGGGGCTGTTGGGGGGAATAGGGGAGGGGACAGCGGGGGCTGGGGAGTTGGGGAGAGATAGCATGGGGAGAAATGCCAGATATAGGTGAAGGGGAGGAAGGCAGCAAATCACACTGCCATGTGTGTACCTATGCAGCGATCTTGCATGTTCTTCACATGTACCCCAGAACCTAAAATGCAATAAAAAAAAGAAATGAATGTCAATCTGAGAATGGAATCTAATCCTGAAATATATAAATGAATGTTTTTCACATTTCAGATTTAAAGAAACAGTTGTTGCCGCACCCACAGGAGGAAATAATGATTTTTTTTCCTCCTACAAGGGTTAATTGATTAACTCTGCCCTGTTTGTTTTACTTAAAATGTTACACGCTTTGCATTTATTCAGTTGATTAAGATTTATCTTGCTTAGTAAATGACTAACTTTTGGCTGGCCTTTTTAGGTTCTGAAATAGCTGTCAGGTCTCTATTTGTATGTATTAGAGATAGGAAGAACAGTATCCGGTACGCCTAGGCTGTTCGAGCACTTAGAGGAAAGATGAGATTTTGACAGGAATGTTCCTGTTGCTGGAGGCAGACTTTGGCCCCACTGACAAGAGGTTTCCTTGTTCAAATTGGTCATTTGGGAATTATTGTAATTACTCTGGCAAAGGAAGAAAACAAACCTATCAAAAGACTTTATTTGTTGCTGTTATTTATGACTTTAAAATGTATTTTTATGGGTTTTAAAATATGTTCATGCTATAATAGGTGTTAAAACGAACAGACATAATAACTTCTCCCACATACTGCTCCTGTCTCAAATACAAATTCTGCACAAACATTTGCAAATTATGCACAAATTCTACTCCCTGCTCTATGGATACTCTCTGAAAATTGAGTACAAACCAAGGATTCACAAATCTGGATTTGTTTCTCTTAGTTTCCTTCATAGTTTCTAGTCTCAGGCCAGGCACAGGGGCTTACGCTGTAATCCTAGCACTTTGGGAGGCAGCAGGAGGATCACTTTAGGTAAGGAGTTCAAGACCAGCCTGGGCAACATGATGAAACCCTATCTCTACCAAAAATACAAAAAATTAGTGAGGTATGGTGGCATGCACCTGTAATCCCAGTTATTTGGGTGGCTGAGGTATGAGAATTGCTTGAACCCGGGAGGCAGAAGTTGAAGTGAACCAAGATCACGCCATTGCACTCCAGCTTGGGTGACAGAGCAAGACTCTGACTCAAAAAAGTAAAAATCCTGGCACGGGGGCTCACGCTTGTAATCCTAGCACTTTGGGGGGCCAAGGCAGGTGGATTACCCGAGGTTTGAAGTTTGAGACCAGCCTGATCAATATGGAGAAACCCCGTCTCTACTAAAAATACAAAATTACCTGGGTGTGATGGTGCATGCCTGTAATCCCTGCTACTCGGGAGGCTGAGGAAGGAGAACCACTTGAACCCGGGAGGCAGAGGTTACGGTGAGCCAAGATCGCACCATTGCACTCCAGCCTGGGCAACAAGAATGAAAGAGTAAGAGGAAAAAAAATATCTAGTCTTGTCATCATTTCTAACAGGAAACGTGTGGTGAGCATTTGCCATTCATTATCTGTGGACTCCATCCTGGAGAGTCTGTAACCTAGTTCTCTGGCCCTAGCCCTCATTGCATATGAGATGGTAATTGTAGTCCAAAAGAGTAAGTGACCAGTGCCAGCTGAGTAGGCAGTCGATAAGGGTCTTAGTGCTAATTGCTAACCCTTGAGCTTTGAATATTTGTCTCTTTCCTGCTGACCCAAGGCTTTCTGCCAAGTAGCTAATCTGTAAATACATGCTTAAATATACTCAAGGTGTTCCTATTCTTAAAACACTATTTTGATTGTGCTTTTGATTCCCTGTTCAGAACTTTCCATAGACTACTGAGAAGAGTCCAAAGCCCATAAGCTGAAATTTCCCGTTTTCTGAAGTCAGATCTTTATTTACCTTTCCAGCCTTCTCTTCTGCTATTTTCCTGTGCACTCCAGAAATTCCCATCAAAAGGAGCTACTCAGTACTCCCTGCAGTGCTGGCATTGCTCTGCGTGGCCTTTGCTTATCTCTCTCAATATTTCAGCACCATCCTCCCTCCCCTGAGAGGCTCGGTCAGGTGAAATGTTTAGGAAGAACCAGCCTGTGGTGAGGCAAGGACAGGGAAGCGGGTGGATCCTGTGCTTCAGTTGGGATGGGATAATTAACATAAAAATGCATCACTCTTGAAGATCTTTCTCCACTTGTCTCATGCTCCTGTTTTCTCTCTTTGCCTTTTTGTTTTTTGTATTTCATGCTCCTGTTTTCTTACTTTCAGTTAACATCTTTTTTTTTGAGATTAAGACAGAGTCTCGCTCTGTCACCCAGGCTGGAGTGCAGTGGCATAATCTCAGCTCACTGTAACCTCCACCTCCCAGGTTCAAGCAATTCTTGCGCCTCAACCTCCTGAGAAGCTGGGATTACAGGCACATACCACCACTCCCAGCTAATTTTTAAATCTTAAGTAGAGATGGGGTTTTGCCATGTTGGTCATGGTGGTCTTGAACTCCTGGCCTCAAATGATCCGCTGACCTTGGTCTCCCAAAGTACTGGGATTACAGGTGTGAGCCACCATGCCCAGCCTGGTTAACATCTTTTTATCATGATTTTCACAAGGGTCATGTAAGCATACCTTCAAAACTGATGGGGTATGCTTAGGGAGAGTGCCTGCTCCTCTCACCTCCCTCCCTGCAGCACCACCTGGTATGTTCAGTCTGCTGTCTCTGTTCACGAATGGCCCCGCCTTCTCAGTTCCAGCTCCTGCCCCCACTGGATTCCCATGGACTTCCTTCGTAACCAGTAGTACTGCAATGAGGTCCTTCACACATACAAATATTCTGTAAATATTTTGTTTTCTCCCTCATCTGTTCTTTGGGAGCTGGGATTCTGCTTTATCATCATCTATACCTCTTCATCTTCTAGCACAGGGCTTTGCCTATGGTACATGGCATTGAATCCATCAAATAAAAGCAATCAAAAAGCAAGATATATTTGCAATCTGAAAAAATACGTTTACAATGAGAAACATCACTTGTAGCTACCTGTAGTATATGGCAAACACTGTTGAAACAGAGCCACATATATGAATGGTCGAAATGCTTTCCTGTTTGTTACCTCTGTCTCTCTCCATTTTTACCTAAGTTTGGAGGAAGGCAAGTGTTCACTTTGATCCTGTTTCATCTGGGCAGCAAAGTGGCCTATAATTCATGCAGTAGGTTGTTTTGTCTGTATAGTGCCAAATAATCGGTATCACTTGATGTTGTTTTTAATTATTGAGTTGACTTCAGCAAGCAGTAGTTTGGGTATCTCAAAACACCTTGAATCTGACCAAAAAGTCACAGAAAAACAAAGGAATTTCATGTAGTGTATGAGGTTTGTGAGCAGGGAAGTTCCCAAGATTTCAAGGCAAATGCACAGAAGAATATGTGTAGAAATGTCACAGCACCAAATTCTTATCCTCATTCTGACCCTGAAGTTCTTGGGTCTTCACAAGAGGAGTCTCTTCTTTCATTGAGTCTCTTTGCACAGGCAGTTGCTAGCAGGTCACTTTCTTCTCACTTCTCTGCCCTTGAAAGGATAACTTAGGAGGCCACGTCATGATGATCTGGTACTCCTGAAGAACAGGTCAAGACAACGTCAAATTATTTATTTGCTTCCTGCACCTGTGTTTGTTGCCTTCCAAGGCACTGAAAACCCAAAGGATGCCTTCTGCTGCTTTGGGAAATTATTCTGTCTAGAATATTTGATCACACACCCAAACAGGTGCCAAATGGAAAATAACATGCCAGATGTCAACCCAGGCAGCAGAAAGTTGGCCAGGACACTACACCTCTGAATTTAAATGGTCTAAAACCTCACATTTATCCTGAATGGTCATCTTATGCCCACTGTTCACAGATCGTAGAATCCTAGAGTCCTGAGCAAACAGAAATCTTGCAGCTTACTGCATTCATCTTTCAGAAACCCAAACAGGTTAAATGGCTCCAACAGTTAATACCCAGTGGATATTAGAAGAAAGAAGAAACCTAGGGGAATCCAGGTGTTGTACCAGCAAACTGTGACCAAAAGAGTGACTCATAATAAACTTTATGTTATTTCAGAGCTTAAGATGGACATGATGACCCACTCCTAGCCAATTTCAGCAGATAGCATGGAGACTTGAAACAGCTAAATCTGTTGCAGAAAAATATATAGTATTTGTCAAACACAGAAAGGCAGTGTTAAATATGCATTAAGTCAGACTCCAAATTTCTCACCCCAAACTGTTGGTTGAGAACAGTCACATGTTTTGCAGTCATGCATCCCAAAACTGTCTGTTACAGCAACACCTTTAGATTCCTTGCAGGTCAGGTGTGGAGGCTCACGCCTGTAATTCCAGCACTTTGGGAGGCTGAGGCAGAAGGATTGCTTGAGCCCAGGACCAACCTGGGTAACATAGAAAGACTCCATCTTTACAAAAAAATTAAAAATTAGCCAAGCATGCTGGTGTTCACTTGCAGTCTCAGCCACTCAGGAGGGTGAAGTGGGAGGATCACTTGAGCCTGGAAGGTCAAGGCTGCAGTGAGCAGTGGTCATATTACTATACTCCAGACTGGGCAACAGAGCAAGACCCTGTCTCCAAACAAACAAACAAAAAATACTCCTTGACTATCTTTAAGAGATTAACTACATGAGCAGGCTTTCATGAGCAGTTGAATTTTTCCCTTGGATGCATTGTGAGCAAGCTCCTTGGAGTTTGGTGAGCCTTTTGCCTGTAAACCAAAGAAAATAACTCAATAATTTTTAGAGGTTTATTTTGTCAAAGGTGAAGATATGCCTGGGGGCAGGGGAAAGGTACACAAAACCACAGGAAACATCTGGGATCTGTGATTTTTTTCCCAAAGAGAGTCTAGGGACTTCAATATTCAAAGGGAAAAAGAGCAGGCAGTAGGGGAAAGAAGGAGCAAAAGAAAGGGAAAGAGTAGATAAAAGAGGCAAACAGTTGCATTCCTTTGAGTCTTTTGATCACCTAAGCCATCTTTTTCAAGTGAAAGGTGGGAGTAGAGGAAGAGTCAATTATGGATTTATCTTGTGCTCAGTGAATCTCCATTTTTACATAAGGTAAAATAAACACAGAAAGTAGAGGAAGCAATTAGATACGTATTCATCTCAGGTGAGCAGAGGGATGGCGACTTTTAGTTCTTGGTTTTTGTTCCCTCTCTGTAGATTTGTTGTTAATTTATTAATACACTGCAGGGTGAAATTCAACAGAACTGTTTTAGGGTAAAGATCTTGGGGTGCATGAGTGATTTCCTTGTGAGGAAATTGTGAAGGAGGAATGTAGCCTTTTATCTTGTAGCTATCTATTTAGAAACAAAATAGAAGGTAGGTTTGCCTGACTCAGTTCCCAGCTTGACTCTTCCCTTTGGCTTAGAGAGTTTGGGGGTCCCAAGATTTTACTTTTGTTTCACATGCCATAGGAAATGTAACAACTATAGAAATGAGATTTCTGAGCTGGGTCTCTCAAGACCCATTTGAGTACAAGGTTGGAGAACGCTGGTCCTCATAAGCCTGTCCTGAGGCTGCTCTGGACATCTGGAGGCCGTGACTGCAAGAGTGAGGGAGAAGTCAGTGAGCGGAAGCAACCTGTCACTAGGGAAAGAGCATGGAACCCTCAACTCTAGCTCTAACTCTTCCCAGCCCTATTATGAACTGGATGCTTGTGTCCCCTGGAAATTCATATGCTGAAATTCTAACCCCTTAGGAGGGGCATTTGGGGGTAAGTAGGTCATGAAGGTGGAGCCCTCATGAATGATATTAATGCCCTTGTAAGAAGAAGCCTGAGAGCTTGCTCACTCTCTCAGCTCTTCATCATGTGAAAATGAAATGAGAAGGCATCACCTGCAAATCCAGAAGTGGCCTGGATTGTCCAAGATCAAGAGGTTGGAATATCTGGGATCTGGTGAGGGCTGCTTCCTGGCCATCCCTGGATGTTATTTCCTTTGGTCCCCAGTCTACTAGTGGTACCCTAAGCCCTTCACTCAGGTACCCTAAGTAGCCTTGCCATCACTTGGTCCCCAGTAAAACCCCTATCCCCAAGTTTACTTAGGTGTTAGAAAGGAAAGATGTCTGATTAAATGGGTCCACACTCAGTATCTATTAGCTTCAGAGTCCTCTGGGAAATATGGACTATTTCCATATGCACGGAAAATGGGAAATATGCATGTTTTGAAAAAAGGTGCTTAATAACCAAGCTGAATCTCAAATCAGTTTAATTTCAGACAAGATAAAAAGTTCAAAAGGCAGTATTCAGAGTAGCCATCATGAGCTAGGCGTGATGGTTCACGCCTGTAATTTTAGCACTTTAGGAGGCCAGCATGGGAGGTCTCCTTGAGGCCAGGAGTTCAAAACCAGCCTAGTCAACAGTGAGAGCCCATCTGTATAAAAAATTTAAAAACAATTAGCCAGGCATGATAACACACATCTGTGATCCTAGCTACAGGAGGCTGAGTCAGGAAGATCACAAGCCCAGAAGTTCAAGGCTGCAGTGAGCTATCATGCCATGGCTGGAGCTTTGATCACTCCAGCCTGGGCGATAGAGCAAAACCCTATCTCTTAAAAAACAAAAAACCTACAAAAACAGAGGAACCATCATGACAGCAGATCCAGTCCTGCCTCAGAACCTAGAATATGTCATCAATCAGAATATTTTTGCTTTTCACATTGTTGTTGTCTTCACATCCTTCTCCAAACACTGCATTGCCCATCCTGCTTTTATTGCCAGGGCAGGGCACAGTAGTTGGGCTCTGGCAGGTATAGTAAGAGGGTGCTTGCTGAGCCCTTTGATGGTAGAGGTCATATATAATTTCTGGATTTGCATGTCAGAGACTGTCCAGTCTGTCTTCCTCTGGGCAATCATTCCTCTGGGCAATCATTCTCCATCTTTTAGGAGAGATATATTCCAAATGATGTAATTGTTTGAGTATGGGTGGTCAAAGCCTCAAGCCTCACCTTTTCCATCCTGAGATATTGTGTCTTCTGATTTTGAGGGCAATGAATGTACTTTATATGCATCTATATTCACCACAAGGTCTAGAATTGCATTTAGGACAGGCTCATGTAAATGAATGAAATACTAAATACAACAGATGTTACTAATAGTCCTCTCCACCAGGCACATGAAAGACTACATGTCAAACATCCCTGTGATTAAATGGGGTCGTTTGGGAAGTCCTAGCCAATAGACTGCAAAAAGTAATATGAATATGTGGCCCTGTTGGTCGAAACCATAGATGTGAGCTGTCTGTGCAGGCTTTTCTCTTGCCTAGGCCACTGGCCACATTACAGACAACAAAACCTCATTTAGCCTGGGTTCCTGAGTGACTATGTGGAGCAGACTTCTCCCCCATACCTGCTTACCTGTGCTGGAGAAATATCATGAAAAAAATTATCTCTTTGGTGAAGGATTCCAGGGCCTATTTGTTCTGCAGCATAACCTAGCCTATCCTGACTAATATAGCCAATGGCCACTTAAAGGTAAAGGCAAAGAGGCTGTATATTTTATAAAAATCACAAGGGCTCTTGAGGATATTTCATTGTCTAAACTTTGGTTATTGTGAGGCTTCACTCTGTGAGTCAGGAAGAATCTAAAGTTTAACAGCCCTTTGAAGAAGTTTACTCAATCTGCAGTTTCTCTGGTGTGAGCTGAAAGGCATGCTGCCATGCAGTGATCATGAGTCAGTTCCCTGACTGCACCACTGGCTAAAAAAAGGTCAGTTATCAAGGGGATATGCAAGACACTCTGACAAGAGCTTCATGGCATCACACTCACATCCTTGGAAACATATTCTCGATTGATTTGTGCATAATTGTTTCAAATGCATTTTATTTCATTTTTTGGTTTTGAAATAAGAAGTTGACATTTGCAGGAATGAGCACCATATGTGCCTTGTCATGTCTCCTCAGCAGGGCAAGGCCATCCTACTGCATGGTGCCATCTACTTTAGCAACCTCCTGGGAAACCTTGTTTTTCATCCGTGGACAATATTTGGTCAGAGACTGCAAGCAGAAGGGATAGAGATGGGAAGAGTCCATTTTTTGGCAGTGTCTCCAAATTCACCTCACCAAAAATTCCAATTATTTTTGGTTCCTGTGTTGGCAATGAATTTTGTTAGGATGGGTACCATATGTTCTAGTGTTTCTGAAACAATTCCAGTTTCTAATATTTTACTTGTCTCTGTAATGCAGCAAAATGCGCCAGAAATTTCAATATTTTAAAATACAAACTACATCTGTCCAACAACTTTTAACTCTAGGAAGCAACGCAAAAATTCATTTTGAGAGCCCATGCCTCAGTGTTTCATTGAAACTAATGCACTTCACCTTTACATACCAGAAACTATGTGATGATACAGTTTATTTCTGCCCCAGCAAATTCTGGCTAAAATGGCAGTGTATCAAGTTACCTTAGTCTAGAGTATCCTTTCAGAATGTGATCTCCCTGGGTCACTTAGTGCTGTAATCTGTACTTTAACAGAAAAGTATTGGCCCAGCTTACCATTAATTAGCATATTTTAAGAGTTTTATGAAATGAACATTTCTTTCTTTCTTTATATATATATATATATATATATATATATAATTGTGCTTTAGGTTCTGGCGTACATATGCAGAACATGCAGGATTGTTGCATAGGTACATGGCAATATAGTTTGCTGCCTCCATCTCTCTGTCACCTCTATCTGGCATTTCTCCCCATGTTAACCCTCCCCAACCTCCCTGCCGTCCACTGTCCCTCCCCTATTCCCCCCACAATAGACCCCAGTGTGTGAGGCTCCCCTCCCTGAGTCCATGTGTTCTCATTGTTCAACACCTGCTTATGAGTGAGAACATCAGTGTTTGATTTTCTGTTCTTGTGTCAGTTTGCTGAGAATGATGGTTTCCAGATTCATCCAAGTCCCTACAAAGGACACAAACTCATTGTTTTGTATGGCTCCATAGTATTCCATGGTGCATATGTGCCACATTTTCCCTGTCCAGTCTATCATCAATGGGCATTTGAGTTGGTTCCAGGTCTTTGCTATTGTAAACAGTGCTGCAGTGAACATATCTGTGCATGTGTCTCTATAATAGAACGATTTATAATCCTTTGGGTATATACCCAGTAATGGGATTGCTGGGTCAAATGGAATTTCTATTTCTAGGTCCTTGAGGAATTGCCACACTGCCTTCCACAATGGTTGAACTAATTTACACTCCCACCAACAGTGTAAAAGTGTTGCTATTTCTCCACATCCTCTCCAGCATCTGTTGTCTCCAGATTTTTTAATGATTGCCATTCTAACTGAATTGAGATGGTATCTCAATGTGGTTTTGATATGCATTTCTCTAATGACGAAATGCATTAGAGAATGAGCATTTTTTCATATGTTTGTTGGCTTCATATATGTCTTCTTTTGAAACATGTCTGTTCATGTCCTTCACCAACTTTTGAATGGGTTTGTTTGTTTTTTTCTTGTATATCTGTTTTAGTTCTTTGTAGATTCTGTATATTTGCCCTTTGTCAAATGGGTAGACTGCAAAAATTTTTTCCCATTCTGTTGGTTGCTGGTTCACTCTAATGATGGTTTCTTTTGCTGTACAAAAGCTCTGGAGTTTAATTAGATCCCATTTATCTATTTTGGCATTTGTTGCCAATGCTTTTGGTGTTTTGGTCATGAAGTCCTTGCCTATGCCTATGTCCTGAATGGTTTTGCCTAGGTTTTCTACTAAGGATTTTATGGTGTTAGGTCTTATGTTTATTTAAGTCTTTAATACATCTGGAGTTAATTTTAGTGTAAGGTGTCAGGAAGGGGCCCAGTTTCTGCTTTCTGCACATGGCTAGCCAGTTTTCCCAACACCATTTGTTAAACAGGCAATCCTTTCCCCATTGCTTGTTTTTGTCAGGTTTGTCAAAGATCAGAAGGTTGTAGATGTGTGGCATTGCCTCCAAGGTCTCTGTTCTGTTCCATTGATCTATGTCTCTGTTTTGGTACCAGTACCATGCTGTTTTGATTACTGTAGCCTTGGAGTATAGTTTGAAGTCAGGTAGTGTGATGCCTCCAGCTTTGCTCTTTTTGCTTAGAATTGTCTTGGCTATGCGGGCTCTCTTTTGGTTCCATATGCAGTTTAAGGTGGTTTTTTTTTTTTCAGTTCTGTGAAGAGGGTCATAGGTAGCTTGTTGGGGATAGGTTTGAATCTATAAATTACTTTGGGCAGTATGGCCATTTTCACGATATTGGTTCTTCCTAACCGTGAGCATAGAATGTTTTTCCATCTGTTTGTGTTCTCTCTTATTTCCTTGAACAATGCTTTGTAATTCTCCTTGAAGAGGTCCTTTATATCCTTTGCTGGTTGTATTCCTAGGTATTTTATTCTCTTTATGGCAATTGTGAATGGCAGTTCGTTCTTGATTTGGCTCTGTTTAAGTCTGTTATTGGTGTAGAGGAATGCTTGTGATTTTTGCACATTGATTTTGTATCCTGTGACTTTGCTGAAGTTGCTTATCAGTTTCAGGAGATTTGGGGCTGAGATGATAGGGTCTTCTAAATATACAATCATGTCATCTGCAAATAGAGACAATTTGACTTCCTCCTTTCCTATTTGAATACCCTTTATTTCTTTTTCTTGCCTTAATGCTCGGGCTAGAACTTCCAATACTATATTGAATAGGAGTGGTGAGAGAGGGCATCCTTGTCTAGTGCCATATTTCAAAGGGAAAGCTTCCAGGTTTTGCACCTTCAGTATGATATTGGCTGTGGGATTGTTGTAAATAGTTTTGTTATTTTGAGATACTTTCCATCAATACCTAGTTTATTGAGAGTTTTTAGCATAAAGGGCTGTTGGATTTTGTTGAAGGCCTTCTCTGCACCTATTGAGATAATCATGTGGTTTTTGTTTTTGGTTCTGTTTATGTGGTGGATTACGTTTATAGACTTGCGTATGTTGAACCAGCCTTGGATCCCTGGGATGAATCCTACTTGATCGTGGTGGATAAGCTTTTTGATGTGCTGTTGCAATCTGTTTGCCAGTATTTTATTGAAGATTTTTGCATCTATGTTCATCATGGATATTGGCCTGAAGTTTTCTTTTTTTGTTGAGTCTCTGCCGGGTTTTGGTATCAGAATATGTTGATCTCAAAGTTGGGAAGGATTCCCTCTTTTCGGATTGTTTGGAATAGTTTCAGAAGGAATGGTACCAGCTCCTCTTTGTATGTCTGGTAGAATTCGGCTGTGAACCCATCTGGACCTGGGCTTTTTTGTGTGGTAGGCTATTAATTCCTGCCTCAACTTCAGCCCTTGTTATTGTTCTATTCAGGGTTTTGACTGCTTCCTGGTTTAGGCTTGGGAGAATGCAAGTGTCCAGGAGTTTACCCATTTCTTCCAGGTTTACTGGTTTATGTGCATAGAGTTATTTTTAGTAATCTCTGATGAGGGTTTGTATTTCTGTGGCATCAGTGGTGTTATCCCCTTTGTTGTTTTTTATTGCATCTATTTGATTGTTCTCTCTTTTCTTTTTTATTAATCTGAATAGTGGTCTATTTTGTTTATCTTTTCAAGAAATCAGCTCCCAGTTTTATTAATTTTTTTGAAGGGCTTTTTTGTGTCTTTATCTCCTTCAGTTCTGCTCTGATCTTAGTTATTTCTTGTCTTCTGCTAGCTTATGAGTTTTTTTAATCTTGCTCCCTAGCTCTTTCAATTTTGATAATAGGGTGTCAATTTTAGATCTTTCCTTGCTTCTCATGTGGGCACTTATTGCTATAAATTTCCCTTTAGCCACTGCTTTAAATGTGTCCCAGAGATTCTGGTATGTTGTATCTTCATTCTTGTTGGTTTTGAAGAACACTTTTATTTCTGCCTTCATTTCATTGTTTATCCTGTCAACATTCAAGAGCAAGTTTTTCGGTTTCCATGAAGTTTTGTGGTTCTGAGTTAGTTTCTTAATCCTGAGTTCTACTTTGATTGCACTGTGGTCTGAGAGACTGTTTATTATGATATTTGTTCTTTTGCATTTGCTGAGGAGTGATTTACTTCCAATTATGAAGTCCATTTTAGAGTAGGTTTAACATGGTGCTGAGAAGAATGTATAGTCAGTGGATTTGGGGTGGAGAGTTCTGTATATGTCTATTAGGTTTGCTTGGTCCAGATCTGAGTTCAAGTCCTGGATATCCATGTTAATTTTCTCTCTCATTGACCTGTCTAATATTGACAGTGGGGTGTTAAAGTCTCCCACTGTTATTGGGTGGGAGTCTAAATCTCTTTGTAGGTCATTAAGAACTTGCTTTATGTGTCTGGGTGCTCCTGTATTGGGTATTTATATATTTAAGATCGTCAGCTCTTCTTGTTGAATTGATCCTTTTTCCTTTATGTAATGCCCTTCTTTGTCTCTTTTGATCTTTGTTGGTTTAAAGTCTATTTTATCAGAGACTAGGATTGCAACTCCTGCCTTTTTTTTTTTGCTCTCCGTTTGCTTGGTAAATCTTCCTCCATCCCTCATTTTGAGCCTATGCGTATCCTTGCACATGAGATGCATTTCCTGGATACAGCACACCAATGGGTTTTGACTTTTTATCCAATTTGCCAGTCTGTGTCTTTTGATTGGGGCATTTAGCCCATTTACATTTAAGGTTAGTATTGTTACATGTGAATTTGATCCTGCCATTTTGATGCTATCTGGTTGTTTTGCCCATTTGTTGACTCAGTTTCTTCATTGTGTTGATGGTCTTTATCGTTTGGTATGTTTTCAGAGTGGCTGGTACTGGTTGATGCTTTCTATGTTTAGTCTTCTTTCAGGAGGTCTTGTAAGACAGGCCTGGTGGTAACGAAATCTCTTAGCAATTGCTTGTTCGTAAAGGATTTTATTTTTTTTTCGCTTATGAAGCTTAGTTTGGCAGATGCAACTGACAACAGTAGCGTAAGCACACCCTGAGAGTGACCCTGTTGTCTAAGAAGAAGGTATGTCTGAGAGTGGCTAACCCAGAGACTCATCCTTGTCTATGAGTGACATCCAAACCCCTGGTGCATTCCTGGGAACACAGGTGTACAGGGGATTGGAGAGTTTTTTTGTTTGTTTGCTTAAACAGAGGTTGATAGATGGAGGGTGAAAGGTGAAAATCAATGGGTGAATGGATGAATAAACAGAATGCAATGTGTCCACACAATGGAATATGAATCAGCCTCAAAAAGGAAGAAAATTCTGACACAGGTTACAACATAGTTGGACCTTGAAAACATTATGCTAAGAGAAATAGGCCAGTCATAACAAGAAAAATACTGTATGATTCTATTTATATGAGACCTGAGAGTATCCAAATTCATAGGAATGGAAAGTAGAATGATGGTGTTAGGGCTGGGAGAGGGGGAATGGGGAGTTAGTTTAATTGGGGCAGAGTTTGTATTTGGGATGATGAAACATTTCTGAGAATGGATGATAGTGTTGGTTGTATAATAATCTGGGTATACTTAATGCCACTGAACTGCACAATTAAAATGATTAAAATGATAACTTTTATGGTAGGTATATTTCACTGCAATTAAAAAAGAAAACTCACAATGGCAGGAATTTAGATTTTTCCCTTAAATATCCTCTTGTATTGGTAAATATAAAGTATTTTTCTCACATTATGTTATTCTGCTAGGTGGTCATGAGACGCTCTTCTGCAAGGCCAGCAGGTAGAAGAAGCAGCCTGAAGAAATAAACAGAGACTTTCTGAGGGCAGAACCAGGAAGTCTTAAGCTAGATTAGAAATCTACTAGTTCTACCTGCTGATTTTGTACAGGCAGAAAGTGGGAGCTCAAGTAGCCTGAGTGAGGCCATATAGTGGGGAAAGTCAGGCTTCGGTGGCTCATGACACCTAAACTTTGACTTGTCTGCCTAGATTCATCCTCTGTAATACGCTTAAGCAATGGGTCGAGCAGGATGAAGCTCATCTTCTATAACACACTTAGGAAACAGAGTGACCAGGTCAGACACAGCAGCTCACACCTGTAATGCCAACACTGTGGGAGGCTGGGGTAAGCAGATTGCTTGAGCCCAGGAATTTAACATCAGCTTGAGCAATGGAGTAAGATCTCCATCAAAAAAAAAAAAAAAAGAAAGAAAAAGAAAAAAATAGCCAGGCATAATGATGCAAACCTCTAGTCCCAGCTACTCAGGAGGCTGAGGCGACCACATTGCTTGAGCCCAGGAGTTCAAGGCTTCGGCAAGCTGTGATCACACTGCTGCACTTAAGCCTGGCAACAGAGCAAGACTCTGTGTCAAAAAGAAAATGGAGAGAGCAAGACGGATAGAACAGTAGGTGCACACGTGCACTTACCCAAGGAAATTTCTGGATGAGGTTCAGATCATACAGATATCTTAGTTTGTGTTTTTAGATGGCACCCAGGAGTAAAATTAGTCATGCCATAAAAATATCACAGCTTGTGGTTGCAGGTTAGTTCTCACATTGTCTTGGTAAGGGTTGCCAACATGCTGGGGGTATAAGAGCCTCCAAATCCTCTCTATGCCTGCACAGTCAGAGCCAGGTCTTTCCCTGCACCCACTAACAAAGACCAGGGAAATAAATACCATGCTTGCAACCCTGGGTCACAGTTTGACTTAACAATCAAATATATGTCCTCCAAATTCAATTTAGTCCATTTTCTGAGTGAAACCAAATATGCTGGAAGAAAGGCAGGCTTCCTGTCTTTCCCAGCCCTTTTGAAACATGATTATTCTTAAGAAAGCCACCCTAGAGGACTGCTTCTGGTCTGACACTGGGACAACCTAGGCACGACAGGGAGGGAGAAAGGAGGGAAGAGGGAGAAGCCCACTGCAGAAAGAGGAGGCAGGTGGTTCCAAACTGAAACGCAGTGTCCAGACACCATATCTTTCATCCCCATCCTGAGAAGGCAGATCCTTGCTTCCACGCTTGGCTAGGGGTACCCGAGACAAAGCTCAGATTCTGAGATCCACTGGAAGGACTCCTGGAACTCAGAGGAGCCACTGTGCTCATGGTTATGGTTGCAGTAAAAGCATGCAGAGTGTTGTCAAAGGAAAAAGATGCACAGGCCAGAGCCCAGAGAACGGTGGAGGGGGGCGTCCTGTTGTTGACTCCCAGTGGAGTTGCGCAGACAGTCATCAATTCCCCAGGAACCTTGTGGACAAGATGTACAAAGTATTGCCAACCAGGGAAGCTCCCATAAGCCTCCGTGTCCAGGGATTTCGCTGGGGTTAGCCTTTCAGGCATAAGTGCCTCGTTACTGACCTTAGCTATTTGGATTTAAGTCTCTCCACAGGCGGAACAGTGTGGCCCAGGGTCCCACCATAGATGGCACTGTTAGGCTAGACTAGCTAGTGTGGCCCAAGACCTGAGATTCGCAAAGATGCTCTATCAGGCAGAATATTCCAAGGATTTAGAGGTTATTTCCCAGGCACCAGGCAAAGGCAAGACCTTTCTCTCACATGTGCAGGGTTTGAACGACCCAAGCCTGCAGAATCAACTCTACTGCCCGCCCACACTTGTCTGTTTCTGTTCCTCACTTCTCCAATGAGTGTGGAGTTCCAATGTCTCAGTGGGTGGTGCTAGGCAGGAGGTTTCCTGAGACTAACTAGCTGTGTGCCCGCTGGTGAAGACCTGTGAGTTCTCATTGCTTGGTCTCCTCATTGGCAGGTGACATAGTCACACCGACTCTGAATTTCCTGACAGGCATTAGGAGCCTTGAAGACAGTGGATAGCGAAAGAGCATCATGCACTGCTAACAGGTGTGAAAATCAAACAGCCACTCTACGGAGTTCTGTTTTTTTTTTTTTAAGAGATGAGGTCTTACTCTATGGCCGAGGCCAGAGTGCAGTGGCACAGTCATAGCTCACAGCAAGCTGAACTTCTAGGCTCGAGCAATCCTACCCCATCAGCGTCCTGAGTAGCTGGGACTACAGGTGCATGCCACCACACCAGGCTAATTTTATTTATTTCTGTAGAGACAGGGGCCTTGCTATGTTGCCCAGGCTGGTCTCGAACTCCTGGCCTCAAGAACTCCTGCCCCAGCTTCCTGAGTGGATTTCTGTTTTTCAATGGCTATCTCCTTTTCCCTCTAACATTTACAAAATGCTTACATATGCCAGGCACTGTGGTTACTGCTTACGTGGATTCTCTCATTTAACCCTCAAGTTTCTGAGGAAAGTATTATCATGTCACTCCCATCTGAGGGGACTGAGGCTCAGTGAGGTCCCATGAGGTCACAGAGACAGCTTTTAAACTGTGCCAAGACAGCCAGAGCGGGAAGAGCAGAGCTATACTGATTGCTCGCTGGACAAAGAAAAGCAGCTTCTCTCACACGGGTGTGTTCAGCGGTTTTCCCTAGGTTAAAGGAGAAAGTCTGGATGCAGGATGAAAAAAGACAAATGCTTTGCTCCATGAAGGTGGATTCTGAAGGGTGTATTTGACTAAGGAAACAACCGTAAAGTCTCCTTGGGCATTGGTTCTTGCTCTGGTTTTTGCCACAAAAGTGCTGCCGTCAAACAGGTTCTAACAGGTTTTACAATTAATATGAAGAGGCTCCAGTCACATTGCAAGTGAGTGTGATTGCCCCTCGGGATTAAGGATGTTTTTCTGTGGCTGAACTGAGGCATCTGTCCCCAGGGCTGGAGGCTGGGTATCCACAGCTGACCTCCTTCTCTCCATGGCAAGGGTCTCCCACCATCCCCCTACCCACCCCTCATGGCCAAACAACTTGTCATGGGCTCAGGGAATGTGGACTGGCCTTGGAATGAGAATGTGCATTTTGCCTCATTTGTGTGTGTGTGTGTGTGTGTGTGTGTGTGTGTGTGTGTGAATTTTTTATTTAATTTTTAATTTTTTTGTGGATACAAAGTAGATGTATATATTTATGAGGTACCTGAGATGCTTTGATACAGGCATGTGATGTGAAATAAGCACATCATGGGGAATGGGGTATCCACCTACTCAAGCATTCATCCTTTGAGTTACAAATAATTCAATTATATTATCTAAGTTATTTTAAAATGTATGATTAAGTAATTATTGACTGTAGTCACCCTATTGTGCTATCACATGTTCTCACTTATTTGTAGGATCTAAAAATTAAAACAATTGAACTTATTGGCACAGAGGGTAGAAGGTTGGTTACCAGATGCTGGAATAGATAGTAGGGGGTAGGGGAGAAGTGAGAATGATTAATGGATACAAAAAAAATAGAATGAATAAGGCCTACTATTTGGTTGCACAACAGGGTGACTATAGTCAAAAACCTAATTATACATTTAAAAATAATGAAGAGTATCACTCAGCCGTTCCTGGCCTTTCAGCCTCAGAATGATCTGCTCTCCACCTGATCTACTATCTATTCATTCCCTGCATCTCACATGATGCCCTCAAACCTCTCTGATTGCCTTGGATCATATTTTTATTCCTTAGCTTTATTATTTTTATACTGTACACATGGACCATTACTTCAGCCTCAGGAAACACCTGCTTTGCAAAGCATTCTCTAAGCGCCTGACCATGCATGCCTCTGCACAAGGAGCATGGCCAAGGGGACTTTGAGGAGCCAGAGCGGCCTAGTGGGAAGGGCCTGGAGTCTGGCCTCTGCAGAACTGAGTTTTGGCCCCATTCTGCCTCTTTCTCATGTTGTTACCTTAGGAAATACACTTAACCCATCTGCATCTCAGGCTACTTCTTTGTAAAATATCACAATAATTGTACCTGAACTGCCCAGCCCCCTGGGCAGTGGGAGAGTTGTAGGGGAGACTGTATGTGGAATTTTTTTTGAAGCTAACAATATGAATAGAGAACCCTATGACTAGGAGGAATAATTATGTAAGACAGCATTGGAGCAGACATAGACTCCCACATACAGAGAAAAATAATTCTCAAACAACCCTATAGAAGAAGCAGACAGAAAAATAGCACAAGACATGAGCACAGGACATGCACACAGATAAATGTGTTCAAACCACAGGTTCAGGTTTATTTGGGAAGGCAGTTGGCAGAGAGAGCTGGAGAAGAGGTGAGATTGTTTACAAACGTGACTGGGACTGGGAGCAGAAACATACATAAAGCCAGTGGCAGTGTGGAAAAATCCAATGGCAAAAAGGAGAAAATGCCCATAAGTAGGTCTTGAAAACTACAATGTGATTCTCTAGGTGGCAACAACACATTCTACAGTGACGCTCAAGGAGCTCAACTCTTCTTGTCTATGTTTTGTTTAGAGGCAAGATTTGCCATGGTGCCCAGGATGGTCTTAAACTCCTAGACTCAAGAGATCCTCCTGCCTGGACCTTCCAAGCCACTGGGATTACAGCCAAGCTCAATTCTTGGAATGAATATCGTTATCTGTGGCCATAAGCAATGGAAAACGCCTCCATGTAAGGTGGGTGGAAGGAAATCCAAAACTGCCTGGTGACTTCATTTTAAACGAAGGTCACATGGGTTGCTTCAAATGCATAAAATCTCCAAACACTGTTTTCTGACCGAACACAGAAGAAATGAATTGAATGTCTTTCAGGAAGGAAGGAAGAAAGGAAGGAAAACAGGAAGGAAGGAAGGAAGGAAGGAAGGAAGGAAGGAAGGAAGGAAGGAAGGAAGGAGGGAGGGAGGGAGGGAGGGAGGGAGGGAGGGAGGGAGGGAGGGAGGGAGGGAGGGAGGGAGGGAGGGAAAGAAAGAAGAAAGAAAGAAAGAGAGAAGAAAGAAAAAGAAAAGAAAGATTGAGGGGGTTGAGGGCTTTGGGTGATAGCTTTGAAAACCAAAACAAATTAAAAGCTTTTAAAAAACATTATGCTTTGAGAGAGATGTGACTGTGATCTGGATCACATAGTATGTGCTTGCAACTTCTGTTTCTTAGATTATAGATGAACTCTCTTCTTCATTGTTCTTGTTCTATAAATGACTAAGAGGGACCAGAGACCAGACCTCCCCCTCTTCTAATCACTGTTCTTCATTATAGATTAACTGCCTCCTTTATTATCTTGTACCCAACTCAGACCAGGTGGTGCAAAAACCCCTGACTGCTACATCTGCAGTGTGGGATGTTAAATATACCTTTCCCCAAAGGAAAAAAAAATCACCTTGACAAATCAGGTTGTTGTAACTATGCAATAAGCCTTATACAGAAAGACAGTGAAATTCTATTAAGCTTCCCTAAACTTTGTCCATATAAATGATACTAAACTTCTATACTTTGAAACACTGACTCCCATTCTTTAGGATCTGTGCTTCCTGAGTGGCTGTCCTCAAACTTTGTGCTCAAAACTAGATTCTTACCCTTTTGATTATTTTAGGTTATTTTATTTATTTTATCTAAGTTGGTGCAAAGTGTAAAATCTTACCTTGGCTACTTTTGTTTATTCATTTAACAAATGTTTATTTAGTGCCTACTGTGTATGTATTCTATGCCTTTGAGATACCCCAGTGAGCTGACAAAAATCCCTGCCTCTGTAGAGCAGGTGGATTTTGCTGGGGACCAGGGAAGAGGCAGAGAGACTGTGTGCAATAAACTAATCAACAAGGACGTTAAAGAAGAAAGGAGACAGTGATCAATGCTACCCAGAAAAGAAGAGGACAACTTGAAGGCAATTGGAAGTTCAGGATGGGACAGTTGCAATTTTCAGTTATAGAGTCATCTTCAGCTCAATGCTTAACCTCACTGGGCCTCCTTTCCTTTTCCATAAAATGGGAGGAATACCTGCCTCAGGGTCACAGCCATGATGCTACAAGGTGCTCAGTCCCGCATCTGATTCAGATGAATGCCCACAGAGTCACCACCATCACTGTTACTCACTTGAGTTTTGTCCCTTGGAACACTGTACACACAGAAAGAGAAAGTTGGTAACTATGGTTTATAGAGTTTAAACAGCCTCTTTCACCAGAGCCACTGAGCCTAAACGTACTACTTTAACAAGGAGCAAAGGACATTTTGATCCACAGCGAGAGAAAAGGTTTTCAAAGCAAATACCCTTGAGATAGAAAACAAAGATTCCACTCTCATTTACTTGCAACAGCAGTGGTTGAAGGAGGGTAAGACCGTGCTGAGAAGCAGAAAGAGCACAGGAGGCCCGGGGCAAGAGGAGGAGGTGAATCCCAGCAGGGGGTGGAAAGATGGAAGAAAAGGCCAAACCATTCGCTCTGACTTCCTGACTTTATCTCCAAATGCCCTGCCAGTGATACACTCATTAATGGTTTATTTGAACAGGCCAAGTATTCCCAAGGGACCCAGACTTCAAGGAACAGGACAGGACTGAGGGAACCGCAGTTAAGGTCAAGGGCCCGCTTAGTCTCATGGACTATACAGAGAATAGGAAAAATGGCTTGCCTTGGAGACAGCCTGGGAGCAGAAATAATAAGGAACTAATCATTCGTGCTTGGTCTGCAGTAATAGGAACCAAACAATTCATCAGAGGCCCCAACTATCTCTTGCCCAGACCAGTTTATGCCTAACAGAACCCCCTCACAACCCCATCAATGCAGGCTAGTGTTGTTTTGTTTTTGTTTTTGGAGACAGAGTCTCATTCTGTCATCCAGACAGGAGTGCAGTTGGTGCAATTCAGCTCACTGCAACCTCCACCACCCAGGTTCGAGCGATTCTCGTGCCTTAGCCTCCTGAGTAGCTGGGATTACAGGCATGCACCATCATACCTGGTTAATTTTTGTATTTGTAGTAGAGATGGGGTTTCACCTGGTTAGCCAGGGTGGTCTTGAACTCCCGGCCTCATGTGATCTGCCTGCCTCAGCCTCCCAAAGTGCTGGGATTACAGGCTTTTGAGCCATCCAACCAGGCTGGCATTGATTTTTGTTTCAATAGCTACTTATGCTCACCGTTAATGTGGCTTTTGTCACTTTTTACTGGCTGTTTACTTCTCATAAGTATCATAGAAGACTAATCAGTCAAACACTGACATAGAAATATAAATATAATTCTATTTGCTTCTATAATAAATCTTATAAACCCAGTCTAAAAAATTATGGTGTTTATAGTTTGCCTTGGTAACTCCTAGGCCTAGGAGGAGTTATGGGGTTGGGGTTGGTGCTGATGATGGGCTGGTCGTTCAGAGTGAAGAGAAGGACAAGGCTTCCCCTGCCCCAGATCAGCACTGTGCAGGAGAACTTTCCGAGACGATGCAAGTCTGTATCTGTGATGTCTAATACAGTGGGTTCTAGCCACGTGTGGCTATCAAGCACCTGAGATGTGGCTAGAGAGGTTGAGGAACTCAATTTTTAATTAATTTACATCTAAATTTATATAGCCACATGGGGTTGCTGGCTCCTGTATTAGTGAGGTTCTAGATAGATTAATGCTATTTTATACTGTTATTTTTCATGGATAGTTCTAATGAATCTTTGATTTTCCTTCTGAATTATTTCTAGGTGCTCCCTCTCATTTTCTGGCAATAAGCTAAAGAAAAGGTGACTTGAGCTTCTCATGTGTTTTGATCACTCAACGAAGACAGAACAGGGTGTTCCATAACCTGATAGTGGGAGAGCACATTGAAAAAGGTAAGGTTTCTTTGGGTTTCTTCTAATTTCAGGTGTTCTCTTGTTCTTGACAATCCAGAAACCTTAAGCAGATTCATTAAACACCAACAGGAAGGGCTGGAATTTGATTTGGATTAACTAGGTTTTACAAAATACAGGATCTCTTTACAGCCATCTTTAAAGAGATACATAGGACGCATCCCTTGATACAGCGGTTCTCAAACTCTGGCCTGCATCACAATTTGAGGAGTTTGTTAAAACAGGTTCCAGGCCCCACCCTTAGAGATTATGACTTAGAGTGTCTGAGATGAAGCCTGTTTGGGTATTTTAAAAAAAATTGCCCAGGTGATTCTGATGCCTATCAAAGCTTGTGAACCCTAAATTATTCTATATGTTCTATGGGCTATCACATAAGGAAAAGCAGAATAGTGAGGTGCTGTCATGAGCTCTAACAGTAAGCATCCAGTTTTTTGATTGGAGGAAGTAGATTGTGGAAGATTTAAAACCAGGCTGGAGGCCACATGCCTTAAGGGCTGGCTCCCATCACCTCACCCCCAAGCTTACGATAGAGTGACTCCCAGTGGAACTACACTCTGGGGTTAGCACTGTAGATGTTTAGAGTAAAAGGCAGAAAAATTAGCTTGACTAACTAGTAATTTTAAAAAGCCCTTAGATCTTAATGCTCTGGAGTAGAACAAATGCCTTAAATGGCAAGATGAAGGCAGAAAGGCCACCATAGTTCTGAGCATCTAGGAGACTCTGACATCCATAGACAATTGACTAGGAGGCCATTATCTATCTTGGAGAGCCAGGGAGAATGTGAGAAGCCAGTGTCTCTTACCGCCAGGGCACTTAGATCAGACCAGGAGATAGTTGGTGGTGAAGTTACAGGTGTGACCAATTTGTCTGGAAATAATGATTGAAATGTCCTGTGGCTGAAAGGTACATTGACAATGCCATGTTGAAAGGGAGGGTGAAGACAGGGAGGTCCCATCTGCTGAGCACAGAATTCAATGCGCTTGAGAAAATTGGGCTAAAAAAAGAACAGAGCAGAAGAACATGCATGTGACAAACCAGGCTGACACATGGAATCGCTATACTCCAGAGGGACTTTGTTTCACCTGCCAATAGGTCCCTTACATGTTGTGTTGGCAAATTTGCCACAGAAAGAAAACTTGGGATAAATCCTATTATTGAGACAGTAGATATTACATAAAGTAAAAACTCACCTCTCAGCTTATTTGGCTTTTGAAAAATTCTACTTGGAGTTGCTCAGAGTGAGCTACATATTGAGATTTAAAAACTAATTTTGAAGTACTTATTACATACAAAATAAAATATTGTCTACATAGTTAAAGTCCACTTTGTACCTCCTCTTACTCTTATGTCCCTCCCTCCCCACCAGGGGCAACCGCGATCCTGAATTTGGCATATCTCATTTCTTTCATCTATCTATCTTTGGAAAAGAGAAACAATTATTCAAGGGTGCGGGTAGTGTGAGCGAGAGGAAAAAGATCTCAGAGTGTGCGTCCTTGAGCTGTTGATAAATTGCATGACCCGGGCAAGGCGCGTCTCCTCAGTCTCCGAGCCTGTAAACTGGGGGACTGGGCTGCATGGTCCCCAGGTCCCTATAGGCTCTCATTTGTTGGCCCAATCAAGGAGCCATCGTTTAAAGACCAGAACTCCCGTTTTCCTGGATTGTGGAAGGGAGTGTGGTGAGCACTTGCAGGTGAGGCCTCCTTCCCATGAACCTACTCTTCAGAGCAGGTCCCAAATTACCTCCTGAGTAGGTTGGCTGTATAGGTAGGTCCTCATCCACACACCTGTGGGTGCAGCAAGGGTGAGTGAATGGCCCTTCTGCAGACACTGCCCACAGCAGGCTGTGCTTCTCATTTATGTGCATATTAGTATTTTATATTTAATTGCAATATAGAAAGAAGGAAATCTGTGTTTCCAGAAAAAGGATTTAAGACAATATCAACATAAAAACTAGTTTGAAGGATTCGAGTTTGAAAAAAATGAATTAAATTCCATAGAAAAAAATTTTCTAAGGGAGTGCTTGGGGGCAGGTGGGTAAGGAGAATTCACGTAGGCACAGTGGTTCTCCCAGCATCACCTGGGAATGTGTTAAAAATGCAAATGATCAGTCCCCGCCCCAGACAGACTAAATCAGAAACCGTGGGGATGGGGAGCAGGTGCCTGTGTTTTAACAACCACTGCAGGTGATTCTGATAGTGCTCAAGTTTGAGAAGCAATGATGAAGGAAGTGTGTCTGAACTTAGGCTATGCTGTAGAGTCACCTGGGAAGCTTTAGAAACTCCCAATGCCCAGGTGCTAATGCAGACAAATGACAGCAGAGTCTTGGGAGGGAGGAGTTAGGTGTGTGAGGGGCCACGTGCATCAGTGTGTTTCTACCAAAAAGACACCTGCACTCGTATGTTCACTGCAGCACGGTTTCTGCTCCCCACGGAAGTGTCAATGTGCGGCCAGGGTTGAGAACCTCTGGTTGAGAGGTATTGGTGGATGTGTAGCCAGATCAGACAAAAGGCCAAATAACTGGTTGTAAGGAAATATACATCTTATAAAATGGTTGTTTTTGTTGCCGACAGAATCTAAAGGAATCCAATTTTAAATTTACCATTTTAGCCATTTTCCCTCCTCTTCCCCCTCCTGCTTCTCCTCTTCCCCTCTCCCTCCTCCTCCTCCTTCTTCTCTTTCTTCTGTTCATTCTGACCAAGCAAGGAGGCTCTGGAAACTGGAGTGCAGTGATGCAATCATAGCTTACTGCAGCCCCTAACTCCTGGGCTCGAGTGATCCTTCCCCCTCGGCCTTCTGAGTAGTTTGAACTACAAGCGAGAGCCACAGCATCCGGCTAACCATTTTAATTGTGCAGTTCAGTGACATTAAGAATAATCACATTGTTGTACAACCATCACCACTATCAATTCGCAGAAAATTTTTCATCTTGCAAAACTGAAACTCTATGCCCATATGAAAATAATGCCCATTCCCCCTCCTGCCATATTATTTTTTAAAAATGCATTTTGAAAACCAGTTGTAACTTACCAAGTCATGGACATAGCACATACAGGGAATAACAACCACCAGAAATAGTCTCCCTTGTCTGAAAAGACAGCCATGAGTATTCCCACCAGGGTAGCATTGTAGCCATAGAGCCCAGACGCTATTGATGACCTGCGGGGCAAGAGACACAGCATGGACATTTTCTGGGTGGGCTTTGGTTGCACTTGCACATAAATAACACTAGTAACTTCCAGATCATAATCATATTAAAAAATGAGATTATATTTTGAAATGTATTTCAAAATCTATATAAGTATTTTATAAATACTAATAAAGACATGAAATGAAATATACATAGATAAAAATATAAATGTGCATTTAGATCTGTGGTCCCCAACCTTTTTGGGACCAGGGACAGGTTTCATGGTAGACAATTTTCCATGCATGGGGAATGGGGGATGATTTCGGGATGAAACTGTTCCACCTCAGATCATCAGGCAATTGTTAGATTCTCACAAGGAGCATTCAATCTAGATCTCTTGCATGTGCAGTTCACAATAGGGTTTGTGCTCCTAAGAGAATCTAATGCCGCTGCTGATGTGACAGGAGGTGGAGCCAGGCGGTAATGCTCACCTGCCCACCGCTCACCTCCTGCTGTGTGGCCTGGTTCACAGCAGGCCACAGACTAGTACCCGTCTCCAGCCCAGGGGTTGGGGGACCCCTGAGATAGAACGACTCCCTCCACAGGTGTCACGGCTAAAGACAGGGCTACAGTGGCTTAGCAAGGCAATTTGCTCTGTTTCCTTTTAGGCTTTCCTTTGGAAAGTTATTCTGTTTTAAATCAAGAGCCTCTGACTTGAATAGCGCCTTTAGCATACGAAACTGTTTCCTAAGTTTGATTTCTTGGTGAGAGATACAAGATTCCTGAAATGTAAATTCACTTTCATAGTGCCTTTGATCTTATAACATTCATCTTCCAACTTAGCATACATTTTTGTGTTCTTATGCTTCTATTTTGTTATCTCCAGATGTACATTTCCAAGTTATTACAAAGAAAACCATTGCTTTTCTCTTACTTGGAGAAGTACCTCGTTTAATTATGTGCATGTTGAGCATCCATTTCTTTCTGAGGTTGCTTTTTGCTTAGTATTCAACGTCACTTCTTCCCTGTCTTCTCCTTCTTCTACTCCTCCTTCTGCTGCTTTTTTTTAGATTGAGGGGGTGCGTGTGCAGATTTGTTACATGGACATATTGCATGATGCTGACTGAGGTTTGGGCTTCTATTGAACCCTTCACCCAAATGTTGAACATAGTACCCGATAGGTAGCTTTTCAACACTTGTTTCCCTTCCTCTCCTCTTTTGAAGTCCCAGATGTCTACTATTTCCATCTTTGTGTCCATGGTTACTCAATGTTTAGCTCCCACTTGTAAGTGAAAACGTGCGGTATTTGATTTTCTGTTACTATGTTAATTCACTTAGGATAACGGCCTCCAGATGCATCCATGTTGCTGCAAAAGACATGATTTCAACCTTTTTTATGGCTATATAGTAGTTCATGGTGTATATGTACCACATATTCTTTATCTGCTCCACTGTTGATGGGCACTTAGATTGATTCCATGTGTTTGCTATTGTGAACAGTGTTGAATTGCACATGTGAGTGCAGGTGTCTTTTGGGTAGAACAATTTCCTTTCCTTTGGGTATATTTCCAGTAATAGGATTGCTGGGTCAATTTAGTACTTTGAGAAATCTCCAAACTGCTTTCCACAGGGGCTGAGCTAATTTACATTTCTACCAACAGTGTATCAGCATTCTACTCTGACCAAAATGGTCCTGGTTTCATAATTGATAAGTAGAAGGTCCCTAGTGAGAAACGGAGGAATTTCCATAGACTAAGCTCTAACGCTGACAAGCCAGGTCCCCCATAGCTCTGAGAGTTGACAACGTCTGGCACAGGATCCACTTCCCAAGGGCCTGGCACTCAAGGGCGATGTCTGTAGGGGGACGGGGGAGTAAAGAATGGTGAAGTGAGTGGGTGAGGTCTAATGCTGGGCTTGAGCAGGAGGTGCCCACACTGATTGTGGCTACAATCAGTGAGCCACACTGCAGGGGCTGGTACAGGATAGCGTGACAGCTGCTGCTTGGCTTGTTTCTAACTGGGCCAGGAGGCACGGTTGCAACAGGCAAGATGATGTCACATACATTAACCCGGATGAACATTAGAGGTGGGACTCCCTGTTCAAAAGTTCTTTGTCTCCCTTAAATAATCCTTGAGGGCATGTTGGAGGTGATGCAATTTGCAATGATGCAACCCGGAAATTGGGACTACACATGATGACAATGGAGAGCTATGCAGACTTGTCCTCTCAGCAGTTGACTTGGAGATGTTAATGCTTGAATCTGATGAGTGGAAAATTAATGGCAATATCTATAAGTTGTAGAATGCCATAGTTAAAGCCACAGCAAGACATATATTTACTTACAACACAGGATTGCCATTTTAATGCATCTTTTCAGACCAAGGAAAGTAAAACATTTGAAACTAACACATATACATATGACTTGTCTTCTAAGTAATATCTGACAAAAAATAGTTGATCATGTTTCATCAGAGCAAAACAAGAAAGGAATATTCAATATGGCGCAAATCTATATTCCATCCCCAAACTGAGAAGACCTTTTCTTGGCCTGCATTGGAACAGAGTTTAACCTAAGCTATACAATTCCCTTCTACAGAGAGCAAATCAGCCTTCTTGAAATTGATGAAAAAGTGAAACAGTTGCTAAGTATCTCCCCATGGACCTCTTCAAGCAATTCGCAGCAGTGTTACAAGAGTTTAGTTGTGTAATGACCACACTGGGGATTATGCGTTAATCCCAGACACCTGGAATACTGGTTCCCTCCATGAAGGAACTGGCTAGTGAGGCGCTGTCTACTGTCCTGAGACTTGCTGAGGCTTCTTAAGTCAGAATCTACTAACTTGGAATTTATAGTTATTCTTTTCTCCAGGAGCTGATCTGCCCTTTGCATTGTCTATGAAGAATGAGTTTGCCAAACTCATCATGGCAACAAGCTATACTGGGGGTTATTAAGCCACTAAAACTTTTCCTGAACTCGTATGCACTTTTGCTTGAATAGAATGCTGATGACAAATAATTTTATCAATCATTAAAGAAGATGCCTTCAGAACCTCTCCAGGGAATTACTTGTAGTTTAGTTCTGGTTAGCACGTAATGCTATAAGAATCTGTCATTATTTAGACCAGCCACTTATTCAGATATCAAAAGTAAGAGACTGTAACTGATTCTCTGACCTCTGACTAAAGGCAAATACAAAGAGTTCTGTGGACTACAGGTTGTTTCTCCTGGGAAGGATGTGGCTTTATTACTGTTGTTCATACTAACTTGTCAGCCCTGTGTCTTAGAAGCGAGCTGAGAAGTCTGAAAAGGGTACACCTACCTGTCCTGGCTGAGCAAGACGGCCATCAGAGTGGAGACCACTGTTCCCAGCCAGCCAGTGAGAGCCCACCAGGGGTTCCGAACAAGAAGTCCCACCAGAATCAGGATTCCACTGATGGAGTTGTTGACAAACACCACTTGGGATATGCCCCGAAGAATCCAGTCGACGAACTGGAGCACCACAGGTTTGTCTGGAAGGGATGAGAAAAAGCAGAGCTAAGGAAGCAGCCAGCTGACACTCTTCAACCACAGGCCCACCCTGAGCAAAATCAGCAAAATATCCTGGAAGTAAAATGTATTTTTGGTATTTCCTTATTTCTTTCTTTCTGAATGCTTTGTCCCTTTAGTGGCACCCGGATCCCTGCATCTATCTACCGTATGCTCAACTCACACGGCTCCTCCTAGAAACTAAGCTCCTGAAAGCATCGAATGCACTTATTTATCGTGCTTACAGGCACAAACTCTGAAGCCAAAGGAATGAATTGCCAATAGTAAATTTAACTTTTAAGTACTGAAACTATAGGATGAAGCCAGGTGCCTTCTTCTAATATGAGCTGGGCCCTGGCCACTGTCTCCATAAGAAAAAAAAGTTGGAGAAGTTTGTATGTTAAAAGATAAAAAGTAGAAAAACAGTGAGCAAAGAGATCTATAAAATGTTGGAGAATATAACTAAAGATATAAGTAGAAGTACCAGGAAACCATTTCCCCCAAAGCTACTTCTCCCATCTTTCCAAAAGATGAAAGCATAAATACCTTTAAGCCAGTTGGCAAGTTCTTTCATATCCCCGGTGACATAGCCAAGAGCTTTGGGGAAGCACCTTCTCCCTCAACATGGTGAAACTTGGTTTTCACCCCTGTCCTCTCTAACCATAGTGGGGCTATCCTCCAGGCTATCTCTTCCTCTGGTTCCTTGAGGGAAGGACAGAGTTCATAAGTATCCCTAAAGCAGAGCCCTCCAAATTAGCCAGCTTTGGGCCTGGTTGCAGTAGAAGATCTTGACCATTATGTTCCATAGAACTTAAGAGAGCACCATTTTCCTCCTGAGATACCACCACAGAGCTTATTGTTCAAACCCAAATCCCACAGTACCTTTGTCATCAGTGTCTCTAATGCTACCATGAGAAGTTTATTCTCATTATTTCATAATGTTCAGTGTCTGGTCCAACAAACATTTACTGAGCACATATTTCCTGCATTTAAGGAGCTCAGTCTAGTTGAGAAGACTGAAAAACAATAATGTCAACAGAATGAGTCAAATCATATAGAAAGAGCTAAATCCAGGGCTTAGGCTCCATGCTGTCAATTAAGGATCAAGAAATCATGTTATGGACTGGCCTGCTCACCAATGCAGGCTGATCAGCTACTTGCCAAGACAGGCAGCCTTTTACAATTAAGTTTTTATTTTATAAAAGTTTTATTTTTAAAATATTGAAAGGGAAGAAATTTTAAAAATTGTGTGTGTTGACATTGCCTCCCCACCCTCTGCTAGTCCAAGATTGCTTGAATTTGTCCTTATGTCATATGACTGCCTCAGATACACTTTACTTTTGGAATTTGTTATTTAAATGTGTAAAACCAGGCAAGAATGCTATTTCACCAAGGTAGAGAAACTGGGACAGATGGAATTGGACAAAGCGGTTGAAAACCAAAGAGCTGTAATCTAAGGATTGTATGGTAGAAAAATGTACAGGGCATAATTATAGTAAACACACCTCTGGAACATATGAACACTGTAACCATGACTGTGTTCACTGTGGTACCATTCACTTCTCAGGCTAGATTTCTTTTTCTGCAAGAAAGCACCAGTATCACCAGAATTTGGTACCTTGAAGACAAAAATGATGATTTCATAGTGCTGATGGTAGACACAAAAGAGTACCAGAGGCATAATCCCAGAGGCAGGCTGAGGGAGGAAGCCAATGGCAAAGCCACCTTGAGTGTGCAAGAACAGCCAACAGCACAGCCGGGTCAATTGGGAAGCAGGGAAACACCAAAATCATCGGACCCTGGAAGGCATAATTTGGAATGTTGAAGCCACAGCCACATAAGACACGACTACATGACTAAAGAAACACTGAAAGTCCACGCAGAGAAACCAGCCTATCTTCTCCGTGTTGCCAGGCTGTGATCAAATGGTCCTCATGGCTATTTCTGGCCCCATCATTGTTCCATTTACCACATCTAACAAATTATCTAACAAATAGCAATGAATAGATAGTAAGTTATATCTATTTTAAAAAACTGAACTCTAGATTTGGCTTCTATTAATCCCAGTAAGGAAATCAATATGAGTAACTGATTTATTGCTAACAATTACATTTCAATTGCATTACCTCACTGCCCAACTAACCATTCTGCTTTTTAAACAATGATGAACTATTGATTGTTGCACAAAAAAGCAGCTATTTATACACTGCATTCCAGACCAAGGTCATTTTGTCTTGGCAAAACAGTGTTGACACCAACATCTGTGTGACTTGCAGTGAATCTTGGCTATCAAGAACCAAAACTAAGTCCATATGGAGCCGACTTGGCTCCATAGTTAAAGATGAAAAAATGTATGAAAAATTAAGCACCTATGAAAAATTACCTTTTATTTTATAATCCGTCCAAGTGGTGGCTATTATTTATTTTCAGATTATCTCCCTCTTCAAATTTCATAGCTGAAAATATTGCTTGGTAAGTCCCTGCCTCTGCTGCAGTGACCCATTTTTAAAGCCATACCAACTTATGGGAGGCATCAGGCTTCAGCTCAGGCAGGGACAAGCAGCCCAAAGACATAACTGCCTTGAGTTTCTGGAACTGAATCTACGAAGCAGTATCAAATGCAAACACTCAGGTGGCATTTTCCATCAACTACCAAAGCAGGAACTTGGGCTATTTCAGAATAAATGAATTCATGTTCTCAAAATTTCCAGCATATATTTATTTATTTTAAAGGGGTTTAAATATCCCATCACCTCAGATTTTAGAGATACAGATTCAAAACCTGATAATATAACTGGACAGACAGGATCAAGAACCTGAATGGCCTGAGTCTCCTGTTGAGCCACCCAAAGTAGAGATTAAACTAGTTTTCTCTAAATCTATAGCCCAACATACAGAAGACTTATTGCAATTTGTGAATCTAATTTCAACATAATTGGGGTGGGTTGTAGGGCTAGGATGTCCTGCAGAGAAGGGTCTTCTCATGACCTGAGCGGACAGTTGCTGCTGTTTCAGAGTCCCCAGGAACCATTTATTCTGAACTGCTGAACCCTTCTGAGCCCCTGGGAGCCCTGACTACTTGCTCCAGAAGTCAGGCATGAGAACTCCTTAGGAGAAAATAACTTAAAGTTGTAATTCACCCTAGAATTTTGCCATGCAAGAATATTTGCATTTCTTGGGGAACTTTAAGAGTCCACACATCCTAACTGGGAAGACAATGCAAAGCTATGGAGCCAGGACCTTCTGCCGATGCTCAGACATCTTAGCCCCAGTGAAGCAGGCCATTAATTTCAACTAAGAAGAAGGGACAATAAATAAAAGTCACTCTAATAAAGTAGACATAGGGTAAATGTAAAACCACAGGTGACTTCACCCAGCTTTTTCTTTTTAATTTTTTATTGCATTTTAGGCTTTGGGGTACATGTGCAGAACATGCAAGACAGTTGCATAGGTAAACACATGGCAGTGTGTTTTTCTTCCTTTCTCCCTTTCACCCACATTTGGCATTTCTCCCCAGGCTATCCCTCCCCAGCTCCCCCACCCCCCGCTGGCCGTCTCCTTTTACCCCCAATAGACCCCAGTGTTTAGTACTCCCCTCCCTGTGTCCATGTGTTCTCATTTTTCATCACCCTCCTATGAGTGAGAATATGCGGTATTTCATTTTCTGTTCTTGTGTCAGTTTGCTGAGAATGATGTTCTCCAGATTCATCCATGTCCCTACAAACGACACGAACTCATCATTTCTGATTGCTGCATATATTCCATGGTGTATATGTGCCACATTTTCCCAATCCAGTCTATCATCAATGGGCATTTGGGTTGATTCCAGGTCTTTGCTATTGTAAACAGTGCTGCAATGAACATTCGTGTGCATGTGGCCTTATAGTAGAACGATTTATAGTCCTTTGGATATATACCCAGTAATGGGATTGCTGGGTCAAATGGAATTTCTATTTCTAAGGCCTTGAGGAATCGCCACACTGTCTTCCACAATGGTTGAACTAATTACACTCCCACCAACAGTGTAAAAGTGTTCCTTTTTCTCCACATCCTCTCCAGCATCTGTTGTCTCCAGATTTTTTAATGATCATCATTCTAACTGGCGTGAGATGGTATCTCAATGTGGTTTTGATTTGCATCTCTCTGATGACCAGTGATGATGAACATTTTTTCATATGATTATTGGCCTCTTATATGTCTTCTTTCGTAAAGTGTCTGTTCATATCCTTTGCCCATTTTTGAATGGGCTTGTTTGTTTTTTTCCTGTAAATCTGTTTGAGTTCTTTGTAAATTCTGGATATCAGCCCTTTGTCAGATGGGTAAACTGCAAAAATTTTTTCCCATTCTGTTGGTTGCCGATTCACTCTAGTGACTGTTTCTTTTGCCGTGCAGAAGCTGTGGAGTTTGATTAGGTCCCATTTGTCTATTTTGGCTTTTGTTGCCAATGCTTTTGGTGTTTTGTTCATGAAGTCCTTGCCTACTCCTAAGTCCTGGATGGTTTTGACTAGATTTTCTTCTAGGGTTTTTATCGTGCCAGGTCTTATGTTTAACTCTTTAATACATCTGGAGTTAATTTTAGTGTAAGGTGTCAGGAAGGGGTCCAGTTTCTGCTTTCTGCACATGGCTAGACAGTTTTCCCAACACCATTTATTAAACAGGGAATCCTTTCCCCATTGCTTGTTTGTGTCAGGTTTATCCAAGATTGCATGGTTGTAGATATGTTGTGTTGCCTCCGATGCCTCTGTTTTGTTCCATTGATCTATATCTCTGTTTTGGTACCAGTACCATGCTGTTTTGATTACTGTAGCCATATAGTACAGTTTGAAATCCAGTAGTGTGATGCCCCCCGCTGTGTTCTTTTTGCTTAGAATTGACTTGGCTATGCGGGCTCTCTTTTGGTTCCATATGAAGTTCATGGTGGTTTTTTCCAGTTCTGTGAAGAAAGTCAATGGTAGCTTGATGGGGATAGCATTGATTCTGTAAATTACTTTGGGCAGTATAGCCATTTTCACAATATTAAGTCTTCCTAACCATGAACATGGAATGTTTCTCCATGTGTTTGTGTCCTCTCTTATTTCGTTGAGCAGTGGTTTGTAGTTTTCCTTGAAGAGGTCCCTTACGTTCCTTGTGAGTTGTATTCCTAGGTATTTTATTGTTTTTGTAGCAATTGTGAATGGCAGTTCATTCTTATTTTGCTCTCTTTAAGTCTGTTATTGGTGTAGAGGAATGCTTGTGATTTTTGCACATTGATTTTATATCCTGAGACTTTGCTGAAGTTGCTTATCAGTTTCAGGAGTTTTTGGGCTGAGGTGATGGGGTCTTCTAGGTATATTATCATGTCGTCTGCAAATAGAGACAATTTGGCTTCCACCTTTCCTATTTGAATACTCTTTATTTCTTTTTCTTGCCTGATTGCTCTGGCTAGAACTTCCAGTACTATATTGAATAGGAGTGGTGAAAGAGGGCATCCTTGTCTATTGCCGGATTTCAGAAGGAATGCTTCCAGTTTTTGCCCATTCAGTATGATATTGGCTGTTGGTTTGTCATAAATAGCTTTTATTACTTTGAGATACGTTCCATCGATACCGAGTTTATTGAGGGTTTTTAGCATAAAGGGCTGCTGAATTTTGTCAAATGCCTTCTCTGCGTCAATTGAGATAATCATGTGGTTTTTGTTTTTGGTTCTGTTTATGTGGTGAATTACGTTTATACACTTGCGTATGTTGAACCAGCCTTGCATCCCCGGGATGAATCCTACTTGATCATGATGGATAAGTTTTTTGATTTGCTGTTGCAATCGGCTTGCCAATATTTTATTGAAGATTTTTGCATCTATGTTAATCATGGATATTGGCCTGAAGTTTTCTTTTCTTGTTGGGTCTCTGCCGGGTTTTGGTATCAGGATGATGTTGGTCTCATAAAATTATTTGGGAAGGATTCCCTCTTTTTGGATTATTTGGAATAGTTTCAGAAGGAATGGTACCAGCTCCTCTTTGTATGTCTGGTAGAATTTGGCTGTGAACCCATCTGGACCTGGGCTTTTTTTGTGTGGTAGGCTCTTAATTGCTGCCTCGACTTCAGACCTTGTTATTGGTCTATTCATAGTTTCAGCTTCCTCCTGGTTTAGGCTTGGGAGGACACAGGAGTCCAGGAATTTATCCATTTCTTCCAGGTTTACTAGTTTATGTGCATAGAGTTGTTTGTAATATTCTCTAATGATGGTTTGAATTTCTGTGGAATCTGTGGTGATTTCCCCTTTATCATTTTTTATTGCATCTATTTGGTTGCTTTTTCTTTTTTATCAATCTGGCTAGTGGTTTGTCTATTTTGTTGATCTTTTCAAAAAACCAGCTCTTGGATTTATTGATTTTTTGAAGGGTTTATCGTGTCTCTATCTCCTTCAGTTCAGCTCTGATCTTAGTTATTTCTTGTCTTCTGCTGGGTTTTGAGTTTTTTTGATCTTGCTCCTCTAGCTCTTTCAATTTTGATGATAGGGTGTCAGTTTTGGATCTCTCCATTCTCCTCATATGGGCACTTATTGCTATATATTTTCCTCTAGAGACTGCTTTAAATGTGTCCCAGAGATTCTGGCATGTTGTGTCTTCATTCTCATTGGTTTCGAAGAACTTCTTTATTTCTGCCTTCATTTCATTGTTTATCCAGTCAACATTCAAGAGCCAGTTGTTCAGTTTCCATGAAGCTGTGCGATTCTGGGTCGGTTTCTGAATTCTGAGTTCTAACTTGATTGCACTATGGTCTGAGAGACTGTTTGTTATGATTTCAGTTGTTTTGCATTTGCTGAGGAGTGCTTTACTTCCAATTATGTGGTCAGTTTTAGAGTAGATGTGATGTGGTGCTGAGAAGAATGTGTATTCTGTGGGTTTGGGGTGGAGAGTTCTGTAAATGTCTATCAGGTTTGCTTGCTCCAGGTCTGAGTTCAAGCCCTGGATATCCTTGTTGATTTTCTGTCTGGTTGATCTGTCTAATATTGACAGTGGAGTGTTACAGTCTCCCACTATTATTGTGTGGGAGTCTAAGTCTCTTTGTAAGTCATTAAGAACTTGCCTTATGTATCTGGGTGCTCCTGTATTGGGTCCGTATATGTTTAGGATCATTAGCTCTTCTTGTTGTATCGATCCTTTTACCATTATGTAATTACCTTCTTTGTCTCTTTTGATCTTTGTTGCTTTAAAGTCTATTTTATCAGAGATGAGAATTGCAACTCCTGCTTTTTTTTGCTCTCCATTTGCTTGGTAAATCTTCCTCCATCCCTTTATTTTGAGCCTTTGTGTATCCTTGCATGTGAGATAGGTTTCCTGGATACAGCACACTGATGGGTTTTGGTTTTTTATCCAATTTGCCAGTCTGTGTCTTTTAATTGGTGCATTTAGTCCATTTACATTTAGGGTTAATATTGTTGTGTGTGAATTTGATCCTGCCATTTTGATGCTAGCTGGCTGTTTTGCTTGGTAGTTGATGTAGACTCTTCATTATGTTGATGCTCTTTAGCATTTAGTATAATTTTGGAATGGCTGGTACTGGTTGTTCCTTTCTATGTGTAATGCCTCTTTCAGGAGCTCTTGTAAAGCAGGCCTGGTGGTGACAAAATCTCTGAATACTTGCTTGTTCGCAAAGGATTTTATTTTTCCTTCACTTATGAAGCTCAGTTTTGCTGGATATGAAATTCTGGGTTGAAAGTTCTTTTCTTTAAGGATGTTGAATATTGGCCCCCACTCTCTTCTGGCTTGTAGAGTTTCTGCCAAGAGATCTGCTGTGAGTCTGATGGGCTTCCCTTTGTGGGTGATCCGACATTTCTCTCTGGCTGCCCTTAGTATTTTCTCCTTTATTTCAACCCTGGTGAATCTGACAATTATGTGCCTTGGGGTTGCTCTTCTTGCAGAATATCTTTGTGGTGTTCTCTATATATCCTACATTTGAGTGTTGGCCTGTCTTGCTAGGTGGGGGAAATTTTCCTGGATAATATCCTGAAGAGTATTTTCCAGCTTGGATTCATTCTCTTCGTCACATTCTGGTACGCCTATCAAACATAGGTTAGGTCTCTTCACATAGTCCCACAGTTCTTGGAAACTTTGTTCATTCCTCTTTGCACTTTTTTCTCTAATCTTGGTTTCTCATTTTATTTCACTGAGTTGAACTTCGACTTCTGATATTCTTTCTTTTGCTTGGTCAATTCGGCTGTTGAAACTTGTGCATGCTTCGCGAAGTTCTCATATTGTGTTTTTCAGCTCCTTTAATTCATTCATATTCCTCTCTAAGTTATCCATTCTTGTTATCATTTCCTCTAATCTTTTTTCAAATCTTTTTTTAAGGTTCTTAGTTTCTATGCATTGATTTAAAACATGTTCTTTTAGCTCACAAAAGTTTCTCATTATCCACCTTCCGAAGTCTAATTTTGTCATTTCGTCACAGTCATTCTCCGTCCAGCTTTGTTCCCTTGCTGGTGAGGAGTTTTGGTCCTTTCTAGGAGGTGAGGTGTTCTGGTTTCAGGTGTTTTCCTCCTTTTTGCGCTGGTTCCTTCCCATCTTTTTGGATTTATCCACTTGTCATCTGAGTAGTTGCTGACTTTTCGATTGGGTCTCTGAGTGGACGCTCAGATTGTTGATGATGAATTATTTCTGTTACTTGGTTTTCCTTCTACCAGTCTAGTCCCTCCACTGTATGACTGAGGTCCACTCCAGGCCCTGCTAGTCTGGGGTGCACCTATAGCAGCTGCAGAACAGTGAGGGATGCTACCAGTTTCTTTTTCTGCTATCTTTGTCCCAGAATGATGCCTGCCAAATGTCAGTCTTCTGGATATAGAGGGGTCAGGGAGCTGCTTGAGGAGATAGTCTGTACTTTATAGGAGCTCGAGTCCTCAGCTGTGAGCTCTGTTGTTCATTCAGGGCTGTTAGGCTGCTACATTTAATTCTGCTGCAGCAGAACTCATAAAAAAAACCCTTTTTTTCTCAGATGCTCTGTCTCTGGGGGGTTGGGGCTTTCTTTATGAGTGTCCGTTGCGCTGTCCTGCCCAGCTAGGAGGCAGTATAGTCACTATTTGCCTGCCGAGGCTCTGCCCTGCTGGTGTGAGGTCCACCCTGTTGCTGCAAGCTCTGCCCTGCTGCTGCGGTTTCCGCCCTGCTGCCACATCGGAGTCTCTGTTGTGGTGGGTTGCCTCGGCAACGGCAGACTGTGTCAGCAATGGGAGTGTACCTCAGTAGGGGCGGATTGCCTCGGTAATGGCAGACACCCCTCCCCCACCGAGCTGCACCATCTTGGGTTCAGCTGTGCGCACAGTGAAACTCTCCACCTGGAGCGTTTGGAATCGCCGTTTTGTTTGTCCCACTGCACTGACCCAAACACCTTTTCCCTGGAATCTCCTGGCCTGGCTCACTGTCCAAGTCCTGTTCAATCAGATGGATATGCCAATCTGCCCTCTCAAGTCTCAGATTGCTGGTTCAACAGGGCACCCAGACCCGCGCACTTTGTGCAGAGCGCTGTGGAGCACCGCTGCACCAGCCAAAACCGCTACGCTGGCACCCGCGTCTCTTTTATAACTGGGAGTTTCCCCGTTCTGTGGGCCACAAAGATCCGTCTGGAAATGCGGCCCTGACTCACCCTCCATGCGTTTACTGAGAGCTTCAATCCTGGGTTGTTCTCACTGCGCCATCTTGAGTTGGTCTCTCCCCCCAGCTTTTCCATGGCTGTCAAAACTCCTCAGCTCAATGGTCCAGCCTCCAAACCAAGATGACCACCGCAGGGCTTTTTGGACCAAGATCCCTGTGCTTTTGGCTCATCTCACAGCCAACCTTGACTTCCCAGGCTCTGCCCAGAAAAGACACACCAGAGTTTGGAGCAGGCTTCCAGGTTCCCCAAGCCAGAAGCTGCATGAAGGAAGCATACCTGTTCCTGTGACCCATCTGAAAGGGCCAAGCTTAGCTGATTGATGCCTCTGTGTGCTGCCTCACCAGCTTTATTTCCAAAAGGGTCCTTCCAAACAGGACCATGACGGGCATCACGAGCACCACCAATCAAAGACACCTTCCCCTTCTGCCCCTGCCTGGTGCCTGCCTTTCCCCTACCATGAAAATCACACATCTTGTAGAACCACTTCCTTGAGCTCAACATCAGTGTTTTCCTAGAACCAAGAGATTGGGGAATTTGAGAGCTAGGTAGGATTTTAGAGACCATGTAGTTCAAGCTTTCTTCTTCTTCTTCCTTCTCCTTCTCCTTCTCCTTCTCCTTCTCCTTCTTCTTCTTCTTTTTTGAGACAGAGTTCTGTGCTTGTCACACAGGCTGGAGTGCAATGGCACAATCTCAGCTCACTGCATCCTCTGCCTCCCAAGTTTAAGTGGTTGTCATGCCTCAGCCTCCTGAGTAGCTGAGATTATAGGCATGTGCCACCACACCCGGCTAATTTTGTATTCTTATTAGAGACAGGGTTTTACCATGTTGGTCAGGCTGTTCTTGAACTCCTGACCTCAGATGATCTACCCACCTCAGCCTCCCAAAGTGCTGGGATTACAGGCATGAACCACCATGCTGGCCCAAGCCTTCATTTTATAGAAAAGAAAACTGAGGTTCAGAGTGGGCACCATCCAAATTCACTCAGCATGTGGCAGGCAGAGCGGGTCTTGTGAAATAGGTCAGCTCTGGTGGTTCTTAATGCCTGGCACATTAATGCCACCCAAGGTTCTGTTCAAGTCAACAAATAAGTGAAGCAGCAGTTTCTGTGGGCTGGAGTCTGCAGCAGGGGCCAGGAGTAGGCGATGTAGTGGGCACAGACTGTCTTCACAGTCCCTTTGAACTATTCTTGGGGAGGGGGTTGAATAACCACAAAGAAAGGGCTCTGCTATCCCCAGTTTTACACTATGCCCTTGCCAGAAGCAGTTGCTCTCTGACAAACAAATGTCCCCTTGTGCCTCAAGGCTGACACATCTACAGCAACGCTTGTGTGTGCTGAAGTTAACATCCCAAGAATATTCTGGAAGCTGCACCTGAAGAGCTTACCAGCAGAAGTCAAAAGCACTTTTCATCCCCCAGATCACCGGTAAAATAAAGCAGTGCTTAGCATTTTAATACGAGGCAGTATCAAGATTTCGATTCAACTAGTCTTCCCTATTTTATCACATGAAATAAAATGTATTCTACTGCCGGCATGTATTGGAAATTTGTGCAATTGGAGAGACCTAAAGTCTTCAATTTTCCATGCCTCAGCTATTACTTTTTAAAATAATATGAAGTGTTGGCTATGAATATGGAAGAAAGCATTTAAACACTCATACTCCAGCATAATAAACAGATCTTCAGCATTGGCACTTACTTGGTACTTACTATAATCTTTATTTTGGGTAGTTTTTGATTTTAAGTGGCAGGAGATGCCCAGTTTTCTTTAAAGCTGTAATCAGAAACAAAGAAAACATTGTCAGATATTCCTGTGTCCTGGTTACAACACTTCCCTCCTTAGAAAACGCTACTCTCAGAAGTCTTGGTTCCACACATCAGAAAGTGCAGCTGCAAGGAAACTGCCGAATTCATGGCTTCAGTTGTGATTGACTCGTTCTCCTGATGGGTGCCCAAGAACATTTCCTTCAAAATGACGGCAAACGCAGAGAAGTCCATAAATCCATCGGTGGAAAAGGCCATTCCCAGTTGCCTACTTTTTGCTTTTGAGTCATGTAGACACTTGCCTCAAAGTTATTTCAAGAACACAGTCTGAATTGTTATTTCAAGAACATGGCTCAAAACCCCTAATAGTGTCAATTAACTCAGAATCATTGGTCACCTCGGGTGGACACCTCCCTGCAAACCCTCTTCCACATCAGCTTAGGTGCTGCATGCACCTTGCTTCAGAAATCACGAATAAAGCATGCCTTTGAGCTTCCAGGAAGAAGCCTGTGGCTTTGGCAAATTGCTTTCTGGTCTATCAGAACTCTGATTTTGCTGCTTCTGATCAAGTCTGGTGATATAAAACATTTTCTCCATTAAGAAAAAGAGAAAAACTTAGGACTGTGAAGACAAGCTCCAAATGTTGAATAGAAATGAGAATAGGTACTTACGCCACTCTAGCTGGCTTCCTGACAGCAGAACGCAGTGGCTGATAAAGATTTGCCCGGCTCCACAGCAAGAAAGAGTCGTCCCAGGAGATAGTGCTGGAAGGAGGCACCTAACAGTTATACACCCAGAGCCCTGCTCTGCTCAGTGTGTTTGTGGGCTCAGCTTTCTCCTCCCACTGCAGGCACTAATGCCAAAGCAACACCAAGGAACTGCTCCCCTGGCTTCAGTGCCTGATGTTTCTTTCTCTCTCTGTTCTTGACACGGTGCCAGCTGCTTTGCCATTGTTTCCACGGCATTCTAAGATCTTTGACCAGCAGGAATCCTACCAAAATGCATCTTTTCCTTCTCCTGTTCCTCTGGCCCCTGACTCATGTTTTTGGAAAGATTTACAACTGAAGAAAGGATCAACAGTATTAAAGTAAAAACCATGGGGCAGGTTGCTGCCGTGTGGACTCGGAAGCTAAGTGGCTGCTCCTGGGGTAAACTTTTCTTATACTTACTTGACACAACTTCTGTACAGATATAAGACTCCAGCAAGAGCCTGAGGGGCTGCTGGGAGGGTGGGGAGATAAAGTACATGCAAGTTGTTTTCTGTAAGCCAGGCACCCTTTTCTCCAGTGAGGAGAAAACAAAAATATCAGTGTTTCCCTGGAATGTTCCTCTTTCCAGTTGAGAATTCCTGGACATACTCTGCTGCCTCTTAAAAGTCAGAAAGCTAACATTCCATAGCAGGGGAATCTAAAACTGAATTAAAATATCTCCTCCTTCCTCCGCCTTTTTAAATTTCAATTTTGTGGCTTGTTCTGTTATGGCAAAAATCTAACTGAAATGTACTTTTATGAGCACAGAATTAAAAAAAAAAATTTAATCCCACAGCCAGCCATGCAGATGTCATAGGTCTTCTTTCGTCTGGGTCTCTCGTCTGCTTGGATGTGCAGATAGTACTAACCAGCCTTCAGCAAGGTGGCCTGTGGCTGGGAGCTCTCTGGCTCCACCCACTGGACACCCGCCAGACCACAGGTTCCTTGTCTGGTTGGGACATCCTTCCTCCAAGTGCCTCTGGAGCACTGGGGCGTGAGGGGGAACCCATAGGTCCAGATTTATAATAAGAGTTTTGAGGTTCAGGCAGATCTCCTTCCAACATTTTTTCCCTGGTGACAAAAAGGAGAAAATAAGCTCCTAAGGTTTCCCTGAAGGAGAAAAATGAATCACCAGGAGTCAGTGTGAGTGGCCTGCTTTGGGAATGAAAGGAATCATAGGAGAGTCTCCACGACTTCCTTATGCAAATGGGCCACTGTCCCCGATAGAAATAATCAAGGTAGTGAGAATGATAAGAATTGCCACAAATGGTTAAGCATTTGCAAAAATCCTATGTTATACCATTGTCCCCATTTTGTAGATGAGCAAACTGAGGCTCAGAGTTTAAATAACTTGCTCAAAGTCTGACTCAGCCTTTGTACTTTTAACCACTCTAGTGCTGTCCAATATTTCCAACTTCTGCCCATATGTTTGCTTTTCATTCATTCATTCATTCATTCACTCAACTCAGCTATGATGCATATTTATGGACCTCATCCTGAGGCTGCTTCCACACGACACCCATGCAGCCTTCTGCCTCAGTGGCACTGGTCAAGGCTGAGGGTGTGTAGTGAGCCTCAGGCTTTCTTGGAAAAACCACCTCCTTCTTTACCCACTCTCCCTCCCTGGCCTTTCTACTGGCCCCTGTAAAGCCACACCTGAAGTGGGGGTCACAAAACATAGCCTTGCCATATTGTATGCATAAGGCAGTGCAAAGCACATGGAATTTCAAGTCGGATAGACCTGAGTTTGAATACTGGCTTTTTTCTGGCAAGCTATATGACCTTAGGCTTGTTACTCACTGTCTCTGAGCCTCAAATTCCTCGTTGTAAAGTGGGATAACTTTAATTCCTTTATAAAGTCGTGATGAGGAATGACATCTTTAAAGCACCATGCTGAACATGTAGAGGTGCTACCATTCTGATGCCTGCCCCTCTTAATCAGCATTGGTGTTCCTTGGGAATTTCCAAATGGGACCTTTCTCCTGGCTTCAATAGGGGACAAGCTTCTCCTTGGCTTTGACATCAGAAGGGGCGCAGTTATGTGTACAGAGGAAACCATTTGCTTCATTCAAGAACTGTAAAACTAGGTAGGTTTCTGATGCAGGGCTTGCCAAGTTCTCACACTGCAGGATCCTGAGATGCCAGGGTCTGCTGCCACCCTGTTGCTGTAGACAACTGGGCACTCAATATTTTGTGCATATATGTGTTCTCTGTGCTTTTAAGCAGCCTAATTGCACAATACAATGACCTTTTCTCTGTTGTTTCTACAGTAGCTCCTTTATTATTTCCAGAGAGTCATTTGCTAGTATTTATGCCCTAACATTGTTTTTCCTTGGTCTTTCTTATGCATCTCCTTTTTGGGTGCCCCTCTCTGTTCTTGTTCCAAGTGAATGCACCTTCCAGCACTCTGCCTAGAACGTTCACAAATGAACATACACAAAGCTGCTCTCTTCTTCCACTTTCTCCTTGGAGTTTCTGCCCCTAGGATGTTTTCTCTCTCCTCCTTCTCCTCTTGCTCCATCCAAATCAGTTTGGATTTCCCAGTGGGCTTCTGTGCACTTAAAGCAATTTACATCTCTGTTCCTCACTGAACATGAAATTATGCCCCCCAGCCCTGAAAAGTTTCTGGTAGTGCCTTTTATTTCTAAAATATATCTTATAATGCACAGTCCCATCTGGGCTGGAAGGTATTGGATGATGAAGTCAGGATCCAATCGCTCTATTTATTCATAATGGACCTCCCTCTTTCCAGAAAGATGTTGAGACAGTTCAACAGATATATGTAAGAGGATATAAGGACTAGGTGACAAAATGGAGAAGGGAGAACACAACTATGGATAAAACACAATTTAAATTTTTTTTCTATACCTTGCATTTGTAGGTATTTCTAAATTTGTGTTGTTTTAATCAAATTATTATAACAGTTTCATTTGATTGCTGCTTGATATTGATCTATGCATAGGCAATTTAATGTTACAAATAATTGACACCTCAAGAGTATGTAATTGGGTGGTGCCCACACTGAGAAATTCTACAAGATATTCTCATGCTTCCCTGTCTCCTCACCCCCGATGAAGAGAGTAGCAAGGACTACAAGCATGGAACAGAATGTTCCTTTGTAGTGTGTTCTGAGCCTACTGACTTCTTCGATTTGGAAAGCAAACAAAAAGGCACCAGATGAGAGCCCAAACTCCCAGAATGACACTTGGAGGAGACCCTTTGTGATAGGCATTCCCTAGAGTGAAGCCAAGGGCCACGCTGGAGCAGAGTGCAAACGTCTCACTCAAACCTCCTCCACCCGCCCTTGCTGGGGGAACACAATGATGGGTGATGGCAGGAGGCACTGAGGTCCCCAAGTTTTTAGTTCTTAAATGCAAGCCTGCAATTATTCCATCCATTTTAGGAGTAAAAGGGGATCAATAGCTGGGAACATCCAGAGATGTTGTTCCTCCGGCACAAAGCAGAGGGTCCAGGTAATCTCCATCCTTACCTACAGCTTTTGTCAGATGCCCACCTGTCACCTTTCCAGGTTTTAAATTAAAATCAGACCAGTGTAAGACTCATAATGTAGTCTCTGGTGTCCTGAGCCAATGTATAAGGGTGTGTAGGTCGTGCACTACAAAAATGCACCACATCTAAGGGGTCACTATTAATGTCCTAGACATTTGTGTGTTTATTGCAACAAAGTTTGTGCAGATGGCACTAAAATGTCTTCAGAAAAAGGGGTGCTAGTATGTCTTTGTGCAAGGAACCATATTGTCAAGCAATACCAGAAATACCCCAAGCTTTTAAAATTTTTCATTTTTTATTTTTTTGAACTCTGAGAAGCTAGCTTTTGTTTCTTTTTCCTTTCTTTTTCTTTTGTTTTCTTTTTTCTTTTTTTTTTTTTTTTTAGACAGAGTCATGATCTCTTGCCCAGGCTGGAGTGCAATGGTGCAGTCTAGGCTCACTGCAACCTCCACCTCCCAGGTTCAAGCGATTCTCCTGCCTCAGCTTTCTGAGTAGCTAAGATCACAGGCCTGCACCAGCATACCTGGCTAATTTTGCATTTTTAGTAGCGATGGGATTTCACCATGTTGGCCAGGCTGGTCTTGAACTCCTGACCTCAAGTGATCCACCAACCTCAGCCTCCCAAAGTGCTGGGATTATAGGCATGAGCCACTACACCTGGTAAGAAGAAAGGCTTCCCTGATCGGGAACTGAACCAGGGCTATGGAGGTGAGAGCGCCAAATCCTACCCACTAGACCACCTGGGGCATCATCCTCCCTCCCAGGCTTGTGTCTTTTGTTTCTTTAAAATTAAAAAAACAAAAAAACACTTATCAATGAGGACAATAGGGAAAGAAGTAGGAAGAGAATCATTTCAATCTCTTTAGGCTCAGATGAAAGGGAGAGTAAAGTGTTGGGGCAAATGAGGGATGGGGACTGGCGTGGCTGTAGTTCCTAGTCCCTCATTTGAGGGTAAACCACACACATTGGATTGTTCTCTCACTGTGAAAGATACGGTGATGCTGGCCCAAGCTCAGGAAGTTGAGCTCGATTCGATAATTGGGCCATGAAGAAGAGGTGGGATGGTCTGGCATCACCGTTGCGAATGGGGCTTGCTGGACACCCAGAACTATCTGCTGCCATTTTGTCTAAAGGTTTACCAAACCAAAACACCAGTGGGCTCAGAACACACTGCAAAGGAATGTTCTGTTCCAATCTTGGAGTCCTTGCTATTCTCTTTGTGGTGGGGGGTGGGGAGCGAGGGGACAGAGAAGCATGAGAATGTCTTGTAGAATTCCTGAGTGTGGGTGCTGCCCAATTACATACTCTTGAAGTGCACATTATGTGTAACATTAAACTCAGGATCTGAGTTACTCACCAGGGGCCTGGCTGGGATGGGGCAGGTGTGTTAAAGTGCAGCTGCTCTCTGGTGCTGCGGAGGTGGCAGCTGGCTCAGGCCCCTTCCTATCATTTGTCTCAACTGGAGACTTGAGTGTCTGCCGGCTACACAGTTTTGTCTGCTCAGCCTGATTTAAGGACCTTTTGTAGTTATTAGGAATCCTCACTGTTACTGTTCCCGTGCCTTATACGAATTGGTGGCCAAGAGCTGGAGAGTGATACAGACTCCCTTGGCCCTTCCCCCTCCTCCCATTCCCCTGCCTCTTCCTTCCTCCTTCCCCCCCCCCACCCCCAATGCTCTGTCCACGCTCTGGGCAATCAGGGTGGATGGGGACTGGAAACCCTGAACCCTCAGGGTTCAGGACAGAAGGTTCCAGCTCGGAATCTCAGTATTTCTGGGGTTTGTGTGCACCTGGGACCTTCCTGGTGGGGTAAAACAGGAGGGTGTTTGCCCTTCCCAGCCTGAGTGGAGAGGACATGGGGCTTGTGTTCTTCTGTTCTGATCAGAAAAAGAGCTCTGAGGGCTGGCCCTGCACAGAAGTGGGGGCACTGGAGACCCATAGACCCACTGCTGTACCTTCTGCATCTCACTCACTGCCCACCACCTTTTCTCTTCCTTGTAGGTGGCTCCTGCATGTGCGCCAGCTCCTGCAAGTACAAAGGGTGCAAATGCACCTCCTGCAAGACGAGTGAGTGTGGGGCCATCTCCAGGAATCTGGGGCTGTGGCTAAGGTTGAGAGGGAACCCTGGGCTGGCCCTGAGTACATTCTTCTGGGGAACTGGGCTTTCTTTGCCCCTGTTGGCTGTGTCATTTTCTCTCAGAGGGCTTTGTGCCCTCTGGGTCTGGGGTCTGAGCTGGAGCCAAGCTTGCTATTAGGGAGGTGCCTGATCAAGTCAGCTCACCTCTCATTCTTCCCTTTCATCTCAGGCTGCTGTTCCTGTTGTCCCATGGGCTGTGCCAAGTGTGCCCAGGGCTGCATCTGCAAAGGGGCGTCTGAGAAGTGCAGCTGCTGTGCCTGATATGGGGACAGCTCTGCTTCCAGATGTAAATAGACCAACCTGCACAAACCTGGATTTAAAAAAAAAATAACCCTAAGCCGTTTGCTGCATTTCTTTTTCTCTTAAATATGTGAGTGACAATAAAATGATTTGAATCTTATCTGGCCTTTTTTGTGTGTCTTGGAATAAATGGATTGGGGTGGGAATTGAGCTGGGAGTTTAGAGACCAGGCTCTGGGTGGAAATGTGAGCCACTAACAATGCGAACACCTTCGGGAAGCCAGGTTACCTCACTGAGTCTGCACTGCTGTAAAATGGCATGGCACTGTGCCACATCAAATGGGTGGGGTGTTACAGATGATCGCTTCCAGTCTCAATTGTCAAACATGACCCATTTTTTTAGATTCAACGAGAAAAAAATTCAGTGAATACATGAAGAAACAACAGGAAAAACGAAAGATGTACAAACTTTGACGATATGATGATGTGGAAGGCAACCTCAGGGAAACTGGGAAAGGCAGCCAGGACCTCGGGGACCTGGCGTACCTCCAGGCGCACAGCCCTTTCTGTGAGAGCGAGCAGGCGCCAAAGGCACGGTCCCACGGTGTGCACCAAGCAGAGCTCAGGGAGTGGTGTGCCTGGCCCTCTGCCGCGCACAGCCCAGCCCGGCCCAGCCCAGGACCTCTTTTCTTGAAGTAAGCACTTACCATGCTTCTTAATTTAATGCAGAGTCACCACATCAGGGCAAAGATCTCTCCCTTGGTGACGTCCCAAGCTTTGGACGTCCTCGGTCTTGGTGGGCCAGCTAGGCTGTGGGAAGCCCAAAAGAAGTTAAAAAGCAAAAGAGGACTTAAACAAATGTACCCATCACCCTCTCAGGAGTGGAGGATGGAAGGGAGGAAGGCAGGGCCCTGTGTCTGGCCTGCTGCTGTGAAGAGAAGAAACGAGGCCGAAGGACCTGGATGACTATGAAGGTGGGTCGAAGGTCACATGGGAGGCTGGTGCTGTGCACACAACTCCCTTGCTGCGCTTCCCACCTCGGTCCTATCTAGGAACGTGAGCACTAGGCTGGGGCTGCCCACGGATTCCCACAGAGGCGAACTTAGGTCACTGGTGCCGGGTGCGAGGGTGGGGATACGGCCACCACCTGAGGCTGGGTTCCCGGACCGCCCAGGACAGGAGTGGACGGCAATCTACGGGAAATTCGGGAGGGCCTGGATTATAGTCAGGACGGCGCATAACGCCGGGAGCACAGCCCCTTCAAAGCCAGCGAGAGCCAAAGGGCCGCCCTCAGGGTGCATCCTGCGCCTGGCGAGGATCCTGAGCTCGGCCAGCCTGCAGCGCGCAGTCAGGCCCTGAACCCGGGGGCGTTGCTGACACTGTGAGGGGTGGCTGCCAGACCTGCGCCAGGGCGTCTGGCCTGATCCTGGGCTCTGCTCTGCCTCCCACCGGCCAGCCTGTTTTTTCGCCTCTGGTTTAGGAACTCCAGCCTCATCTGACCTCCAAATGGACCCCAACTGCCCCTGCGCAGTTTCGGGGCTTAGCGTCTTCATTTTCGTACTACAGAATAGAAGGTCCCTGGGGCAGGAGGCAGGTGCATTTTGAGCTCTACCTAAAATGGACTCCTTTGCTTTGCACTTCTCGAGCTTTCTCCCTGCCAAGCACCTTCATCACTACTCAGAAGACCGCCATCTTCTCACTGCCTCCCATTTCTGAGGTGAGAGGACAGGCTGAAAATTGGCCGGCTATAGGTCACCCTCAAGGCCAGGGGTGTGCTGGACTAGGACCCAGTGCTTTGTCCAGCATTTGAGCTGCCTGAGATGGATGGGAGGCACGACACTCACCGCTCACTGCCTTTTTCTTCCTTGCAGGTGGCTCCTGCACCTGTGGCAGCTCCTGCAAATGCAGAGGGCACATGCACCTCCTGTAAGAAGGGTGAGTGCAGGACCATCTCCAGGAATCTGGGGGCTGGGCAGAGTCAAAGGAGGGATCTCCACAGGCCAGAGCCGACCAATGATGAGCCTCCCACATCTCCTTGCTTCAGCAAATGACTTAGGATCACAGCTGGAAGAACACTAGAGATGGTTACTTCCCAATCTTCATTCTTACCATGGGGAAACTGACACCAAGAGTGCACACCAGCATCCCAAGCACAGACCTGATACTTGAGGACTTTCCTCACTTAAGTGTATCATTCTAGGAGACTGTCCTTCCTTTTACTGCAAATAGCATGTCACTCCCTTCCAGGCTTCTACCATGTCCTGGGCACAGGAGGTTTGGGCAGCTCTTTCATGGCAAGACTATCACCCCAAAGATTCAGGAGTTGTCTCCTGACAAGCAATGCCACCCTGAACTAAGGGTCCTTGGGCTGGAGGCAAAGCTTGAGCCAGGCCTCTGTTGGGGCAGGGAGGTCACTGGTTGAGTCTGTTCTGACCTCTTACTCTCCCCTTCTTCCCCAGGCTGCTGCTCCTGCTGCTCTGTGGGCTGTGCCAACTGTGCCCAGGGCTGGGTATGCAAAGGGGTATCGGAGAGGTCCAGCTGCTATGCCTGATATCAGATGTAAATAACACAACCCTTACAAACCTAGAGGTTTTTTTAAATACAAGCATAACCCATTTACTGTGTCTGTTTTCTCAAGTGAAACATGGGAATGACAATAAACAGTGTTGGCCTTATTCTGCCTCAATGGTTTTTTTGAGGGGTGTCCTGACATAAGAGACCCCAGACCCAGTGGAGCTGGGATCATCCTATATACTGAGTGCCCTAAAGCAAGTTGGGTTACCTGTCTCTGGTCAGTTTCCTAGCTAAAAATGTAAGAGCATCATGCCAGATGATTTGAGGGCACAGGAATCAGTCATGGACCAAAGCTTTGGTGAGATAAATAGAATGAATGAGTATGAAAAATAAAAATGCAAAGTTCATTTTTCATATTCAACAAGGAAATCTCAAAGGGACATTAAGAACAAAATAAGAGAAAAAAGAACTACTAATGCTGCACATCTGTTGTAAGGTGTAGTGATATTCAGTGTCCAGGAAGGAGGAAGGCCCTGGGTGTCTTGTAATTCATGGTGACTGTTAGTTATCTGGCTATTTGGTGAGGCAGTTGCTGTTTGAGGTTCAAAGAGGCAGAGGAGTCATGTGACCCAAGAGTAAGCATCATGCTGCCTTAAAGTGCTTTGTGAATAAGGGATTTCAGAAGGTAACCTCTGCTGTCCTTGTGCCATGTTTTCTGTGCCCTTGTGTTTTACATGACATAGGGTGCTGGTTGAGGCAATGACATTGCATGAGTGCAAATTTCAGCTGTGTCATTTATACCTGGGTAGCACAACCTCTCTGTGGTTCAGGCTCCTACCTTGTTCCGTGCATGATAACAGGGTCTGGCTGGTGGGACCACATCAGTTAATTCATATAAAGAACTTAATACAGCGTTCAGTGTGTCTCAAGTAGTCTGTAATAGCTATGGTTTTATTATCTTTATTCACAGCATAGGAGCATTTTAGTACCTCCAGACAAATAAGCCAGTCCTGATAGGCTTAGCTGTGTGTCCCATGTTGTTCCCATCAATAACATGAGCATACGACATATGGATCCAAGAGGGAGCCCTACCCATCCACAAATAGGGATCTACGCTGCATATATAAAGCCATAAGCAAGATAGTCCATGTCCGCATAACAGATGTGAAAGGATTCTTGCCATTTCTGCCAACCCCTGCACTGTTATTTTCCTTAACATTTTCCTTTAAAGAATCCTATTTCCTTAATGTATTTACAGAAAAAGCAAACTCTCTGACACTACTGAAAATAAGAATCAGTCACCTTGCAGACATGGAAGGTAGCCACACAGTTATATATATCCCTCTATATCACTTCTGTTGCTCTCGGGATTGACGTTGACATTTGTTTCTGTTTAAAGATTTCAAGCAGTGAAGAGGTGCTGAAGACATAGCGAGGGCGAAGGGAAGTTTCATCACTGACGTCTTATCCTTGAAAAGCTGAGTGGTGGCTGGGTGCGGTGGCTCAAGCCTGTAATCCCAGCACGTTGGGAGGCTGAGGTGGGCGGATCACCAGGTCAAGAGATCGAGACCATCCTGGTCAACATGGTGAAACCCCGTCTCTACTAAAAATACAAAAATTAGCTGGGTGTGGTGGCATGCGCCTGTAATCCCAGCTACTTGGGAGGCTGAGGCAGGAGAATTTCTTGAACCCAGGAGGTGGAGGTTGCAGTGAGTCGAGATTGTGCCACTGCACTCCAGCCTGGCCCCTGGCAACAGAGCAAGACTCTGTCTCAAAAACAACAACAACAACAACAAAAAAAAAAAGGCTGAGTGGCTTCAAACCTGCAGCACTACTTTCACTCTCTGTCCTGGGCTAGTTACTTATCTCTTTGTGTTGTCCTTGTCTGAATAGTAAGACGCTGTCATAAAAAGTATTTCCCTTGAGGGTTGCTGTGAGGGTTGAAATAGCCAAAGTGACTCAACAGGGTCTGGCTGAGTCTAAAAGCTCTGTAATAGTTAAGAATCCTGAAAGTAATAACTACTTTTCATGCTTCTTAATTTAATGCAAGGGTGAGCACATCAGGAAAAAGATCCCTCCCTTGGGAACATTCCAAGTTTTGGGAAGCTCCATCCTTGGGCCTGGTGGGCCAGCTAGGCTGTGGGAAGCCCCAAGAAGTTACAGCAAAGGAGGATGTGGACAAATGTGCCCATCACCTTCCCAGGAGTGGGGAATGGAAGGGAGGGAAGCAGGGCACTATGTCTGCTCTGTTGCTCTGAATAAGACAAACGTGGCCAAAGGACCTGGGTGGCAATGCAGGTGAGGCAAAGGTCACATGGGAGGCTGGTCCTCTGCACACAACTCCCTCGCTGCACTTCCCTATCTAGACATGCGAGCACTAGGCTGGGGTTGCACATGGACTCCAACAGAGGTGAGGCTCAGGTCACTGGTGCAGGGTGCTGGGCAGGGGACACTGCGATCACCTGCGGCTGGGTTGCCGGACCGCGCAGAGGCAGGAGTGGACCGCAATTTCTAAGAAATTCGGGTGGGCCGGGATTATAGCAGGGACATCGCCTACCTCCAGGCACGCAGCTCCTTCAAAGCGAGTGGGAGCCAAAGGGCCACCCCCAGGGTGCACACCAGCCTCGCTAGAGAGGATCCTCCACTTGGCCCATCTGCTGCGCACAGCCGGGCCCTGAACCCAGAGTGCCTCTGACACTGCCGGAACCAGAGCCAGGCCTGGGGCAGGACCTCTGCACCCAGCACCCCTCCCCAACTACAAAGCCACCTCCCACTTGCTTGCCTGCTTCTTCACCTCTGGCATAGGTGCTCCAGCCTCACCTGCTCTCCAGATGGACCCCAACTGCTCCTGCACCACTGGTAAAGTATGCCAGGTTTCGGGGCCTTTAGGATCCCCAATTTTTAATGGGGGATTAAAAAATGCAGGAGGCAGATGCATTTTGAGCTCTACCTAAAGTGGATTTTTTTTTTTTTTACTTTGTACTTCTAGTGCTTTTTTTCTTACCAGTAGCTTTTATTATTATCACTGAAAACCTTACCATTGTCCCAGTGCCTCCCATTTCCAAGGAGAGAGGAATGAGGCTCAAAACTGCCCCTGCTCCAGGTCACCCATAGGCCAGAGGTGTGCTGAGCTGGGACCCAGTGTTCTGTCCAGCATTTGAGCTGCCTGGGCTGGTAGGGAGGTGGGAGACATTGCTTCTTCAAGATTCCCCACTTAAGTCTCTGTGTGGTATGAAAAAGAGGGCACCTGCCCATCCGAGCCTGTGGGGCGGAAAGGCGGGGCTGGGCTAGGTAACAGGTAACAGGATGGAACTAGGTAACAGATTTCCCATGCAGTGAGCAGGAGGATGCTGAGGGGCTGCTTCTAACCCTGCACCACACTCACTGCTCACTGCCTTTTTCTCCTCCCTGCAGGTAGCTCCTGCACTGCACCAGCTCCTGCAAATGCAAAGAGTGCACCTGCACCTCCTACAGGAAGAGTGAGTTTGGGGCCTTCCCCGAGAATCTGGAGGCTGAGCAGAGTCAGAGGAGGGAACCCAGAGATTAGTGGGCAGGAGCGGGACAGTGACCAGCTTTCCACATCTCCTTTCCTGGCAACTGATTCAGGATCACAGCTGGATAAACAAGATGGTTGATTCCCAACTTTCATTCTTAAAATAGGGAAACTGAGGCCACACAAATGCACCAGCCTGCCAAGCACAGACCTGATACTTCAGGACTTTTCTCACTTAAGCCAATGGTTCTGCCGAACTGGTTTTCCTTTGTCCCTGTCGCCCCAGCCACTGCCTCTCCAGTCTTCTGTCTTCTCCTGGGTATACGTTGTGCTGGGCAGCTTTTCACTGGAAGACCCTCACTCCAAAGATCCAGCTGACCCTGATGGAGCAATGCCACCGTGGCCTAAGGGTCCTCTGGAGCTGGAGGTAGGGCTTGAACCAGGCCTCTGTTGGGGCAGAGAGGTCTCCAGTCAAGTCTGCTCTGACCTCTTACTCTCCCCTTCTTCCCCAGGCTGCTGCTCCTGCTGCCCTATGGGCCGTGCCAACTGTGTCCAGGGCTGCATCTGCAAAGAGACATCAGACAAGGGCAGCTGCTGTGCCTCATGTCAGGACAACCCTGCTCTCAGATGTAGAAAGAGTGACCTAAACAAATTTGGAATTTTTTTCCATACAACCATGGCCTTACTAAATTTGTCTCTCTTTTATAAAATATGTGAATGATAATAAAAGTTGTCGCCTTTATTCTGGCTCTGGTTTTCTTTGTGTGCCTTGGAAATAGTTTCCCAGGTTGGGTAGCACTATCACTCACCACCTCCCTTGGCTCGGGGGTGGAAGCTCCCTGTCCTGTGTGGCTCTCAGCTGAGCTACTGCACTGACCCTGCTGACACCTTGGTCTTGAACTTCCAGCCTCCAGAACTGTGAGAACACATTTCTGTTGTTTATGCCCCCAGTCTGTGGTACTTTGATATGACACACCTGGAAAGCTAATAGAGACAGCTGGCATAATAAACTTAAAACTCAGATTTTACATGCAGCTTTAAATATACCAGTTCCTTCTTACATAAAACTGCAGTAAGATTTCTTATTAAAACTGTTTCAACTGTGTTGTCTACTAAGGTAATTTGCTAGTTTGATTTTCTAAGGTTAAGTATTCTCAAATTAAATGTGAAACTAACCATCAAAAATGCCATATTACACATTTCTGACACCAATACATTGTTTTAAGTTATATACTAAGGGGATCAGGAACCTTTAAAACTAACCTACCAGGCTGGGCGTGGTGGCTCACACCTATAATCCCAGCACTTTGGAAGGCTGAGGCGGGTCACGAGGTCAGGAGATCGAGATCATCCTGGTCAACATGGCGAAACCCCACCTCTACTAAAATACAAAAAATTAACCAGGCTTTGTGGCATGCACCTGTAGTCCCAACTACTCAGGAGGTTGAGGCAGGGGAAATCACTTGAAGTCAGGAGATGGAAGTTGCAGTGAGCCAAGATTGCGCCATTGCACTCCAGCCTGGTGACAGGGTGAGATTCCGTCTCAAAAAAATAAAATAAATAAATAAATAAAACTAACCTACCATAAAATGGCATTTCTGTCATTTAATATTTATGGCCTGTAACAGAAACTTCCAAGTTAGTTCAGACATACTTTTATTAGGCTTAAAAACAGGCATTTAAAAATGCCACTCAATCTATTTTTAACAAACAAATGAATTTTAAAACTTTCACTATAAATGAATATGAAGGCTTTGCAAGGCTGAGACAGGCACTTTATAAGAAATAGGTAACTACACAAAAATATGAAATAATTGAACAACCTGCCAAGGTGCCCTTTATCTTGCAGCAATGTGTGGAGTAGATCAAGCATCATGGCATGAAGGAGGTGGGCATCTACTGTGGGTCTGGAGTGGCCACAGACATCCAGGTGCTGAAGGCAGCTGGATCAGGTCGTGATGGAGGTGTGGGCGTCAATGTCCACAATGAGATCTCACAGAGCTCCATGGCCGGGTCACATCACATTCTTCACTGTGTCTTTTCTTCATTTACTGTTTTATTATTTTTTAAAAAGAGAAGACAAGAGTTGTAGAAGGAGCTTCTGTAGAAGCTAGTTCTTGAACCATCCTACCCACCCATACCACTTGCTGGGTGGACCCGGGGCTGCCGGGGGGCCTTGGCCTTCCTGCCTTGAGGGTGGACATGAGGTGCGGAAGCCTGGGACTCAGTGTGTTCTGTCCACTGCCCTGCGTGAGGATGTGGTGGGCAGAGGGCACTGATGGGACCCAGCTCAGGCTAAGGCTGCACCACCTCCACCTCCATCCCACCACTCCTCACCGAGTATTAAGGACCTGGACCTGCCCCAAATGCCAGGGGAGGGCACTGAGAACCCAGAGTGACCTTGTCCAGCAACTTCAACCCAACAGGACTTTGTGCCTGTGACCTTTCTTTGTGCCTGTGACCCACCCAGACCAGGACCCCTAGAATGCCCAGCACCCCTGGGTGGGCAGTGCAGTAGTTTCAGTTCCCTCTGGAGGCCCAGGATGGACCTGGCCTGTGGTGGGGAGGTCAGCTCCAGTGGCCAACCGGATCCAAAGGAAGACACTGGTTCAAACACTGAAACCCATCGGATTCTCCCACAGCCTTCCTGCTGTCAGAAGACTCGTACAGGGGTGGTTGCTATGAACAGGGCAGAGCCACCTGATTCCCATGCAGGCTCTGAGTCCTGCTGCACTGGTCTCCTCCTGGACATCACATTGCGCCAGGCAGGGGAGAAATATGGGGATGCACACACCCCTCCATCATCTCTACACAGACACAGAACCACGCACAGCTCTTGGGAGGAGGAAGATGAGCTGCTCAAAGCCAGGGAGGGACCCGCACAGTGGCCAGCATGGCAGGGACGGTGCTTTAGCCAAAGCAGGGATGGCAGGAGACCTACTTGGGATCCTCAAGGAGGCTGCAGCACTTCCATGTTCTTTCCAGATAACAGGGACGTGTCGATGCTGATGAGTGAGATGGAGGTACACGCCATTGCAAACATGCTGAAGTTCTGCTTCCGTGAGCTGCTTGAGCCCCTCTTCACTGACAAGTTCTACCCAACTTCAATGAGGGCATCGGTGAGCACTGGAGGCCTTGGCGTCATAGGAGGCATCTCTTCCATGTGCACTGCTGCCATTAGGGGCTGTGGAAAGTGAGGTGTGAGAACCCAAGCTGTGTTCTTTCTGCCATGGTGAGTGTTTTAACCAAGCTCAGAAAGCAGAGGCCACAACTGAGGCCATTGTGTAAGTCCTCGTCTGTCCCCAGAGGACTCCTTGTCCTATTCCTCAAGGAGACCAAAAGAGTAAAATGCTCATCACTGCTGTGCTGTGGGGTCCTAAATCTGCTATCCCCCTTCCAGCAGACCAGGACTGAACAAGGGTCCCCAGGTGCTCTAGCCACGGGTCCTGGCCCAGTCAAGCACAGGATCAAACCTGGCCTGATCCCGAGTCAGCCTGGAGGCTGATGTCTAAGCAGGGCACCAGTGTGTGTGGCCCTGTACCCTTTGCATGACCCTTAGGGCAGGCCTGCCTCCTGGGCCCATGCCCAGAGGACCTGGTCTACCAGCCTGGGGTGCCCCTGCAGAGTCTAGGGTGAAGAGAGGGTCTCTGCTCAGTTTGTGGGGCTGGGGCCACCCACCTCCCACCTCCTTGTGTCCCTCACTCCCCTTTTTCATTTTATGCTGAGCCTCCACTCCTCTGGGCTGCCCTCGGGAGGGGGTGGCAGCTGCAGTTTCCCACGGATAGCTCTGCCCATGAGCCACTGCTCTCACACCACCTCCTGCTGCTGTTCTCCAGGTGCTGCTGACCCTTGTGGGGCAGAGAAAAGGGATTCAGGTGGCTCATATCCCACACTGGCACCCTTCACAGGGTCCTCATTGGGGCCCAGTGCTGTGGGAGTGAGGATGATGACGAGCCTGGGCTGTTCAGGAACACGTGTCCCAAGTGCTCCATGTCACCAACTCGGGAGAGTTCTCCAGCTCATTGTGACCATGAGAAGTAACCCACTGCCTTCTGCAGTAATTTCAGATCCCACTGCAAAGGAGAACTTCATGCTTAACCTGCCCTTGTCCCGGCTGGAGGCCAACCTGCTCACCTTCCTTTTCCTTCTGGACCACCTGAAAAGGTAGCCCAGCTCTCTCATAGCTGCCCAGGCCACAGGGTGCCCCTCTGCTCACATCAGACCCCCAGCACTGAGGTCCTTTTCCCTCAACCCATCTACAGTCCCTCACTGCCTCTGGGGACCAGCGCCACTGCCACCCCCACCCCAGCCTCTCCTCTTTGCCCTGCTCCCCTCTCTGCACTGTGGCTTCACAAAGAGCTCAGAGCTTTGGCCATGGCCAGCAGTGTACTTGAATTCCCCAACTCCCTCACTCCCCGACCATGGAGGAGAGCTCCCCACCAGCCCAGAGCTAACCCCTCATCCTGGGCCGCTGAGACCCACAAGTACCAGGGCTGGAATCAGCTTGCAGCACAGCTATGGTCGAGGTTGCTCCCTCTCAGAGGACTCCAGCATGGCCCAGGCCCTCTGCCTCTTTCCTGGTGGTGGTTGTGTAGAAACAGCACACTCTGCTTTGGTCCTGCACAGGGTGGTAAGAAAAAGGCAGTCAATAAAAGTCCCTGCATAACCTCGCCATGGTCTTTGGCCCCACACTGCTCCAGCCTCAGAGAAAGAGAGCAAGCTTTCTGCCAATCCCAGCGGCGCCCATCACCATGACCAACAGCTGGTCCTTGGAGGTCATGACCTACGTGTGGGAAGACAGGTTCCAGCCAGCCCATGCCACCCTGACCTGACAGAGGTGGCCTCTGCCTGTTACACCCCCCATCCTGCCCTGCCCAGCTTCCTACTTGCATTGTCTGTGGTGGTGCCTGAGATTCAGAGAGAGATACTTGCCTAGGTCTGCATGGATGAAAGTGTTGGGGAGGCCCAGGCCACCTCTTGGTCCTGCTGGTGCACCTTACTGGGGGCTTAAGACCACCCCAAGTGTTTGGGTGTGGAGGCTCATGCCTATAGTCCCAGCACTTTGAGAGACCATGGCAGGATAACTGAACCCAGGTGTTTGAGACCAGTCTGGGCAATGCAGCAAACCCGATCTCTAGAAAAGAGAAAAGGAAAAATTAGTCAGGCATTGTGGCACACACCTGTAGTCCTAGCTGCTGGGGAGGCTGACATGGGAGGATGGCTTGAGCCTAGCAGTTAGAGGCTGCAGTGATCCATGATGGAGCCACTGTACTCCAGCCTGGGTGACAGAGCAAGGCCCTGTGCACCTCTAAAATAACCCCCTCCAAATCATGCCTTGTACACTTCCACACCCCCACCTCCCTTCTCACTGTAAAGGCTTCATCGCAGCAGTGGAGGACCCAGCACCTGAGCTGGACTTGGGGGCTAAAGATCACCAGCTGTGAGCACCCTCTGAGCCTCTCTCCTCTTTCCCACTCTTTCTGGCAGGTCCAGGTGTTGCTGTACTTCCTGCAGCTGGAGGCCATCCCTGCCCCATATAGTAAGAGACAGAGCATCCCGTTCTCAACCAAAGTCTTAAGGCCCCTGTCCATCTCCAGAAAGTAGATAGACATCTTTAAAACCTCTGGATAATCGTACCATTGTAGAGTGGGAACCAAACCTTCCTGAAGTGTCCTTGGGCCAGCCCCAAGCATCAGGCCATCTGCCAAGGGACAGTAAGACAAAGCAGAAGGACAGGTGGCCTAGGGACATCCTGGCCAGGTCTGGAAGCCCCAGACTGGCCCTAAACTGTGTTTTTTTCACACGGCCACCCGAGGGCACCCCAAGCCAGTGAATCTCAGAGTCTGGGCCAGGTCCTGGGGGACAGAGTCAAGGTAGTGGTTTTAGGAACTTTCTCCTCGATCACTTCTCAAGATGTGCCCTCTCCGGGGAGACAGGAGTGTGACGGGATCCCCTCACTGTTGTATCTTGAATAAATGCTGCTGCTTCATCCTCTGGGGTCATGGCCCTATCCCTGTGTGGGAGGGGCCTCTTCCATTCCCTGACTAGGAAACCACACTCCATTTAGAAAACAATTGAGAGGCTAAGTCAGCACTGGGTAACATTTTGACTCCATTCTCAGCTTTCTTTTTTCTTCTTTCCAGAAGGACTTTGTGCAGAAATGGATTTTTTCTTGCTGTGTTTGTCCTTATTGGAAGGCAGCTCCAGGAGGCCCATGAAATGTTGGAGGACTGGACCCCAGGAGAGGGAGTCCCAGGCTGTGCACTTTAGGATTCCTCCTCCAGGGAGAGCAACCTCATCCCCGATCCTGACTGCCCTCCTGGCTCACACTCTCCTGTTTGGCTTCCACAGGCTGGGACTTCTCTGGCTTCCCTCTGCCCACACTCTCCCTGCCTCAAGTGTCCCCAGCTCGGGTGGCTTCATTTTTCTCTCAACTCAGGGAACTTGCTCAACTTCTGTAAAAGTCCCCACTTAGTGGTAGAAGCTCGCTGATGGCATGTTTTAAAACTTTGATTCAAACAACCTTTTAATACTTGAATATTTTAAGTTTTATACATAGTTTCTATTTTTTTCCTAAGAGATTCAGATACCTAATAAGATCCCAGAATGGCACCAATTTGTCTTTATTTAAGTGCCTGGCTCTGCTCTCTCAGGAGTGGGTTCTGAGGTCTCTGGACTACAGGATATTCGGAAGGTGAGGAAGAAGCCCGGCCTAGGAACAAGGGGCAGGGGGATGGTCTCCTTGCTTGAGCAGGCAGAGGCACAGCACCACCTGCCGCCCCCTCTGCCAGCACCTGTGTGGGAGCCCAGGCATCCTTTGTAATCCTGCATTACCAGCAGGCTGAAAGAAAACAGAAGCATGGAGTCTGCCACTTATTTTCAACAAATTAACCCATAAACAATTCCCTCACTTTTTCAGAAAAAGGAGGTTGGGGCAAGGAGAGGGGAGAAGGGAGACGAAACCCAGAGCCGAGTTTCCAGAAAAGGAAACTTTTCTCCTGCAGGAGAAAAGGATGCTGCTGCCCAGAGGAGGGAAGCAGGATCACACTCGGGAAAGTGTGTGGGGTCCTAGATGACACCAACGCCCAGTGAAGTTCTGTCCAGCGACCTCTCCCAAGGTGGGGAAGGTGAGTGTTTCCTGGATGTCCGTGGGCAGATCCTGCTGAGCATGCAGCATGTTGGGGAGTCTGACACTGGAGCCATTCTCCTCCACTCCAGGCAATTCCAGGCAAGGCAATTCCAGGCAAGGTCAGGCCAGACCAGGCCAGGCCAGGCCAGGCCAGGCCAGGCCAAACAATTCCAGGCAAGGAAATCCCAGACAAGGCAAGGCAAAGCAAGAGAAGGCAATGCCAGGCAAGGCAGGGCAGGGCAGGGCAGGGCAGGGCAGGGAGGGCAGGGAGGGCAGGGCAGGGAGGGCAGGGCAGGGAGGGCAGGGCAGGGCAGGGCAGGGCAGGGCAAGGCAGGGCAAGGCAGGGCAAGGCAGGGCAAGGCAGGGCAAGGCAGGGCAAGGCAAGGCAAGGCAAGGCAAGGCAAGGCAAGGCAGAAAATTTGAGGTAAGGCAAGAGAAGGTAATTCCAGGGAAGGTAACTCCAGGCAAGGCATAGCAAGGCAATTCCAGGCAAGGAAATTCCAGGCAAGGCAAGGCAATTCCAGGCAAGGCAATTCCAGGAAATGCAAGGTAAGGCAAGGCAAAAAATTCCAGGCAAGGAAATTCCAGACAAGGCAAGGCAAGACCAATCCAGACAAGTCAATTTCAGGCAAGGCAAGGCAATTCCAGGGAAGACAATTCAAGGCAAGGCAAGGGAATGCAATTCCAGGCAAGTAACTCCAGGTAAGGCAAGACAAGGCAATTCCAGGCAAGGCAGTTCCAGGTGAGGGAAGGCAAAGCAAGGCAATTCAAAGCAAGGCAAGGAAAGGCAACTCAAGGCAATTCCATGCAAGGCAAGGCCTAGCAATTCCAGGCAAGGCACAAAAAGGCAAGGCAAGCCTTTTCAGGCAAGGCAAGACAAGGCAGGGAAAGAAAATTTGAGGTAAGGCAATTGCAGGTAAGGCAAGACAAGGCGGGGAAAGGCAAGACAAGGGAAAATTCCAGGCAAGCAAGGCAAGACAAGATAATTCCAGGCAAGGCAAGGCAAGGCAATTCCAGGGAAGGCAAGGCAGGCAATTTCAGGCTAGGAAATTCCAGGCAATGCAAGGCAAAGCAAGCAAGGCAATTCTGGGAAAGGCAAGGCAAGGCAAGACAAGGCAGGGAAAGGGAATTCCAGGTAAGGCAATTCCAGGTAAGGTGAGGCAAGGCAATTGTAGGGAAGGCAAATCCAGGCAAGGCAATATCAGGCAAGGCAATTCCAGGCAAAGCAAGGCAATACAGGGTAAGGCAATTCCAGGCAAGGGAAGGCAAGGCAATTCCAACAAGGAAATTCCAGGCAAGGCAAGAAAGGCAAGGAGAGGCAAGGTCATTCCAGGCAAGGCAAGGCAAGGCAATGCAATGCAACACAATTCCAAGCAAGAAAATTCCAGACAAGATAAGGCAAGGCAATTCCAGACAAGGTAATTCCAGGAAAGGAAAGGCAATTCACCTGGAATTGCCTTGCCTAAAATTGCCTTGCCTAAAATTGCCTTGTGTTGTCTTGCTTTGCCTTGACTGGAATTGGGTTGCCTGGAATTGCCTTGACCTGCCTTAGCAGGAATTGCCTTGCCTGGAATTGCCTTTCCCTGCCTTTTCTTGCTTTGCCTGGCCTGGAATGCCATTCCGGCAATTTCCTTGCCTGGAATTACCTGGAATTGCCTTGCCTGGAATTGCATTGCCTTGCTTTGCCTTGCCTTGTTTTGCCTGGAATTGCCTGGCCTAGAATTGCATTGTCTTGCCTTACCTTGCCTTGCCTGGAATTGCCTTTCCTGGAATTACCTTGTCTGAAATTACCTTGTCTGGAATTGCCTCGCCTTGTCTTGCTTGGTATTTTCTTGCTTGAAATTGCATTGCATTGCCTTGCCTTGCCTTGCCTGAAACTGCCTTGCCTGGAATGACCTTGCCTCTCCTTGCCTTTCCTTTGCTTGTCTGAAATTACCTTGTCTGGAATTGCCTTGTCTTGCCTGGAATTTCCTTGCTTGGAATTCCATTGCATTGCATTGCCTTGCCTTGCCTGAAATTGCCTTGCCTGGAATGACCTTGCCTCTCCTTGCCTTTCCTTGCCTTTCCTGGAATTTCCTTGCTGGAATTTTTTTGCCTTGCCTTGCCTTGAATGGCCTAGAATTGCCTTGCTTGGAATAGATTTGCCTTCCCTTGCCTGGAATTGCCTTACCCTGCATTGCCTTGCCTTTCTTGGAATTACCTTGCCTGATATTGCCTTTCCCTGCCTTGTCTTGCCTTGCCTAGTCTGAAATTGCCTTTTCTGCAATTGCCTAGCCTGGAATTGCATTGCCTTGCCTTGACTTGTTTGACCTTGCCTGGAATTGCTTTGACTTGCATTGCTGTGCCTGGAATTGTCTTGCCTGGAATTGCATTGCATTACCTTGCTTTCCCTTGCCTGGAATTGTCCTGCCTTGCCTTCCCTGGAATAGCCTCTTCTGAAATTGCCTTTTCTTGCCTTGCCTTGACTTGAATTGCCTTGTTTCAAGTTGCCTTGGCTTGCCTTTCCTTGCCTGGAATTGCCTTGCCTTGCATTGCATTGCTTCGCCTTGCCTGGAATTGCCTTGCCTTGCCTTAGCAGGAATTGCCTTTGCCTGCCTTTTCTTGCCTTGCCTGGCCTGGAATTGCCTTTCTTGCAATTTCCTTGCCTGGAATTGCCTTGCTTTGCATTGCCTTGCCTTGCATGGAATTGCCTGGCCTAGAATTGCATTGCCTTGCCTTACTTTGCCTTGCCTGGAATTGTTTTTCCTTGCCTTTCCTGGAATTGCCTTGCCTTGCCTGGAATTTCCTTGCCTTGCCTAGAATTGCCTTGCCTTGCCTTGCCTGGAATTGCCTTGCCTTGCCTTGCCTAGAATTGCCTTGCCTTGCCTTGCCTGAAAACACCTTGGCTGGAATTGCCCTTTTTTGCCTTGCCTCGCCTTGCCTCAAATTGCCTTGTTTGGAATTTCCCTGCCTTGCTTTGCCTCGAATTGCCTTGCCTGGAATTACCCTGCTTTGTCTTGCCTATTCTTACATTGAATTACCTTGCCTGGAATTGGCCTGCCTTGCCTTGTTTTGCCTTGCCTGGAATTGCCATGCCTTGCCTTGCCTGAAATTGCCTTGCCTTGCTGGGAATTTTCTTGCATTGCCTTGCTTTGCCTAGCCTGGAATTGCCCTGTCTGGAATTGCCTTGCCTTGGCTTGCCTTGCCTTGCCTGGAATTGCTGTGCCTAGAATTTCCTTGCCTTGCCTTGCCTACCAGGCCTGGATTTCCCTTGCTTGCAATTGCCTTGCCTAGCTTTGCCTGAAATTTAGTTGCCTGGAATTGCCTTGCATTGACTTGACTTGCCAGGAATTGTCTTGCTTTGCCTTTCCTTGCCTTGACTTGTCTTGCCTTTCCTGGAATTGCCCTGTCTTGCCTTACCTTGCCCTGCCCTTCCCTGCCCTGCCTTGCCTTGCCTTGCCCTGCCTTGCCCTGCCTTGCCCTGCTTTGCCCTGCCCTGCCCTGCCCTGCGTTGCCTGGAATTGCCTAGCCTAGAATTGCCTTTTCTTGTCTTGCCTGGAATTGCATTGCCTTGACTGCCTTGAATTGCCTTCCCTGGAATTGTCTTGCCTTGCCTAAAATTGACTTGCCTGTATTGGACTTGCCTTGCCTTGCCTTTAATTTCCTTGCCTGGAATTTTTTTGCCTTTCCTTGCCTTGCATTGCCTGGAATTGCCTTGCCTGGAATAGCCTTGCCTTGCCTGGAATTGTCTTGCCCTCCATTGCCTTGCCTTGCCTGGAATTTCCTTGCCTGGAGTTGCTTTGCCATGCCTTGCCTGGAGTTACCTTCCCTGGAATTACCTTGTCTTGCCTTACCTGCAATTGCCTTGCCTTGAATTTCCTTTCCCTGCCTTGTCTTGACTTGCTTTGCCTGAAATTGCCTTTCTTGCAATTGCCTTGCCTGGGATTGCATTGCATTGCATTGCCTTGCCTTGCTTTGCCTTGTCTTGCCTTGCCTTGCCTTGCCTGGCATTGCCTTCTCTTGCCTTGCATTGCATTGCCTAGAATTTCCTTGCCTGGAATTGACTTGCCTTGCCTTGCCTGGAATTGCCTTACCTTGCCTGGAATTGCCTTGCCTTGCCTTGCCTGGAATTGCCTTGCCTTGCCTTGCCTTGCCTGGAATTGCCTTGCCTTGCCTTGCCTGGAATTGCCTTGCCTTGCCCTTCCCTGCCCTACCCTACCCTGCCCTGCATTGCCTTGCCTTGCCTTGCCTTGCCTGGGCTAGAATTGCATTGCCTTGCCTTACCTTGCCTTGCCTGGAATTGCCTTGCCTGGAATTGTCTTGCCTGGAATTGCCTATTTTTGCCTTTCCTCGAATTAACTTGTCTGGAATTGCCTTGCCTTGTCTTGCCTTGCCTTGCCTGGAATTGCCTGGAATTGCCTTGCCTGGAATTGCCTTAACCTGCATTGCCTTGCCTTGCTTGGAATTGTCTTGCCTGACATTGCCTTGCCTTGCCTGTAGTTGCCTTCCCTGGAATTGCCTTGCCTTGCCTTACCTGGAATTGCCTTGCCTGGAATTGCCTTTCGCTGCCTTGTCTTGTCTTGCCTAGCCTGGAATTGCCTTTCCTGCAATTGCCTAGCCTGGAATTGCATTGCCTTATCTTGCCTTCTGTTGACTTGCCTGGAATTGATTTGACTTGCATTGCCTTACCTAGAATTGCCTTGCCCATAATTGACATGCCTGGAATTGCCTTGCCTTGCCTTACCTGGAATTGCTTTGCCTGGAATTGCATTGCATTTCCTTGCTTCTTTTTGCCTGGAATTGCCCTGACTTGCCTTCCCTGGAACAGCCTTACCTGGAATTGCCTTGTCTTGCCTTGTCTTGTCTGGAATTGCCTTGTTTCAAATTGTCTTGCCTTGCCTTTCCTCACCTGGAATTGCCTTGCCTAGAATTTCCTTGCCTTGCATTGCCTTGCTTGCCTTGCCTGGAATTGCCTTTCCCTGCCTTGTCTTGCCTTGCCTGGCCTGTAATTGCCTTTCGGGCAATTGCCCTGCCTTGCCCTGCCTTGCCTTGCCCTGCCCTGCCCTGCCCTGCCCTGCCCCGCCCCTCCCCGCCCCGCCCCGCCCCACCCCGCCTCGCCTCGCCTCCCCTCGCCTTGCCTTGCCTGGAATTGCCTGGAATTGCCTTGCCTGGAATTGCCTTGCCTTGCCTTGCCTTGCCTTGCCTTGCCTGAAAACACCTTGGCTGAAATTGCCCTTTTTTGCCTTGTCTTGCCTTGCCTCAAATTGCCTTGTTTGGAATTTCCCTGCCTTGCTTTGCCTCAAATTGCCTTGCCTGGAATTACCCTGCTTTACCTTGCCTTACCTCAAATTACCTTGCCTGGAATTGGCCTGCCTTGCCTTGTTTTGCCTTGCCTGGAATTGCCTTGCCTAAAATTTTCTTTCCCTGCTGGGAATTTTCTTGCATTGCCTTGCCTTGCCTAGCCTGGAATTGCCCTGTCTGGAATTGCCTTGCCTAAAATTTTCTTTCCCTGCTGGAAATTTTCTTGCCTTGCCTTGCCTTGCCTTGCCTTGCCTTGCCTTGCCTTGCCTTGCCTTGCCTTGCCTTGCCTTGCCTTGCCCTGCCTTGCCCTGCCTTGCCCTGCCTTGCCCTGCCTTGCCCTGCCTTGCCCTGCCTTGCCCTGCCTTGCCCTGCCTTGCCCTGCCTTGCCCTGCCTTGCCCTGCCTTGCCCTGCCTTGCCCTGCCTTGCCCTGCCTTGCCCTGCCCTGCCCTGCCCTGCCCTGCCCTGCCCTGCCCTGCCCTGCCCTGCCCTGCCCTGCCCTGCCCTGCCCTGCCCTGCCCTGCCCTGCCCTGCCTTGCCCTGCCTTGCCCTGCCTTGCCTTGCCTTGCCTTGCCTTGCCTTGCCTTGCCTTGCATGGAATTGCCTTGCCTTGCATGGAATTGCCTTGAGTTGCCTTTCCTTGCCTTGCTTTGAATTGCCTTGCTTTGCCTTCCCTCACCTGGAACTGCCTTGCCTGGAATTGCCTTGTCTTGCCTTACCTGGAGTTACTTGCCTGGAATTGCATTCCCTTGCCTTGCCTTGAATTGTCTTCCCTGGAATTGCCTTGCCTTGCCTGAAATTGACTTGCCTGGATTGGTCTTGCCTTGCCTTGTCTGGAATTTCCTTGCCTGGAATTTTTTGCCTTGCCTTTCCTTGCATTTCCTGGAATTGCCTTGCCTGGAATTGCCTTGCCTTGCCTTGCCTTGCCTGGAATTGCCTTGCCTTGCCTGGAATTTCCTTGCCTGGAATTGCCTTGCTATGCCTTGCCTGGAGTTACCTTCCCTGGAATTACCTTCTCTTGCCTTACCTCAAATTTTCGGCCTGGCCTGGCCTGGCCTGGCCTGGTCTGGCCTGGCCTGGCCTTGCCTTGGAGTTACCTTCCCTGGAATTACCTTGTCTTGCCTTGCCTTGCACTCCTCTCTGCTTGTGGACCTGGTGAGGCAGGGAGCAGAAAATACAAAATTTAGCAGGAGGAGGTGGCACTTGCCTTTATACCCAGGTACTGTTGACACTGATGCAGGAGAATCGCTTGAACCCGGGAGGCAGGGGTGCAGTGAGCCAAGTACGGACCACTGCACTCTAGCCAGAATGACCACTCAACACTCCAGCTCAAATAAATAAGAAATAAATAAATGTAAGCCTGTAATTCTATCACTTTGGGAGGCTCCGGTAGGTAGTTCACCTGAAGTCAGGAGTTCAAGATCAGCCGGGCCAATATGGGGAAACCCCATTTCTACCAAAAATAAAAATACTAGCTGGGTGTTGTGGCATGCGCCTGTAGTAACAGCTGCTCAGGAAGCTGAGACAGGAGAATTACTTGAACCTAGGAGGCAGAGGTTGCAGTAAGCCAAGATCACGCCACTGCACTTCAGCCTGGGTGACAGAGACAGACTCCGTCTCAAAATAAATAAATTAATTAAATTAAAAATTTTTTTAAATGTAGTAAGATTGCAGTCATGCAGCGGAAGTGTGCTAGTCCTATCCGGGTAGTGAAGGCAGACTTCATACACAAATCTCACAAGAACTTTTATGCCCACCCCTGAAAGAAAGCCCTGATTGCCTTCTAAAGAAGTAGTACATGGGCAAATGCATGGGCTGTCCCAAACAGCACTGGAGAGATCAACAGAAAACAGGGAGTGACATGCTCAGCATTTGAGGCCAAAATGCCCTTTTTCAGAGCAGCTGCCAGAAGACAGCGAGCAGGATCGGATTGGAGGTCACCTGTGGGTGAAGGGGAGAACAGTCAGATCTGGGCAGGGGTGTAGGAGCCTGGGCATCCTCACTGGAACAGAAGAGAGCTGCTCCGTGATGCTCAGGTGACAGGCAGAGCCTTGCAAATCCAAGTTCTCCTGGTACAGAAAGGCCAGCCAAGGTGAGGACAAAGACAGGCACGCACAGGAATGGTTTCCTGGAGGACGGGGCCCAGTTACATCTCTCAAATGGGACCAGATTGGTAGGAAGATCAGCTGCTTTGGGCAACCAAGGTCGCTCTTGGGTAAGCTCCCAAACTAGATGGTGCCAGGGGCTCTGGACCAGGCAGCTGGACTAAACATCTCATGGTCCCGTATTCCAGGAAACAGCATCTAGCACTTGTCTGGCCAGTTCTCCAAAAGAACCATCCACATGCCATCTTTCCATTTTCCCCCCTGTTCACAGACTGGGCAGGGCCTGACCAGAATCTTTCCCTTAGGGTTTTCAGTCACTGCCAAAATCGGAGCCTGGCTATGAGGAGGTGATGTTAACATGTGACTCTGGGCCAGGCGCTGCCTCATGCTGTAAACTCACTGCTTTTGGGAAGCTGAGCTGGGAGGATCACTTGATATCAGCAGTTCAAGACCAACCTGAGGAACATAGATCTCTACAAAAAAATAAAAATAAAAATTACCCAGCTCTGGTGACATGCACCCAGAGTCCCAGCTACTCGGGAGGCTGAGGTGGCTGGAGATCAGGAGTTCAAAGCTGTAGCTCTGATGTTGCCGCTGCACTCCCACATGAAAGACAGAGTGAGGCCATGTCCTGAAAAAGGAACAAACATGCTAGGCATAAAAGAAACATACCTGAAAATGGCCAGGCGTGTGGCTCACGCCTGTAATCCCAGAACTTTGAGAGGCTGAGGTGAGTGGATCACCTGATGTCAGGAATTCAAGAGCAGCCTGGCCAACATGGTGAAACCCCATCTCTACTAAAAGTACAAAAATTAGCCAGGCATGGTGGCGGGCACCTGTAATCCCAGCTACTCAGGACTCTGAGGCAGGAGAATTGCTGGAACCTGGGAGATGAAGGTTGCAGTGAGCTGATATCTTGCCATTGCACTGCAGCCTGGGTGAAAAGAGCAAGACTTCATCTAAAAAAGAAAAAGACAACCAACATACCTGAAAATAATGAAAGCTGTTTATGACAAAGCCATGCCTAACGTACTACATAATGAGGAAACGTTGAAAGCATTTCCTCTGTAAACAGGAACAACACAAGGATGCCCATTCTCACCACTGCTATTCAACATCACACAATCAGGCAAGAGGAAAAAACAAAAGGCATCCACATTGGAAAATAGGACATCAAATTATCCTTATCTGATGGAGATATAATCTTGGATTTAGAAACATATAAAAGTTCCACCTGAAAACCCCTAGAGTTGATCAATAAATAAATACAGTTATTGCAGGATACAGAATCAATGTACCAAAATCAGCAGCATTTCTATACACCAATAATGATCTAGTTGGGAAGGAAATTAAGAAGGCAATCCCATCTACAGTAGCAACAAAATGAAAAAAGACATGCCACAGAATAAATTTGACAAGGAGTTTGAAGATTTCTACAAAAAAAACTACAAAACACTGATGAAAAACTAATAAGACAGAAAGAAATGAACAATCATCCCATGCTAATGAATGGAAGAAAACCGTAGCATTAAAATGACCATACTGCCCAAAGCAGCCTAGAGATTCAATACAACCCCTTCCAAAATACCAGTGTCATCGCTCACAGAATTGGAAAAATCATACAATTTATATGGAACCAAAAAAGAGCTCAAAGAGTCAAAGCCTTCCTCAGCAAATAGAAAAAAAAACTAGAGGCATCCCATTTCACTACAAATTAGAACGACAAAATTTTTGACAAGTGCGTGGAAAATAGCAGGAAAATAGACACATAGATAAATGGGACACATGACAGAGCCGAGAAAGACAGCCACACATTCACAGCCAATTGATCTTCGACACAGCTGACAGAAGCACAAATTGGGGAAAGGACTACAAACATTACCTCCAGATAGAGCTGAGACTTGAATGCAAGATACAAAATTAGAAAAATATTAGAAGGAACCATAGAGAAAACTCTTCTGGACCTTGTTTAATGAAGCTGCCTAACTTTGGCAGGTGTAGAGTCTGAGGAGGCAGCATGTGCATCACGGGGAGAGGAAGAAGATGGGTTAGAAAGGGTCCCAGCCTGTCTCGAGGTGGAAGTGGTGGGTAAGGAAACCCTTGCGGCTGAGTGTGCTGTGGTGCCCTGTGCTGGCTGTCTTGGAGCAGAAGATGAGGCCTGGGCTGCAGCTGAAGCAGCTGGATGGGAATATGGATGAACCTGCCTCAAGGTGTGGGTTCCCTGCTGCTGTCCATGAAGGACCACAGGTTTGGGCTGGGTGGTGGCTGCAGCAGTAACGGGAAGTTTCCGTAGTGAGGTGGGACCACTGACCCTCGGTCTGGCCAGGGTGGTGGTGGGAGAGGCAGAAGATGGGTCAGGAAGGCTCCCAGCCAGGTCTGCAGCCCAGGTTGACTTTCTTTTGGTGTGGGGGCTCGAGGTGGAAGTGGTGGGTAAGGAAGCCCCTGCGGCTGAGTGTTCTGTGGTGCCCTGGGCTGGCTGTGTTGGAGCAGATGATGAGGCCTGGGCTGAGTCCCAGGAGTGTGCAGAGATGGCAGAAAGGGTGTCTGAGGAGGAGAACAGGGGGCCTGCTGACCTGCACTTCCTCCCCGACAGGTCTAGAGGGGGGCCCTGCAGCAGGTGCTTGGAGGGCCACGGGGTCCAGGCCGTCTTGAGACTTGCATCTCTCCTGCTGTGCATCCATGCTGGGTGCTTTAGGGACAGCAGGCAGAGATGTCCCTGTTGCCGGTGAGGACAAAGCATGGGAAAGCAGTGAGGCTCTGCACTCCCAGAGGGACTTTTCCTCACCCTGCAGTGCACTGTTTAGCCACAAAATTTCGGCATTTTTCTCCAGGTCCAGGTCTTCAGCGGTGACCTGGAACCCCAGCTGTAAGGGAGGTGGCAGCATCAGAGGCTCCCCTCGCCTGTGTGGCAGCAGAGGGAACTTTCGTCTATGAGGACTAGAGGCCTGAGATGTCGGGGAGCCACTCCTGGGGGCCAGTTTCTCCCCAGGTGCTGCGTCTGCTGCCTTTTCACACTGGGCCTGACCCTGAGAGACAGCCTGAGGGCTGGCCTCACTCACTGCCTTTGAAGGAGTGAGGGGCAGCCGGCAGTGGGATGAGGCTGGCCCCTTCCTCCTCTTTAGCCACGGGAAGCCTCCTGTGGAGCTGTAGGAGCTGGAGATGGAATTGTGTTTGACGCAGCAGCTCATCCCGGAGGGCTGGGATGCTTTGTCAGATGGGATTTCTGACCTCTGGGTATGGAGATCTCTCTGCAGGGGCCCAGGCCTGGGTACGAAGGGAGAGAGGCCTCCACTGTCCCGCAAGGGTCTAAATGCAGACCGTGCATCCCTGGTGCCCTCAGGGCCCCCTTTCTGATCATCGGGCTTCTCTTGGACTCTGGGGTCCTTGTCCTGCTCAGGCATCCCTGCCCCACTCTCCATGAGGGCCCTCTACATGATCTCTGGATGGGAGTGTGGGGTAGAGCTGGGTGTTCTGGGCCCCAGAAAGGCAATTACCTCCTCCAGGGATTCTCTGAGCATCCTTACGATCCATGCAATCACTGTGCTGCTGGACATTCTGGTAAAACGAGCACACAGCACTGGTTTGCTGCGGTACCTGTGCCTCAAATTGAAGGCAGGATCACCGGACAGAACACAGGGCTTGTAGGATACAGAAATCCTTGGACTTGTTTCAACACCAGGCTGATTCCAGGTGTCTGGGTACTTGTGGGAAAGCTTGCCACTCCTTCCAGAGGCAGGAGCAACGGAGAGATCCCACCAGCAAAGTGAAGTGAGAGATGTGGGCAGCAGGCTCAAGGCAAGTGAGTCCTACTGGTGGGTCCTCGGCCCCAGGAAGGGACCAGGACAGGGATAAAGGGCACAGAGTGCCCAGGTAACCGCTCCTGGGAGCAGTGAGGTATTTTCGAATCCTTGAACTCTCCAGAGCTGGGCTCTGAGAGTTCTCTTGATTGCTGCCAACTGGCAAAGGGAGCATTCTCCTGTTGCCAGGAAACGCAAAATTCAAACCTGAGCGAGTGGGGCACGTGAAAAGACAGGCACGAGTACCATAACCACGCCAGAAGGGCGACCTTAAGGGATTCTCACGACAAGGTAAGCGTGCCAGGCACCGCTGACAATGCGGAGTCAGTGGCGGCGGCAGGAACGTCAAAATATTCGCGTGAGAGGCACCTGCGAGCAATGGCGGCGGGAGAGGGCGCGGGGTAGAAAGGGTGCCTGATAGATACTGGAAGGAAAGGTGCGTGCACAAAGGACGCCAGGCGTTAACAGTTTGGCTGGCAAGGTTCGCGCACAAGGCACCTGATGGCAGTGGAAGGGGCGGCGCGCTCAAGGTGTACTGTAGGGAGAGACGCGCACACTGAGGACCTGGGACCTTAACGGATTGGCGCGGCAAGGTACGGGCACGAGGCAGCTACTGGCAACTGCGGGATTGGGGGTGGGGTAGGGAGCTGCGCGAGCACCAGGTATGAATATTAGCTGGTAGTGGTGGCACACGCCTGTAGGCTCAGCTACCCGGGAGGCTGAGGCAGGAGAATCGCTTGAACCTGGGACACGGAGGTTACAGTGAGCTGAGGTCGTGCCACTGCACTCCAGCCTGGCAACAGAACGGGACTCTGTCAAAAGAAAAAAGAAAAAGAACCAAAAAGAACCAGCAGAGCCTTGTCCACACCCAGCGCCACAGCATCGACGAGCTGGAGCGGCGGCTGGACGGAGCTGAGCGCGGAGAATCGCTGCATGTGGGAGCATCAGCGGCTGTTACCTGGCGGTCTTCCGGCTGCCGGCCTCCTAGGCACCGCTGTCGCCGCTGCCGGGGCCCAGGAACCTCTTCAGCACTACGGACAGCGCTCTTTCGGCCAGTCACAGCCGGCGCCTCAGCCGGCATCGTTTCAGAACCACGGACAGCTCCAGGCGCAACCCCAGCCGGGCCCTGGCGGCAGGGCTCACACACCCCAGGCGCTCCATCAGCACCTGGGCACACTTGGGACCAAGGCCAACAGTGAGAAGAAAGGTCACCCGGATTGCCATGCTGCCCCCGGAGCCCCTCTTCAGCAAGAATCTCCCTCGCCGTCGCCAAAGACGTCCCGAGCAGCAGACCTGAGTGAGCGGGGAGGAGCAGATGGGCACTGCCATAGTGGGAGCAAGGGAAGCAAGCGGGTGTGAGGGGACAGAGAAATTGGGTGTGTAGGAATCTAAAGGACCTGGGTGATGTGGTGTGAAGGGGTGAGAATATGTTTGGGGGCAGAAGCCTGACAGGGAGATTTGCAGGGAAAGAGGGGAAAATATCAGTGTTTGAGAAGGTTCGAGGGAATGTTGGAGGAAAAAGGAGTAACCAGATCATCGGTAGGGGCAAAGGAGGAAAGAAATTGGACATTTAAGCCATTGGGGATATTGAAACCTGGCAGCATTTACAGGGACTAGACTGGAAGGAAGTTGGAGTGAAAATCAAACTGAAGAAAATAGAACCATTGAAATTTTTTTTAAAGTTAGAAAAACTTTGGAAGAGAGTTTGAGTAGTGAAAGTATTTGAATGGAGAGTGGGATATGAAAAAATCAGAAGCCTGGAGGCATGCAAAGGGCTGCAGCCAAGAAAGGGTACTGGGTAGAGGGGAATTCAGAAAGTAGGGGACAAAGCTGAAAAGCAGGAGTTATATGGGAAGGAATGGGAGCTGTCCAGCACAGATATCCTGGTTAAAGTACAAGGACATAGAATATACTACATGCCTGTAAGCATGGCATGTTTAACAGCTACATAGGATGGGGCTGAACAAAGAGTTATCAGCACACTTATGATTTATTCTTTAACAAGAAAGGAAACTTTGAGAAGGAGCTTTTCCTTCCCTCACCAACCATATACAAACTCTAACAAAAGTAAATAAAGCAGTCTGGTTATTAGCCAATAGCGAGAAGTGAAAACTCAAATTTTATGGCCCATCTAAAGTGAGTACCAGTTACTCAGTTCACAGTGTTACCAAAATAAAGGCAAACCAGCATTGCCTGACTACCTGATTCTTTTGGAGAAGCTAGGATCCAGATATTTATGTAAATTTTACCAGTTTTATAAATAATTTTACCAATTTCTACTGGACTCCTACAAGGATTTTCATGTTGGGAGTGCCTTGTACTAAAACACCTCCTAGGCACCGCTGTCGCCGCTGCCGGGGCCCGGGAACCTCTTCAGCACTACGGACAGCGCTCTTTCGCCCAGTCACAGCCGGCGCCTCAGCCGGCATCGTTTCAGAACCACGGACAGCTCCTGGAGCAACCCCAGCCGGGCCCTGGCGGCAGGGCTCACACACCCCAGGCGCTCCATCAGCACCTGGGCACAGGTATTTGTGTCACTGAGGGTGGACCCCTCATGAATAGATTAATCCTTTCTCTGGGGATGGGTGAGATGAGTGGGTTCTCATACTGTGGGTTCCCATGAGAGCTGATTGTTAAAAAGAACCTAGAAGTTCCTTCTCTTTCTTATTTCCTCTCTCACCAGGTGACTTCTTTACACATTGACTCCTCTTTGCCTTCTGCCATGAGTGAAAGTGGCCTGAGGCTTTTGCCAGAGACAGATGCCCAATCCTAAACTTTTCAGCTATCCAGAATTATGAGCCAAATAAACCTTTCTTCTTTATAAATTACCCAGCCTCAGGTGTTCTTTAATAGCAACACAAAATGGACTAAGATACTTTCTTTACCTGCCTGGCCCCAGTCGGCATTAAGATTTTAAACCCTGGCTGATGTAATACAGCTTAAGTTCTCTTGAATGATATGATAGGCTGAATTTTGCCCCCCAAAATGCCTAAGTCCTTGTAAAACAAAAATAAAATTCTGAGGCCTCCCAACCATCTGAATGGACTGCCTCCTCAGTCAAGCACTTTTAAAATTTAACCTGAAAGACTGGCTTAGGCCATTACAGGAAGTAGGGGTCAGACATGCCTCATTATACCTCTCTGGCATTAACATCAACACAAACCTTAAGTCTGATAAGAAGTACTTATATCTATTCTCTCTGAAGCCTGCTACCTGAAGGCTTCCTCTGCACACTAAGAACTTTAGTCTCTACAATCCTTTATCTTAACCTAGACATTTTCTTTCTATTGATCCCAGGTCTTTATATAAACTCAACCAGTTGGCAACCAGAAAATTAAAAAATATACCTATAACCTGGAAGCTCCCGCCAGCCTCGGCTTCCATTTGTCCTGCCTTTCTGAACTGGACCAATGTATTTCTTAAATGTATCTGATTGAAGTCTCATGTCTTCCTAACATGTATAAAACCAAGCTGCACCCAACCACCTTGGACACATGTTCTCAGGACTTCCTGAGGGCTGTGTCACAGGCCATGGTCACTCATATTTGGAACAGAATAAATCTCTTCAAATATTTTACAGAATTTGCCTGTTTTTATTAACATCCTGATCCCTAGAACCTGCAAATGGTACCTTATATAGCAAAAGGGACTTTGCTGGGGTGATTAAGTTAAGGATCTTGAGATGGGGGATTATCTGGATGGACTTGATGTAATCACAGGGGTTCTTACAAGACAAGGGAAGAAGGGACAGGATAAGAGAGAGATGTGGACAGAAGCAGAGGCTGAAATTATGCACTTTGTAGACAAACGTAGAGGCTGCAAGTCAAGGAATGCACATGGCCTCTAGAAACTGGAAAAGGCAGGAAAACAGATCTCCCGTGGAATCTCCAAAAGCAATGTAGCTCTGCTGATGCCTTGGTTTTAGCCTGTAATATCTATTTTGGATTTCTGACCTTCAGAATTGTAAGATAATAAATCTGTGCTGTTTAAGCCACTCAGCGTATCGTGATTTGTTACAACAGCAACAGGAAACTAGCAGACATAGCATTTAAGTTTATTTACTACCTTCTTTCAATGAACCCCTTAATGCTAATTTCTTTCCTTTTTGCTCCATTCTCTGTATAACCTATAATCGCTCTACATCAAATTACTCATCATTCCCCAGGACTCCATGCTTTTCACATTGCCATGTTTTTGTGTCATTCTTTTTGCCTAAAATTATATATCTCTGTTTAAAACATCTAGAATAGAAAAGGGGAAGCCTACTTTAATATTGGTAACTACTAAAGATGTTTCTACCATTTGTGGTGCAGACAAGCTGAAGTTGACGAACGACACCACAGATCATCCCACAAGTTTCCTACCTGAGAAAGTGCAACCTATTATAAGAGTCCCATTAAGATACCCTAATTCGGAAGGATTCAAGCTGGAAAAGAAGGCAGTTCGCTGTGGGTCAGGTGGGGAGTTCTTGACTTAATGTCCTTTTAGCATTGTAGAATAACACTGGGAAGCCAATGTGATGGGAGTTGCAAAGGCAGGTATGGGCATGGCAAATTGAAAGGTGACAAATGATGGGACCTCCTAAAGGTGCACCTTCTTTGTGCCTTTCTGTGCATCCTAGTTTTAGCATTTAGCATGCCATGGATTTGAAGTTAAAATCGAAAGCTAACTCAAGAAAAGAGTTGAGACAGTAATCAGCCAGCTTCAGCTTTGCTTGCAGCACTGGCAGTTTCAGAAAAGAAAGCAGTCATCTCCCAGTGGGACAGACAGAACTGCTCTAGCTGACAACAGCCACATTTGCACCTACTCAACCAAGGCAGTAAGCACCTCCCACCACATGCCTATGCAGATGAGCTGCTCCCAGGCTTCTGGGCACTACTCAGTCTGATTCCTGACTGGGCTCACTGCCAAGTCTGCTGAACCACTGGTTTCCAAGATCTACAATGCCACCACTATGACTAATTAATATTGCTAAGGCTCCTGCCACAATTGGTCATGGCCTCTGGGAATGGTAGTGACAATAGATACACAGGCAGGACACAAACCGAGCTTTGTGGGTAGTTCCCACAGTTCATTGAGTATCTTGGATTTGTAGATTCATGTATTTTGTCAAATCTGGGAACTTTGGGCACATTATTAAACTATTCTTCATTCTTTGCTTTTCTATCTGCTCCTCAGATACAGTAATTTCAAGTGTCCTGACTTCATAAGCACTGATTTTTTTCATCTTTATGCAGTAATTTCAAGTGTCTTGTCTTCATGATCACTGATTTTTTTTTCATCTTTATGCTTTATGCTTATGGCTGCTGTTGTACTCTCTTAGTCAGTTTTTTTTTTAATCTCAGATATTGTACTTTTTCTCAAGAACTTCTCTTTGGTTCTTCTTTACAGTTTCTCTTCACTCATAGCCTAATTTTGTTCATATATTGTTTTCTGATTTCCTTTAGCTCTTTGAGCATATTTAAGATAATTGGTTTAAAGTCTTTGTATAATAAGTCTGTTCTAGACTTTCCCAGGGACAGTTTTTGTCCATTTATTATTTCATTAAATGAATGACAGTTTTCTGTTTCTTTGTATGCTTTGTGACCGTTGTTGTTAACTGAACATTTGAATAGTATAATAGTATAATGTGACAACTCTGAGACTCTCCTCCCTAAAGTTTGCTGTGTGTGTGTGTGTGTGTGTGTGTGTGTGTGTGTGTGTGAATGCTGTAGTAGTCTACTCAGCTAGTAATTCCCCAGACTATTTTTGCAAAGACTATTATTCCTTGTTGCAAATGGTCACTGAAGTCTCTTTTCCTTAAATAGTGTTCAGCTGATGTTTTGACATATTTCCTTGAGTACCAGGAACTAAAAAGCAACAGCCCTCTCCCAGTCCTTGCAGATTGACTCTGTGTTAGGGCCCTCCTTCAACACTGAACTAGGCTTGTCCTAAACCTAGGGATTAGCCTGAGGTGAAAGCTAATACTCTTCTCAAGTCGTTCCTGAGCATTCATCTTGCCTAGGCAAACGTGACTTTTTAAATACCCACACATACATATATAGATGATACTGTTTTTGTTTTTGTTTTTATTTTGAGACAGGATCTGTCTCTAGCTCCCTGCAGCATTGATCTCTTGGGCTCAAGTGATCCTCCCATCATAGCCTTCCAAGTGGCTGGGACTATAGGTGTTCACCACCATGTCTGGCTAATTAAAAAAAAAATTTAGTACAGGTGAGGTATCAGTATGTTGCTCAGGCCAGTCTCAAACCTCTGAACTCAAGTGACCCTCCTGCCCTGGCCTCCCAAAGTGTTGGGATTAGAGGTGTGAGTCACCGAGCCTGGCCTCCATTATACTTTTGAATGATTTAAATTTTCTAAAGAAACTCTCCCCAGCTTTTCCTCCTAGGCCTTAGACAGTCTATTGTATATTTTTATCACAATCTTTTCCACAGACCACTATGGGTTATTAATGTATCTTGTTTTTTTCATGTTTCTGAGCAATGTCTGTTACCTTCTCATTCTGAATTCTGGATTTATTTTGCTGGGATTTTATTAAGGATTTTGCATCCATATTCATAAATATTGGCCGGTAGTTTTCTTGTGATGTCTTCATCTGGTTTTGGTTATCAGGGTATTACTGAACTCAGAGAAAGCAATGGAAAGTTTTCCTTTCTATTTTTGGGGAGAGTTTGTAAAGAACTCAAGTGTTTGGTAGAACTGAGTGGTGAAGCCATTTAGGTCTGAGCTTTTTTAGTGAGTAGTATTTTGATTACTGATTCAATCTCTTGAATATTTTTCCTACCTTCTGTTTCCCCTCTCCCTCTAATACTACCATTATGCATACATTAATGCACTTAATGGTGTTCCACGTTTCTCTGAGGTTTTGTCCATTTTCTTCATTGCCTTTTCTCTCTGTTCAGTTTTTACATAATATCTAACAATTTGTCTTCAGATCCACCAATTCTCTCTTGGGAATTTTTAAATTTCAGTTATTGCACTTTCCAACTCCAGAATTAGCACGTGGTTCTTTAAAAAATTTTCTATTTATATATAGTAATTAAATATACACACACATTTAGTTTCAACTTTCATTTTAGATATAAGGGGTACACACGCATGGGTTTGTTACATGGGTATGTTGCAACCAAGGTAGTAAGCACAGTACCCAATGGGTAGTTTTTCAACCCACTCTCCACTTCCCACCCCAGTAGTCCACAGTGTCTATCATTCCCATGTTTATGTCCATGTGTGCTCAATGTTTAACATCTTCTTGTAAGTGAGAACATGCAGTATTTGATTTTCTGTTTCTGTTAGTTTGCTTAGGAGATATTCTTTATTTGATGTGACATTGTTATAATATTTAGTTCTTTAATCAAGCTTTTGTTTAGTTCTGTGAATATATTTATAATGGGTACTATATATGAATATATTTATATTTAAATCTGACATCTGATCACTCTGCAGGCAGTTTTTCCTTCCTACCTTATTTCCAGTGTATGAGTCATACTTTGTTTCTTTGCATGGCTCATACATTTTTGTTGGAAACTGGACATTTTAAATAACATGCTGTAGCTACTCTACTAGTTCACCTCCCTCTGGTTTGGTTATTATTATTTGCTTAAGTTTAGTGACTGGTTGGATTATTTTAGTGTAATCTATCCTTCCCTATAGCCAACAGCGTTGTTCCTCAAGTTCTTCCTCAGGAAGGCACAGCTTTTGGTATGCCCAGAAATCCTGGGGATAATAATGGTACTCGTAGGGCTCTCTTCCACTTTTTCCTCTGACCATCTTCCCTGTTGTTCAGCTCAACTAATTGCTGGCTTATTGCTCTACTGTTTACACCAATGCCCTAGTTTCAGTCTTTGCTGTCTCACCCTTAAGAGCAGCCTTCCCTGAATCCTCTCTCTCTCTCTCTCAGGGTGTACTGTCCATTCTGCACTTAACTTTCAAAATATTCTTTCTCCTTTATGATAAATTACTCTATGTTGCACTTCTTTTGCTGTGTGTCTCTTTTGAAAATTCGTTTAAACTAAGAAGAACCCAGGTATCACCACAGCCATCAACAGCGTAATTTCTACTATTTTTGAAAGAACTCTTTTTAAACTTCTCATTTTCTTTTGTAAAACAGTTCCTTTGGAAAGAGATTAGGAGATACTTGTTTTGTTTTCATCTTACCTCCTTTGCAGGCAAAAATCTCTGAGCCAGGGACCTGGAGCTAGATGTGGGAACAATGGCAAGCTTGAGTTGACACTCTAGCTTTAGAAGTTGAGTGCAATGGAATGGGGCAGTAGCCTGAGATCCTCTTGACTTGCTTTTCCTGGGGTAGAACCCTGCTTCATGAGCTAGAGGGCTATCAATGCCCCAGTAATCTCAGCACATATATTCAAGGTTTTGTAGCCTGGTGGGAAGAAGACAGCTCTTATCTCTTGGCCATACTGACCCAGGACTTAGTGCTAGCAAAATGCAGTTGAAGACAGGACAAGAATCACTAAAGTCTTGCTCTTTTTGGGGAAAAAACACTTCTGGCTGGGAGATGATGGGATAAGGAACCCAGCATTTTTGGCTGCATTAGTCTGCTTGCTGAGCTTGGAAGTGAGTAATCAGTCTTGGTTCAAACTACCACAGATTTTCATCTTCCTTACTGAATTTTTGTAGATGTTCTTGGATAGATGTTTCTTCATTGCCATATGTCCTCAGGACCATTTCCAGAGGTTTTATATGGCTGCTTTTAATATTTTTCACCAGTTTCACAGTATGAAAATTAAACATTCAAATTTTTTACTAAAAGGGATGTGACGGATCTCTTCAAGGAGAACTATAAACCACTGCTCAAGGAAAATAACAGAGGATAAAAACAGATGGAAAAACATTCCATGCTTATGGTTAGGAAGAATCAGTATCGTGAAAATGGCCATACTGCCCAAAGTAACTTGTAGATTCAATGCTATCCCCATCAAGCTACCATTGACTTTCTTCAGAGAATTGGAAAAAACCATCTTAAATTTCATATGGAACCAAAAAGCCCACATAGTCAAGACAATCCTAAGCAAAAAGAACAAAGCTGGAGGCATCACACTACCTGACTTCAAACTATACTACAAGGCTACAGTAATCAAAACAGCAGATACTGGTACCAAAACAAAGATATAGACCAATGGAACAGAACAGAAGCCTCAGAAGTAACACCACACAACTACAACCATCTGATCTTTGACAAACACAGGCAACGGGGAAAGGATTCCATATTTAATAAATGGTGTTGTGAAAACTGGGTAGACATATGCAGAAAACTCAAATGGATCCCTTCCTTACAACTTAAACAAAAATTAACTCAAGATGGATTAAAGAATAAACATAAGACCTAACACCATAAACATTCTAGAAGAAAACCGAGGCACTACCATTCAGGACATAGGCATGGGCAAGGACTTCATGACTAAACTCCAAAAGCAATGACAACAAAAGCCACAATAGACAAATGGGATCTAATTAAATTAAAGAGCTTCTGCAGAGCAAGAGAAACTATCATTAGTGTGAACCAGCAACCAACAGAATGGGTAAAATTTTTTGCAATCTATCCATCTGACAAAAGGCTAATATCCAGAATCTACAAACAACTTAAACAATTTACAAGAAGAAAAACAACCCCATCAAAAAGTGGGTGAAGAATAGAAAACATTTATGCAGCCAACAAACATATGAAAAAAAGCTCATCATTAATGGTCACTAGAGAAAAGCAAATCAAAACCACAACGAGATACTATCTAATGACAGTTAAAATGGTGATCATTAAAAAATTTAGGAGACAACAGATGCTGGAGAGAATGTGGTGAAATAGGAATGCTTTCACACTATTGGTGGGAATGTAAATTAGTTCAACCATTGTGGAAGACAGTATGGCGATCCCTCAAGGATCTAGAACTAGAAATACCATTTGACCCAGCCAATCCCATTGTGGGGTATATACACAAAGGATTTTAAATCATTCTATTATAAAGTCGCATGCACATGTATATTTATTGTGGCATTGTTCACAATAGCAAAGACTTGGAACCAACCCAAATGCCCATCAATGATAGACTGGGATAAAGAAAATATGGCACATATACAGCACAGAATACTATGCAGCCATAAAAAAGGATGTCCTTTGCAGAAACATGGATGAAGCTGGAAACCATCATTCTCAGCAAACTTACACAAAAATAAAAGAAATCCAACACTGCATGTTCTCACTCCTAAGTGGGTGGTGAACAATGAGAACACATGAATAGAGGGAGGAGAACATCACACACTGGGACCTGTTGCGCATGGGGGCCGGAGGAGGGATAGCAGGGGGTGAGGGGTATGGGAGGGACAGCATTGGGAAATATACCTAATGTAGATGATGAGGTGATGGATGCAGCAAACCACCATGGCATGTGTATACCTATCTAACAAACCTGCACATTCTGCACACGTACCCCAGAAGCCAAAGAATGATTAAAAAACTCGATACTAAAAATACAATGGAATTAACCCCATCATTTTCATGACTATAAAATAATAAAGTCAGAGTCAAAGTATAGACAATTTAGAAGATGGAATTTTATCTTTTTAGCACTAATATTTAACAATAGGAACCAATTTCACTTAAAATAATCTGAATATTATATATGCAACATATTATATATGCAACATAAATTTTAGTTTCTATAAAGAATCTTATACTAAAAACTCTATAAAATGTTGAGTAAATTGAGCCTATTTTTACCACAGGCCTGGCCAAATGTACACATTAAAACTGATGAACATAATGTGCAAAAAGGCTTGGAAAGAGTTTTATTTTAGTCACTTCAAAATACAAGTAGACTATTATTTTCCTTTGGAAGAAGAAACCAGAAAAAAAAATTCCTGATTGTAACATAGTGACAAATTTCAGATTATATAACACATAACAGGATAAATGGCTATAGCAATTTTTTTCCAGTTACATTCTTTTATAGTAAAAGTCTAGTATTAAATCTTAGAAGAAAATTTTAATTGTTCTTACATTTTACATATTAAACACAAGTGATTTATTATTAATATTTGGTACAGTATGAACCTCAGTATTTGCTCAAATATAGAAAAGGTTACCTTAATGTGCTGATAAATATCCTTAGATAAATCCAGCTGTGAAAATGTAGAAAAACTTTTTACTGTAATTACTGGGAATTAACAAAGTTAATTTTTACAGGGTGGAAAAACTCCATAAAAATGGATATTCATACTTAAAACCTTATTTTACTATAACACTATTTCTTTCCAATATTATAAAGTGAACAAAAATTTACAGATATGGGCTTGGTGCTAGATAATATCCATAGAATCTACCATATTAAGGAATAAAAATTGACATGTTGGTGCATGCCTATAATCCCAGTTATATAGGAGGCCAAGGCAGGAAGATCGCTTGAACCCAGGAGTTCAAGACTGGCATGGGCAATGTAGTGAGACCACTGTTGCTTAGGGGAAAAAAATTGACATGTTTTTAAACACACTTCTAATGAAAATTAAGACATTTTAAAAACAGTTTTTTTGTTTCTAGATAGTCTCAAAGTCTTGGATTTGAAACATGACTCCTTTTTGATACAATGAATTATAAAAGCAAACTAGTTCCACATACTAATTATACTTCCAAGTCTAGTTTCTAAGAAGTCATTTCTCTTTAACCTTTCTTATCTATCAATCATTTTCACATAATCTAATGTCCAGATATTATCTGTACAGGTGAGTATCCCTAATCTAAAAATCAGAAACCAGAAATCTTCCAAAATTCAAAACATTTGAGTGCAGACATGACACATAAAGGAAATGCTCACTGAAGCATTTCCAATTTCTAATGAAAGATATTTGGATTAAGGATGCTCAACTGGTAAATATAATGCAAATATTAAAAAAAAACAACAACAACCAAAAAACAAAACAAAACCAAAATCCAAAACATTTTAAGTCCCAAGTATTTACAATAAGGGATACTCAATGTGTAGTACTATGGGAGCCAATCTTCTCCATGGCTAATTCTCTAATTACCATTTTGTTTGTTTCTTTCTGTAACAACAGTTTAAATGATTTCCAATTATTAAGATAGGTTGACATCACAAAAGTTTTTAAAAAGATAACTTATATGAAGCTTTCAATATTAAAAAAGAAAAACACCTATCTATTCAGTATGGAAGAAACAATCTTGTTTATTAACGTCCTGCATATTTAGAAAGGGTTTAAAAACACATAAATTTCCTGAGACACAAACTTACCAAATGTATGTTCTTGCAAAATAACTTCACAGATCAATAGTCTTGAACTTACACAAAGACATATATATGACATACATTTTCAGTTAATATACCATTCAAATGTTTTTGCAGCAACTTTCTACCAGAAAGTACATTAATGTGAGAATGTATGTTTTTTAACCCCTTAAAAATAGTAATAAACAATTACAAAATAATGTAAATGTAGAATTAAGGCTGAGACTACATATTCTAGTATTAATAAAGTCAAACATAGTTATAAAACTTGCTGCTGCTGAATATAATATGTATATACAGGATAAGTCTTTTGAAATTTGAAATGCCACCATTGTCATAAGTTCACTCATTAATTTAATGGTTTTCTGGGTATCTTAATATTTCCATTCCCAAATACCTGTGTTTTTAAAATTTTTAACCTGAATTCTGCATTGAGTTTTCTCACATATTTACAATGAGATATCTAGCCTCTAGAACCTTCCTTACACAAATGACAAAATATCTTTGCTAAATAAAATTCACACAAAAGTAATAAAACGGTTGTCAAGAAATAGTTCTAACATGTTCATCATAATTATACTGAAAAATAGTACATACACTTTTCTTCAGGATTAATAAATGCCACGTGCCAGTTTTAGAGTCACTGCCACATTAGCACATTTTCCTCTTACACATTTGCAAGATAATGACAAACAAAGGGCATCATGTCTGGAATAATTCCAGTAAATCCACATTGTTCAGTAAGATTCATAAAATGGAATGGTTGTTTCCAGTCCCATCTGAATAGAAATGGAAATTCATTCCCAGTTACTTGTATTGTCCCCAGAAATATTCAGTCTGGTAAGTCACTCTCTTGGTCTTCTGAAACAGAGATGCAGAAAGCAAGGTATTCTTAGTAAGAGCAATGGCCTCTTCTGTCACCTCTCATACATCTGTTTTGGTTATAATCCTGGTCAAGGAGGAAAGAAAAAAGAAGTTTTATGTACCAAAGGCTTCCTTTCCCTGATCTCCCTCATCATATCTGGATGCTTAAATAGCCAATAAAACCATGTTCCCTTAATTAGAATTCTTGGTATAAACAGATTTAATTAAATCCTTATATACAATCATTTCCATCACATGTATGCAAAACAAGCCCCAAAGTAGTTAACACACAAACACACAGTATAGGACATATATAAGTAATTTGTATCACAGTGCTTTGAAATGGTATTATCTCAGACCCTAATTCTGCAGATTTTTTCTTTCTACTCCCTTTCCTTAAATAAACTTACTATTTTAAGAACGGGAATCATAATGCTTATTACAGAAAAGTCACAAAATAAAGACAAGCAAAATAAAACATTTAATATTCATAATCTCATTCATGTAGAGATGAACAAAGTGAACACCTTGACATATATACCTACAGATTTTTAAAATTCAGATATATTTAAATATTTCCTAATAGTTCCCTGAACTGCCATCTCCAAATAGAAGATACATATTTTTAACAGAACTAATTTTTAATCTTAATATGTAGAAAATGATTTAGAAAACTGAAGTCTCCATTCAAGAAAACAGCATAGGATCATATATTGCTAAGCATACTTAATGGATTCTAAGATTTTTTCTGGCATTTAACATCTCTGAAATCCAGATGTGCTTTATCATGTATGAGTTAATTTGCAAGAGTTTTCTTTAATGTTTCATAAAATAATGCCATTTCTTATAGTTAATGAAATATTAAAGCTGATGAAACACAGTATGTGATCTCTAAGCACAAACAACAAATATATATTCAGTACACATATGTAAATAAAAACATAAACATAAATAGACACACATATAATGTACCTATTTCCTTTCCTACTATTAAATTTGTTCCTGATTGTAAGGATGAAATATACCAATATTCAATACTGTTAAGGTATTTTATTTCAAATGCTCTGACCTTTTGAGAGTATGAGATTTATTAAAGAGTTACGGTATATAGGACAAGACTGAGGAAGAGAAAATCCCTGAGTTATGGTAAATAGGACAAGACTGAGGATGAGAAAATCCCTAACAGTGATTTTAACAAATATCCTGAAGATAATCAGGATGCAAAGGGGAGAAAGTCATAGTCCAGAATACACCAAATTTTCAACCTAAACTTCAAATACTGCCATCACAAAGCTAAACAAATGATAGCTGTGTGTGTGTATCTCCTCATGTGCCAAAAGCTGTACTGAAAATATGGTTCTTTGGTTTTCTAAAAACACTGACATTCTTTCTCCCTTTCCTTGATATGATACCGTATCATTATGAAGTATCTTAGTGAGTATGTCAGTCACTGTTGCTGGGTGTTCAATGGGTCTGTGCCTTTCATTCATCCCTGGGAAATTCTCTTTCACGTGATAGCTTTTCCTTCTCCATTTTCTTCTTTCTGGATTCCTAATAGTCTGAATTGGTTCTCTATGTCTTCTATCTTTGTTTGTATTTGGGAATTTTTCTTTTTTGACTTTAGTCCTCCTATTCAACTTTTTATTTCAGCAATAATATTTATAATCTGTTTATTCATTCTTGTCCTGGCTCCTTTCTGCTATGTAGTAATTTTAATTTTATAAAAGAGGTCTAGTATCTTTAATAAATTGTCCTCCAGGTTGATATTGGCACTTATCTTGAATTTTGTCTCTCATGTTGCTGGCTACCCTCAGATGTGTGATGATCCCTGGTTTACAATTACATTTAGGAAAGAGGATGATGTTGCTAGCTGGAATTTCTCCTACTTTTATAAAAATGTAACTGTTTTACCATCAAGTCACTTCTGAGTGGAAACTATGACTGGGATAGGGCAAAGCAAGGTCATGGGTCCAGAGGTTTTGCTTTAAACTTGTGGCTGTTGGGCCAAGTGTGGTGACTCAAGCCTGTAATCCCTGTACCTTGGGAGGCCAAGGCAGGAGAGTAGGTTAAGCCCAGGAGTTTGAGACCAGCCTGGGCAGCAAAGCAAGACCCCATCTCTATAAAATAAATAAATATGTAAAACTTGTTGAATTAAAAAAATACATAAATGTGCAGTTGCAAAGCCAATTATTAGTCTTTTGGTTCCCAGAGGCCAGCATTAGGCCCTAGGGTACCAGCAACTACCAAAAGCCCATATACCAACATTTAATTCATTTCCATTGTTATCTAAATTTGTAGTGGCATCTTTTTATGCCTTATGGCAGGGAAACAAAGCTTTCGAAGTTTTGTTTGAAATACATTCTAGGCTGTGGCTTCCTTTCGTTTTCCATTCTGTTCTGTCCTTTTTATTTGCCACTCTCCCTGTTTGGAGCTGGACTTCTCACTCTTTTGTTCTTACTGACTCTGAGTCCAAAGTGTTTCTGGGGCTAAATCAGGCATAATCTGTCTCCTATTATTTATAAACTATTTCCCAAACCCTTCTCCTCTAGTATATTCTAGCCTTGTTTCTATCCCGTTATCCCCAGAAAATCTCAATTAAATGTGAATGCAAAATAAAGACATTTTTGGACATGGAAGGGCTCCAAGTTTTCTTCTATACATTTTTTCTAAGGAATTTATAAGACAGAGAAAGACATAGAATCCAACAAGCAGTGGATACAATCCAAGAGAGTAGCTAAGGAAGACCCAGGATGGCAGATTTAAAGGAGGCCTGCACAATTACCAGTCACTGGAACAGGAGGAAGAAGGTGTGATTAAGATACATAGGGAAAGGAAAAAAAAAAAGATGGCTTCTAGAGAATTTAAAATTATATATGTGGCTCACATATAGTACAACACTGTAAATCTGTACTATATATGTATATATATATGTATATATGAGAGACTGATGATCATTATACCACCAACAATATTATAAACGAAAAAATAAAATTTAACCCATACTCTCTCTGAATTGCTATAAAATCTTAAATAACAAGATTCAAATCAATGTCTATAGTAGCGTTGTAGTAACCAGACGGTCTATGGCAAATTCAGTGCTGAGACTGTGGCACAAGAACATGTCCCTTACATCTCAGCCTAGAACTGCGCCTGTGGAATTTCCTTGGTGGGAAGTGGGTCCTGGTCTCTTAAACACTGGAAAAATAATCCCACTGATCATAAAATACTTCTTTAAAATTTTATGGCAAACCTACATAAAAGCAGAGGGAATAATACAGTGAATTTCTTATTTAAAGCTTCAGTAATTAGAACATGCTGCCAAGTCTTGTTTTGATATCCTCTGTCACTTTATTTTCCTGGAGTATTTTAGAGTATATCCCAGACACCACATTATTTAACCAATAGAATAACTTTCTCCAAAGAAGAACTTCTACAAAGAAGAATTTTCTGTAACTATTTGGTAACCTGAAAGATAGTTCATACGAGGAAGACAGAACATGTGTCTTTTCTACGTGAATATATAAATTTTCAGTTACAAGCTGGTACCCTAGCAACCAGCAACAATGACCAATGTGGGCTTTTTACATCATTCTGAACTTGCGATCTCTAAAAATTATATGTTTAAATCCACTGCAAAGAGTCTTTCTGATGTTAAATTGCCCCAACACACTCTGAATGATCAGCTTAACAGTCTGCATAAATCTCATGCCCATGAACACATCATTCACATGCCTACATGTGTGATACTCAAAAGGTATCAATGAACTTAAAATAGAATTTTTTTGCAACATGATGAGGGAGGAGTTTCATAATCTGGACTCTGCCTCTATGTCCAACCACAGCTTGGCTCTCTCCTCTTGCATACCATGCCTTATCCACTAGCATCTTTTCAGTTCTTCAAACATGCCACACCTGTTATTTTCTTAGAGCATCATGCTTCCTTCCCAACCCCTGACTGAAACCAATCCCTATATGGCTGGTTTCTTACCATCCTTCAGTTCTGTTTCAATGCACCTCTCCTGACAACTGATACTGTTTCTCTATTATTTTCTATACTTCATCATTTTCTCATTCATTATTTTCTCCCCCCAACCTGTCTCAGGCAGCTAGGAGGGGGACCAGATATATCAGGTGCTGCATGAGAAACCTCTCCTCAAGCAGTACCAGATTCTAGGGAACCATGAGATACAATGCAAACTCAAGGGGTAGCTTCCCTTGTCTGTGCAGTAGCTTACTGGTGAAGCTAGCTAGCTGAGTGGCAGTTCTTCCTGGTTCCAGGAACCTCCTCAGCTAGATTTGTTTTTGTTTTGAGACAGAGTCTCATTCTGTCACCGAGACTGGAGTGCAGTGGCATGATCTCAGCTCACTGCAACCACCGCCTCCTGGGTTCAAGCAATTCTACTGCCTCAGGCTCCTGAGTAGCTGAGATTACAGATGCCCACCACCACGCCCGGCTAATTTTTGTATTTTTAGTACAGACGAGGTTTCATCATGTTGGCCAGGCTGGTCTCGAACTCCTGACTTCAAGTGATCTGCCTGCCTGGGCTACCCAAAGTGCTGGATTACAGGCATGAGCCACTGCACCTGGCCTCAGCTAGACTTTTAAGGCAATGGTTCCCCACATTTTCAAGTAAGAGATGTCATTGTAACATTAGAAAATTTCATAGGTCCCATTAACAATGCTTGTATCATTCATTTAAAAAATCCTTATTGACAAGTGAATGTTATGTTTTATAGATGGCAACAGCGCCCTCATACGTTATGTACAATTCAGCCTACATAAGTGCTTGATGGCATTTCAGTGTGATGAGCCTCACAGGGATTTTCAGACACAGACTTTGCTAAGAACATGTGGCTGGCTTTATGAGCAGACTACAATTTTCCAACAGTTACTTTCAACACAAATGCATGTGGAAAGCTGAAATCATATGCATCTCTGGTTAGATTCTGACCTTAACCCTGTGCTGACCTTGAGCTTCCCTCTAATTGTTGGGCTCTTTCTTTGCTGCTAGTCTGAACCATCTGCTGCTTTCTCCCACTACCAGAAATGAAGGGACCTAAGTTCCCATGTGCTCATCCCAGAACACCCAGATGCTTTGCATTTTTCAAAGCTCAGTTCCCCAGCACAGGTTTTCTGCTCCACTGGACAGAACAACAGCATTTCAATGATTCTCAGGCTTGCTCTGCTCAAATGATCCTCCTGCCTCAGCCTCCCAAATAGCTGGGACTACAGGCATGTGCCACCACACTTGGCTAAAATTTTTTTTTTTTTTTTTTTTTTTGTAGAGACAGACTCTTGCTACATTGCCCAGGCTAATCTTGAACTCCTGGCCTCAAGTGATCCTCCTACCTTGACCTTCCAAAATGGTGAGATTACAGGTGTGAGCCACCACACCGGCCTCCATTGCAGCATTTAAGAGAGAAATCTGAACTCCCCCTGCCATTGGTTGCTTTGGTTGAAGCTCCTTGAGATTGTCTAAGATTATTTCCACAGTGGTCACAGCTGCCATCTTGACCTCTCTCTCGAATAGATATTGAGATACTTCCCCGGAGTTTTTAGCTCCCTTCTAAGGAAAAATCCTTTTCTAAGGAAAAACCCTTGTCAGGCATCTCAGAAACTCAGTCAGGCAGCAGCTGGAGTCTCTGCAATGATCTCCCCACCCCTCAGGAATGACCCCGACTCTCCGCAGATGGCATCTGAGACCTGCCTTCACAGGAGGGAGGCCTACCTTAGGTAACCATGTCCTGGCTTCAAGGCAGGGTTAAGCTTCAGGGTTCAGATGTCTGTAGTGAGAGCAGGAAACAAATGTCAAGGGAAATGCCACTGAAGAATGGAGGGGAATCCTCCAGCCGCAGGGCTCATAGACTACTCCTTCCTGCCATAGGCACCAACCTCTGAACGTGGCTCCCAGGGAAGGGGCTCTTCCTGCAAGTCCTGGGTTTATGGACCTGGACAAGTAGGAACAAGATTCAGAGCAAGCCTGAGAATGATTGCAATGCTGTTGTTCTGTCCAGCGGAGCAGAAAACCTATGCTGGGGAACTGAGCTTTAAGAAATGCAAAGCACCTGGGTGTTCCGGAATGAGCACATGGGAGTCTCGACCCATCCTACTTATTATTATAAAATTTTAGCCTAGCCAGCTTCTGAGAAGCAGTCTAATTAAACAATGGAAAGAAGCTAAAAGTGGCAGCTAGTCAGCCCCATGTACAAATCCCAACTCCATGTCTTCCTAGTTTTTCAACCGGCCCAGGCAAGCTCCTGAATCTCCTTATGTCTCAATTTCCTCATCTGTAAAACGGTAGTCACCGCAGACCTCCTTTACAGGGTCATTATGGCCCATGGGCTTGCAATAAATCTAGTATCTAGTTTTGGAGTGATTTAGGACAGCAGTTTAACAAGCTTGATTCCAAATGTAGCACGAAGTAGGCTCTCAATCAACATTAATGGAATGAATTACTCTCAATAATAAATACTTCAGGAGAGGTAGCTGGAAAAAAAATGTTCCTGACGGATAAATTGTGTGCAGGGTGAGTTTTACAAGGGAATGCTGATACTTTATGAGCTGAGATGGTACTGAGTCTTAAACAGAGGAAACATTTCAGAAGAGAAATAAATACAATTGGCTTTCAGAAGCGCGTTCCACATCTGTAGATTCAACCAACTGCACATCAAAAATATTCTAAAAAATGGATGGTTGTGATAATGTAGACTTTTTTCCTAAACAATACAACAACGATTTACATTGCATTTACATTGTATTTGGAGTTATAAGTAATCTAGAGATGATTTAAGTATACTAGAGAAGTGTGTAGGTTACATGCAAATACTGTTGTAGCGACTCAAACATCCATGGATTTTGTTATCCTCAGGGGCCCTGGAACCAGTCCCCCACAGACACCAGGGGACAACTGTATATGGTTCTGCAGAAGTGGCCTTGACATCAAGATACATATTCTAATCCTGATTCTGCTATTAATTTGCTTTGTGGCATCGAACAACCTGACTTCAGACTCACTGGTTTTTGTTTTTTTTTTTTTCATTTGAAAAGCAAAGTTGAACGAGATTATATCTAACGTTCATTTCTATTCAGGCGGTGGATAATTCTGTAACAGTCTCTGGAACTTCTACAAGAAACACTACTTGTAAAGCAAGGCAAAAGTGGTTTTAAGGGGGAAAAACGATCTATGTCTATTACAATACATGCCTTATTTTTAGCAGGATAAAAACCACCACAAACATCATCCTCATTGTTGCTATTACCTACTGTTGACTGTGTGCTAGACTCACACTAGAGCATGTTAGACATATGATCTCATTCAATCCTCTCAACAATTATCAGCAGTTCACAAGATTCATTCTGAAAAGAAAAGATTTGGCCAGGTGCAGTAGCACACACCTATAATCCCAGCACTTTGGGAGAACAAAATGGGAGAATTGCTTGATCCCAGGAGTTCGAAACAGCCTGGGCAACATGGAGAAACCTCGACTCTACTGAAAATATATAAATTAGCCAGGCATGGTAGTGCATGCTATAGTCCCAGCTACTTGGGAAGCTGAGATGGGAGGATCACTTGAGCCAGGGAGGTAAAGGCTGCAGTGAGCCATAATCGTGCCACTGCACTCCAGCCTGGGCAACAGTGCAAGATTCTGTCTCAAAAAAGAAAACAAAGGAAGAAATTTATATTCCCTGAGAAAGGAATTGGATCATTATGGACTGTGTGACTTAAAGCTTCCACTTATTAGTAGTCTTTTACATGCCAGGTATTTTACATACTTTTTTCCTAATCTTCAGACAATTCCGCAAAGTAGGCAGGTTTTGTGTTAGTTTTCTATTGCTACGTTACAAATCATCACAAACCTGGTGGCTTAAAACAGTACCCATTTATTATTTCACAGTTTCCATGGGTCAAGGAGTCCGGCATGGCTCAGCTGGGTCCCTTGCTTAGGCTCTCTCAAGGCTGAGACACTACCAAAGTGTCAGCTGGTTTATGATCTCATCTCATCTCATCTCACTGGAGTTTTTGTCCAAAGCCATGAGTGACTGGCTCCAGAGATGACCTTCCCCCACTGCAATGGCAGCCAAAGTTCCTGATGGGTCTAGAACTGAGCTTCCTGCTTCTTTGCTGGTTGCCAGCTAGGGTAGCTCTAAGCTCCTAGAAGCTGCCTATTATTCTCTGTGGTCTTCTCCACAGCAAGGCAGTTTGCTTCTTGAATCCCAGCACTTTGGGAGGCTAAGGCAGAAGGGTTGTTCGAGCTCAGAAGTTTCAGAGCAGCCTGGGCAACATAGGGGAGACCCCATCTCTAAATAAATTAATGGCCATCAGGAGAATATTCCTGACTCCCATCTGTCTCTGACCTCTGGACCTCTTTTCAAAGACTCACCTGACTAGGCCAGGCTCACCGAGGATAACCTCCCTTTCATTAACTCAGAATCAACTGAGTGGATACTTTAATGGCAGAATCCCTTCACCTTTGCCATACAATGTAAGATAATGAGTGTAATGTCCCACCATATTCAGAGGTCCCACCACACTCAGGGAAGGAGGTATCCAGGGTGTGTATACCTGGGTGGGGGAAGGCCTAGGACTCTGCCCAACACAAGCCTTGCTTTAGAAGTCATGAGCTGGAGAGGACTCAAGATGGCGCTGTGAGAACAACCCAGGATTGAAGCTTGCAGTCAATGCGCGGACAGGGTGAGTCAGGGCTGCATTTCCAGACGGATCTTTGTTGCCCACAGAACGGGGAAATTCCTAGGCATAGAGGAGACGTGGGACGCCAGGCAGAGGATTTGGCTGGCGCAGCCGGTGGCCGGTGCAGCGGTGGCCCACACTGTGGCGGCGCCACACAGCACTCCACACAAAGCGTGCTCGTCCGGGTGCCCTGTTGGGCCGGCAACCTGAGACTTGGGAGGGCAGAACTTGAGACTGAATGGGACTTGGACAGTGAGCCAGCCCAGGAGATTCCAGGGTGACAGCACTTGGGGTAGTGCAGTGGGACAAACAAAATGGCGATTCCAAACGCTCCCCATGGAGGGGATCCCTGAGGCTGCAGCTCCGTGGGGGAGGGGCGTCCGCCATTACCGAGGCAATTGGCCCCTACTGAGGTACACACCCATTGCTGACGCAGCGTGCTGTTGCTGAGGCAACCCGCTACAACAGAGAGACTCCGCCACAGGGCATAGCCCGTGGCAGCAGGGCAGAGACTGCGGAAGAAGGGCAGAGCCTGCAGCAACAGGGAAAACCTCACACCAGCAGGGCAGAGCCTCGGCAGGCAAATAGTGACTATACTGCCTCCTAGCTGGGCAGGACAGCATGGCGGACACTCACAAGGAAAGCCCCAACCTCCCCCAGACAGAGCATCTGAGAAAAAAAGAGTTTTTTTATGAGTTATGTTGCAGCAGAATTAAACATAGCAGCCTAACAGCCCTGAATGAACAACAGAGCTCACAGCTCAGCACTCGAGCTCCGATAAAGTACAGACTGTCTCCTCAAGCAGCTCCCTGACCCCTCTATATCCAAAAGACTGACATTTGGCAGGCATCATTCTGGGAAAAAGATAGCAGAAAAAGAAACTGGTAGCATCCCTTACTGTTCCACAGCTGCTATAGGTGCACCCCAGAGAAGCAGGGCCTGGAGTGGACCTCAGCAGTCGTACAGTGAAGGGGCTAGACTGGAAAAAGGAAAACCAAGTAACAGAAATACTTCAGCATCAACAATCTGGGTGTCCACTCAGAGACCCAATCGAAAAGTCAGCAACTACACAGATGACAGGTGGATAAATCCACAAAGATGGGAAGAAACCAGTGCTAAAAGGAGGAAAACACCCAAAACCAGACACCTCGCCTCCTAGAAAGAAACAAAACTCCTCACCAGCAAGGGAACAAAGCTGGCTGGAGAATGACTCTGACGAAATGACAGAATTAGACTTCAGAAGGTGGATAATGAGAAATTTTTGTGAGCTAAAAGAACATGTATTAAATCAATGCAAAGAAACTAAGAATCTTGAAAAAAGATATGAAAAAAGATTCAAGGAAATGATAACAAGAATGGATAACATAGAGAGGAATATGAATGAATTAAAGGAGCTGTAAAACACAATAAGAGAACTTCACGAAGCAAGCACAAGTTTCAATAGCCCAACTGACCAAGCAGAAGAAAGAATATCAGAAGTCGAACATTAACTCAATGAAATAAAATGAGAAACCAAGATCAGAGACAAAAGCGCAAAAAGGAAGGAACAAAGTCTCCAAGAAATGTGGAACTATGTGAAGAGACCTAACCTACGTTTGATAGGCATACCAGAATGTGACGAAGAGAATGAATCCAAGCTGGAAAATACTCTGCAGGACATTATCCAGGAAAATTTCCCCCACCTAGCAAGACAGGCCAACACTCGAATGCAGGAAATACAGAGAACACCACAAAGATATTCTGCAAGAAGAGCAACCCCAAGGCACATAATCGTCAGATTCAACGAGGTTGAAATAAAGGAGAAAATACTAAGGGCAGCCAGAGAGAAAGGTTGTGTCTCCCACAAAGGGAAGCCCATCAGACTCACAGCAGATCTCTCGGCAGAAACTCTACAAGCCAGAAGAGAGTGGGGCCAATATTCAACATCCTTAAAGAAAAGAACTTTCAACCCAGAATTTCATATCCAGCCAAACTGAGCTTCATAAGTGAAGGAAATATAAAATCCTTTGTGAACAAGCAAGCACTCAGAGATTTTGTCACCGCCAGGCCTGCTTTACAAGAGCTCCTGAAAGAGGCACTACGCATAGAAAGGAACAACCGGTACCAGCCATTCCAAAATCACACTAAATGCTAAAGAGCATCAACATAATGAAGAATCTACAACAACTAACGGGCAAAACAGCCAGCTAGCATCAAAATGGCAGTATGAAATTCACACATAACAGTATTAACCCTAAATGTAAATGGACTAAATGCACCAATCAAAAGACATAGACTGGCAAATTGGATAAAAATCCAAAACCCATCAGTGTGCTGTATCCAGGAAACCCATCTCACATGCAAGGATACAGAAAGGCTCAAAATAAAGGGATGGAGGAAAATTTACCAAGCAAATGGAGAGCAAAAAAAAGCAGGAGTTGCAATTCTCATCTCTGATAAGATTGACTTTAAAGCAACAAAGATCAAAAGAGACAAAGAAAGTCATTACATAATGGTAAAAGGACCGATACAACAAGAAGAGCTAACGATCCTAAACATATATGGACCCAGTACAGGAGCACCCAGATATATAAGGCAAGTTCTTAATGACTTACAAAGAGACTTAGACTCCCACACAATAATAGTGGGAGACTTTAACACTCCACTGTCAATATTAGACAGATCAACCAGACAGAAAATCAACAAGGATATCCAGGGCTTGAACTCAGACCTGGAGCAAGCAAACCTGATAGACATTTACAGAACTCTCCACCCCAAATCCACAGAATATACATTCTTCTCAGCACCACATCACACCTACTCTAAAATTGACCACATAATTGGAAGTAAAGCACTGCTCAGCAAATGCAAAACAACTGAAATAATAACAAACAGCCTCTCAGACCATAGTGAAACCAAGTTAGAACTCAGAATTCAGAAACCAACCCAGAACCGCACAGCTTCATGGAAACTGAACAACTGGCTCTTGAATGTTGACTGGGTAAACAATGAAATGAAGGCAGAAATAAAGAAGTTCTTCGAAACCAATGAGAATGAAGACACAACATGCCAGAATCTCTGGGACACATTTAAAGCAGTCTCTAGAGGAAAGTATAGAGCAATAATTGCCCATATGAGAAGAATGGAGAGATCCAAAATTGACACCCTATCATCAAAATTGAAAGAACTAGAGGAGCAAGATCAAAAAAACTCAAAACCCAGCAGAAGACAAGAAATAACTAAGATCAGAGCTGAACTGAAGGAGATTGAGACAAGAAAAACCCTCCAAAAAATCAATAAATCCAAGAGCTGGTTTTTTGAAAAGATCAACAAAATAGACCACTAGCCAGACTGATTAAAAAGAAAAGAGAGAACAACCAAATAGATGCAATAAAAAATGATAAAGGGGAAATCACCACAGATTCCACAGAAATTCAAACCATCATCGGAGAATATTACAAACAACTCTATGCACATAAACTAGTAAACCTGGAAGAAATGGATAAATTCCTGGACTCCTGTGTCCTCCCAAGACTAAACCAGGAGGAAGCTGAAACTATGAATAGACCAATAACAAGGGCAGAAGTTGAGGCAGCAATTAAGAGCCTACCACACAAAAAAAGCCCAGGTCCAGACGGGTTCACAGCCGAATTCTACCAGACACACAAAGAGGAGCTGGTACCATTTCTTCTGAAACTATTCCAAATAATCCAAAAAGAAGGAATTCTTCCCAAATCATTCTAGGAGACCAATATCATCCTGATACCAAAACCTGGCAGAGACCCAACAAGAAAAGAAAACTTCCGGCCAATATCCATGATGAACATAGATGCAAAAATCTTCAATAAAATATTGGCAAGCCGATTGCAACAGCAAATCAAAAAACTTATTCATCATGATCAAGTAGGATTCATCCCGGGGATGCAAGGCTGGGTCAACATACGCAAGTCTATAAACGTAATTCACCACATAAACAGAACCAAAAACAAAAACCACATGATTATCTCAATTGATGCAGAGAAGGCATTTGACAAAATTCAACAGCCCTTTATGCTAAAAACCCTCAATAAACTCGGTATCGATGGAACTTATCTCAAAGTAATAAAAGCTATTTATGACAAACCAACAGCCAATATCATACTGAATGGGCAACAACTGGAAGCATTCCCTTTGAAATCCGGCACTAGACAAGGATGCCCTCTTTCACCACTCCTATTCAATATAGTACTGGAAGTTCTAGCCAGAGCAATCAGGCAAGAAAAAGAAATAAAGGGTATTCAAATAGGAAAGGTGGAAGCCAAATTGTCTCTATTTGCAGACGACATGATAGTATACCTAGACGACCCCGTCACCTCAGCCCAAAAACTCCTGAAACTGATAAGCAACTTCAGCAAAGTCTCAGGATATTAAATCAATGTGCAAAAATCACAAGCCTGCCTCTACACCAATAACAGACTTAAAGAAAGCCAAATCAAGAATGAACTGCCATTCACAATTGCTACAAAAAGAATAAAATACCTTGGAATACAACTCACAAGGAACGTAAGGGACCTCTTCAAGGAAAACTACAAACCACTGCTCAACGAAATCAGAGAGGACACAAACAGATGGAGAAACATTACATGTTCATGGTTAGGAAGAATTAATATCATAAAAATGGCTATACTGCCCAAAGTAATTTACAGAATCAATGCTATCCCCATCAAGCTACCATTGACTTTCTTCACAGAACTGGAAAAAACCACCATGAACTTCATATGGAACCAAAAGAGAGCCCACATAGCCAAGTCAATTCTAAGCAAAAAGAACACAGCGGGGGGCATCACACTACCGGATTTCAAACTATACTACAAGGCTACAGTAATCAAAACAGCATGGTACTGGTACCAAAACAGAGATATAGACCAATGGAACAGAACAGAGGCATCGGAGGCAACACAACATATCTACAACCATACAGTCTTTGATAAACCTGACAAAAACAAGCAATGGGGAAAGGATTCCCTGTTCAACAAATAGCGTTGGGAAAACTGGCTAGCCATGTGCAGAAAGTAGAAACTGGACCCCTTCCTGACACCTTACACTAAAATTAACTCCAGATGGATTAAAGACTTAAACATAAGACCTGGCACCATAAAAACCCTAGAGGAAAATCTAGGCAAAACCATCCAAGACATAGGAGTAGGCAAGGACTTCATGAACAAAACACCAAAAGCACTGGCAACAAAGGCCAAAATAGACAAATGGGACCTAATGAAACTCCACAGCTTCTGCACGGCAAAAGAAACAGTCACTAGAGGAAATCTGCAACCAACAGAATGGGAAAAAATTTTTGCAGTTTACCCATCTGACAAAGGGCTGATATCCAGAATTTACAAAGAACTCAAACAGATTTACAGGAAAAAAACAAGCCCATTCAAAAGTGGGCAAAGGATATGAACAGATACTTTACGAAAGAAGACATATATTAGGCCAACAATCATATGAAAAAATGCTCATCGTCACTGGTCATCAGAGAGATGCAAATCAAAACCACATTGAGATACCATCTCACGCCAGTTAGAATGGCGATCATTAAAAAATCTGGAGACAACAGATGCTGGAGAGGATGTGGAGAAAAAGGAACACTTTTACACTGTTGGTGGGAGTGTAAATTAGTTCAACCATTGTGGAAGACAGTGTGGCGATTCCTCAAGGCCTTAGAAACAGAAATTCCATTTGACCCAGAAATCCCATTACTGGGTATATATCCAAAGGACTATAAATCGTTCTACTATAAGGCCACATGCACACGAATGTTCATTGCAGCACTGTTTACAATAGCAAAGACCTGGAATCAACTCAAATGCCCATCGATGATAGACTGGATTGGGAAAATGTGGCACATATACACTATGGAATATGATGCAGCAATCAGAAATGATGAGTTTGTGTCGTTTGTAGGGACATGGATGAATCTGGAGAACATCATTCTCAGCAAACTGACACAAGAACAGAAAATGAAATACCGCATATTCTCACTCATAGGCGGGTGATGAAAAATGAGAACACATAGACACAGGGAGGGGAGTACTAAACACTGGGGTCTATTGGGGGGAAAAGGGGAGGGCCAGCGGGAGGGGGAGGTGGGGAGGGATAGCCTGGGGAGAAATGCCAAATGTGGGTGAAGGGGAGAAAGGAAGCAAAACACACTGTTATGTGTGTACCTATGCAATTGTCTTGCATGTTCTGCACATGTACCCCCAAACCTAAAATGCAATTAAAAAATAAATAAATAATAAAAATAAATATATTCACTGCCCTTGTTAAAAAAAAAAAAAAAAAAAAGGAAGTCATGAGCTACCTGTCTAAAGTTCCATAGGTGACAGATAGTGACACTGAACCTGCCCTCAAGCAAAGAGTCCTGAGCCCACCTTGGGGAGAAACGGCCCTCTCTGGACAAGTTCAAGTTTCTTCTTACATGTCACAGCCCTGTTCTAACAGCAGACTTCACGATCTCAAAATGAACCCTTTATGAGGTCATCTGGAGCACCTGCAGTTCCTAAGTACTTTACCACATGTCAAATTCACTGCTGCTCAATCTAGACCCAGATTCCCCTGAGTCCCCCTCGGTACACATCAATCAACTCTAAACCTGAGCCATCCATTACCCAGAAACCAGCTGAAAAAACAACTAATAACAGCATGCATGCAAGGAAACAGATCTCCTGACTCGATTCTATTTCCTCTCTCTCTGCTCCCTCTCTGTCTTTGCCCAGGCATCACACCATTGCTCACGAAGCTTTGCCACCTGGACAGTTTCCCACTCAGCTTGTGATAATCCTCTTGCCTGGCTTGTGCCTCACTCAGACTAAGCACTCAAGAAAAATCTTGAACTCTTCTTTCTTGGTAATGAGCACATCACAGACTACCTTTATCTTCTCCCCCAGAGTTTCAAGTGCTGGGGGTGCTTAAGTTAACTGATGTTCGACATATGTAGAGCTGTGTGCCTCTAGTCCCTCAGCCTCTTCCCAGGCGAGTCTGGAGAGTGTCTCTGCTCATTGGTTGAGACAGTTCCCTCTTTTCCCTACACAGGTACCATCATGCTGCGCTTTTCCTACTCTAGAGAGCACAGTGCAAGGAACTCCCTCCTGTCTGTTGGGCACCTACTAAATGTCATATCCATATATGTGCAAGGATCTATCACCTTTGACAGTTGCAGAATCTGAGACTCAGAGAGTTCAGATAACTTGAGGTCATACGGCTGTTGGTATTGCAGCTACAAGTTGAACTCAAGACTGTGTTTTGGCAAAGCCAATCTGTTTCCATACTACACTGTTGAATTGTTTTGTTTTGTTTTCTTAAATCAACTGTAGTCCCAACAACTTCGAAGAGCTTTTAGATTCGTATAAGTTTTAAGGGGAACTTCCAGGGTTTTAATGAGACTCCTTAACAGATATGCAATTCTCAAGTGTGACAACATAACAGATTCATATTAAATATAAAAGTTGGTATTTCTGTAGGATTTTTCATACATTTCTGGATCTTAGTGCATGTATCTGTCTGAGACATATTAGTCTTTCAGGAAATATTTGAAGACAGAAAGGCAGGATGAGAGGAGAGGAAGGCGGTGGGGATGTGTGGGGTGCTGGCGGGCTGTGTGTGGGGTGGAGAATGGTGGCTACCATGAGCCTGAGAGCTGCAGAGCCGACGCGGGATGGGTACTCTCGTTGTTTTAGCGAGCTTCTATCGCCACCTAGCCACCTTGGGGAGAAATGGCCCTCTCCAGACAAGTCTGTCCAGACTTCCCTTGAATGCTGTTTGTCCACCTACTGGTGGCTGCCTTTAGACCATGAGTCTTGGATAGTCCTTCCCACAGTGGACACCTGTGTGCCTTGTCTTTTTTCATTAGTGGCTTTCTTTAGCAGTTGATTCCAAGGCCTATTACATTTAAAGAGAAATTTTTGAAAATTCGTATCACTGAGGATTGGCACTGTTAAGCCTTCTCAGCACAAAAGAAGGGGATTGTTGCTTCTTTGAAAGCCCTTTCCTCTGGGAGTCCCTGACACTGCCATGTACCCTCCCTGTGCACATGTCCATATCCAGGCCAAATGTTGTCTCCATGAAACTTGCAAAGCAACAGCTTCCATATATTCCACACTTGCCATGTGCTAGGGGCTTTACGAGTATTATCTCATGTAATTCTCACAGCAGTCTTCCAAGGTAGGCATGATTATCTCCACTGCGTGGGTAAGGGCACCGAGGCACAGTGAAGTTCTGGGGCTGGTCCGTGGCAAAGCTGGGGTTCGAACCCAATTGGCCTCTTCCCCAGGCCTGTGAGCCTCCTCTCATCCAGCGTCCCTTGATTTCCCCAGCCAAAGTGTCATCTCCCTCCTCTGCAAGCACTTTGTTTCCGTCTCCTAATGCTATTTTTGACTCCTTCCTTCAGATTATATTTTCTCTTTCTCTAAACCAGAGACTCCAGCTCCAGGAGGGGCATCGTCCTCTGCTGTGTTGTGTTTGCACACGGATTCTTGCTTGAGGTAGTTACTCAGTTCGTTCATCCAGGTTGTGAAACTGCAACTGCTTCATTTGTTGTTCTATTTCAGTTGTTCTGAATTGGTGTCTCCCAAGGTGGATCTAAGGATCTCTGCTGTTGGAGAATAACCCAGGGAATTGTAGTTATTTGCATTGAAATCTGTTCTCATAGGGGGAGGATGGTATCCCTAACAACTGAGGGTGCTTTATATAACAAAGGCAGACACGGGATTGATCACCGAGAGAGGCACAGGGGAAGAGACAGCTGCAGTTAGACTGGAGGCAGAACCACCTCCAGTGGGAACACTGAATCTTGGTTCACATATTTTAGGGAAACTGATCAGCAGGCAGGGAACAAAGAGTTCTGTTGGCTCCATCCTGGAGCAGACTGAGTTGAAGCATCAAGGAAAACAATGTCACTGGTTTGCTGACTCTTCCTCTTATTTTTTTTTAAGACGTAGTCTTGCTTTGTCGCCCAAGCTGGAGTATAGTAGCAATCTCAGCTTACTGTACTTTCTGCCTTCTGGGTTCAAGTGATTCTCCTGCCTCAGCCTCCTAGGATTACAGGTGCTAGGAGGCTGAGGATTACAGGTGTCTACCACCCACACCCAGTACTGTAAAAGTGCTGGGATTACAGGCCTCCACCACCACGCCCAGCTAATTTTTGTGGTTTTTATTAGTACAGATGGGGTTTCACCATATTGGCCAGGCTGATCTCAAACTCCTGACCTCAGGTGATCCACCCACCATGGTCTCCCAAAATGCTGGGATTACAGCTAGGTTTGCTGACTTGGGAGTCTGGCTGTCCCAGGTCTTCCACCTTTAGCTGTAGGCCCTATTCTGCATCAGGTTCCTCAGCAGGGAACTGAGCACTCGCAGGTTGCTGCCAGGATATGCAGAGAAAAGCAAGACCATCATATCAGTGTGGCAAAGCTGAAGAGTGAGGCCCAAGACTCTGAGAGAAAGGAGTCCTGGCCTAGAGGTTGTGCGAGGAGAGCCTGGGATAAATGGGGTACCCAAAAGCAGAGTTTGGGGTGATCAGATAGGAAATTAAAGATGGGTGGGTGTAAGGAAAGGAAAAAATAACAGGTATAGACAGAAATATTCACAATAATAATGACTGTGGGAGTCTGCATGGTGGTTCACACCTGTAATCTCAGTACTTTGGGAGGCCAAGGCGGGAGGATCATGAGGTCAAGAGATGCAGACCATGCTGGCTAACATGGTGAAACCCCGTCTCTATTAAAAATACAAAAAACTATCTGGGTGTGGTGGCACATTCTGGTAGTCCCAGCTACTTGGGAGGCTGAGGCAGGAGGATCACTTGAACCCGGGAGGCAGATATTGCAGTGAGCTGAGATCAGGCCACAGCACTCCAGCCTGGCGACACAGCAAGACTCCATCTCAAAAAAAAAAAAAAACTGTGGGCATGGGCCACAGGCCAGTAAGGCAGATGGTCAGACACCTGGAGAGGTTCCCAGCAGCTTTGAGCCCTTGGGAGCTCAGGGCACCAGCTACTGACCAGAATGGAGCAGCACAGGGTCTTCCCCACCGCTGCTCTCACAGGAGCACACTGGCTGAACGTCTGCACAGGATATAGGAAAGAGGAGAGAGAAACATGAATATTCGAGATCACCAAACGACATACAAGCCAGGCAGTGACAAAAGGAAAAGTGGCACAGCATGGAGGAGCTGCCCTTAGGCCAGATAAGGCTCCTGTCATCGTCACCAGTGACCCTCCCTGCTGAGGAAGGTGGCCCTGGCAGCAAGCACCTGTCCAGCTTTCTGAGTGGCAGCCCACATGTCCAGGGCAGGGTGGCCAGCTGGCCAGCTGGGCCGGCATCCAGAGTGCTGAGGCTTGCAGCCCAATCTCAGCAGTCCTGTGCCCTCACATCAGGCCACAGCCCACAGGTGGCTCTTCCCACAGGCTGGAAGAGGCACAATGTCCCTGCCAGCGGAGAAGGAGCGGTCCAGCCACTTGCCTGTGGATTTCACAAAATGTGCGACTCTGATCTCATACCCCTCAAAATTTCTTGTAGAAGATCCAGAATGTCTGACTTCCCGAGAAGGAACCTTCACGTAACAGAACAGACAGGAATGTTTTCAGAACCAGTTCCTCAATTTCTGCAGGTTCCAAAAAGCTGCAAGACCATACTCACCTCTTCAGGGTCTCCACATCCCCTGAATATCACATTCAGCTGTTGTTCCCATCACATCTTCAGTAAATTTTTGTGGCTGTTTCTAATTATTCCCTCTGCCTGGGGAGTTCATTTTGCATCACAGTGTTACTTTGGGCCATCTAAAACTATTTCCATCTTACCATATGTGTTCAGCTCTCACTAATTGGGGAAAGTTATTTTTAGTATTTCCTCTTCTTTCCATCTTTGCAGATCTGCCCTATTTAGGAAAAAAAAAATTCTGAAACAGTTTTGGGTTTTTTAGAGATATACCAGAGATGCTTTTAAAGTTCTACAGGGAACATTTTTATGTTCAGTGTGGAGATCAGTAAGAGACCAAAAATCCCAAATCCCAGATTTTATCTCCTACTGTCTGTTCTGGATTAGAAAGACAACAGGATCCTCTTCATTCTTCAAGACCTAGTCAGTGTCATCACCTCGGAGAAGCCTTCTCCCATGTCTCCTTCCACCCCACCCTGCTTCAGGAAGACCCATGTTGCCTACGATTCAGCAACCACCCTGGAACTGTGCCTTCCTATTTTTTATATTTCAGATACATACCAATACCCCAATAATTCTACCAAATTTAAGCTATCTTTATGAAACTAAATATGAAGATTCAAATTAGATTTAAAATTCATTTTAGCTAATCTGTTTCAAAAGCAACTTCTATCTGTTAATTGGTAATTTGATACAGCTTTAGACTCATTTCAGTACTTTAAATTAAAATACCAATCTTGGCACACAAATACTTCTTTATTGATGTCAAAATTAAGAAATTATATTTTCTTTTTTCTTTTCTTTTCTTTTTTTGGGAAACAGAGTCTTGCTCTGTCACCCAGGCTGGAGTGCAGACACAATCTCAGCTCAAGCTCACTGCAACCTCCACCTCCTGAGTTCAAGCGATTCTCCTGCCTCAGCCTCCTGAGTAGCTGAGATTACAGATGCCCACCACCATGTCCAGCTAATTTTTGTGTTTTTCATAGAGACGGGGTTTTGCCATGTTGGCCAGGCTGGTCACAAACTCCTGACCTCAGGTGATTCGCCCACCTCAGCCTCCCAAAGTGCTGGGATTACAGGCGTGAGCCACCACGCCTGGCCAGAAATTGTGTTTTCTTATCATCTGGTTTAATATTTTGCTTTTTAAACTCTTACTTCCCCAAAACAATAATTTTTAAAAAGCAGTTGTGAACTATGTAGGAAAATGAAACTTTTCCTCATTTTGGTCATGGTAGACCTGCTGGTAGTACCCAGAAATTAGTTACTATTAAAACAATTTAAGTTTTTTAGTTCTTCAGTACTCAGAGACCCCAATTAGCACCTCTTTCAAATATGTGAGCAGAGAACTATATAAAAATTTAATTAGGCAAAGTAGATTGGCTCATACTTGTAATCCCAGCACTTTGGGAAGCCAAAGCAGGAGAATAGCTTGAGCTCAGGAGTTCAAGGCCAGCCTGGACAACACAGTGAGACCATTCTCTAAAGCAAGAAGAAAAATGAGTTAATATAAAAGAATTAATTCACTACACACCAATTAGAATGGCTAAAATCCAAAACACTGACATCACCAAATGCTGGTGAGGATGTGGAGCAACAAGAATTCTCATCCATGGCTGGTGGGGAATACAAAATGATACCACCACTTTGGAAGAGAGCTTGGCAGTTTCTTATGAATCTAAACATACTCTGCCAGGTGCAGTGGCTCATGCCTATAATCCCAGCACTTTGGGAGGCCAAGACGGGTGGCTCACCTGAGCTCAGGAGTTCAAGACCAGCCTGGGCAACATGGTAAAACCCTGTCTCTACTAAAAATACAAAAGTCAGCTGGGCGTAGTGGCAGGCGCCTGTAGTCCCAGCTACTTGGGAGGCTGAGGCAGGAGAATCACTTGAACCCGGGAAGCAGAGATTGCAGTGAGACGAGATCGCACCACTGCACTCCAGCCTGTGTGACAGAGTGAGACTCTGTCTCAAAAAAAAAAATATCTAAATATTCTCTCACCATAAAATCCAGCGATTGCACTCCTTGGTGTTTACCCAAAGGGGCTGACAGCATACCCACATGAAAACCTGCATGCAGATATTTATAGCAGCTTTACTATAATTGCCAAAATCTGGATGCAAACAACATAACCTTAGGTGAATGAATAAATAAACTGTGGTACTTCTAGATAATGGAATATTATTCATTGCTAAAAAGAAATGGGCTATCAAGCCATGAAAAGATATGAAGGAATTTTAAATGCATATTAGTACATGAAGGAAGACAATCTGAACATCTACATACTATATGGTTCCAACTATATGATATTCTAGAAAAAGCAAAACTGTGGAGACAGTAAAAGAATCTGTGTTTTCTAGGTGTTAGCAGGGAGGGAAGGATGTAAGGATGTACAGGTAAGACAGTGAAAATATTCCCTATGAGACTGTAATGGTGGATATGTGTCATTATACAATTGTCCAAACCCATAAAATGTTTAACACCGAGTGAAGTATAATGTAAAACATCAACTTTGAGTAATGGTATCTCAATATAGTTCATCAGTTGTAACAAATGTACCATTCTAGTAGGGAATGTTGACATTGGGGGAGGCTGTGGATATGTGGGTGTATGGGAAATCTTGTACCATTCTCTCATTTTGCTGTGAACCTAAAACTTCTCTAGAAAATAAAGTCTATTAAAAGTAAATGTATTTTTTAAAAAATTTACCCCTTATTAAAAGACTTTGTAGGAAATTAAGCTTAACGGAATAACTGTTAATACATTTTGGTTATTGCTCTCTTCCCAGTCTCTCTCTGTATCCTATAGGTCCAAGAAACTAACTTGGAAAAGGAGAGGGAAAGTTCTTATTTTCATATGCTGGTAAGACATTCTAGTATTACCAGGTCAAAATAGAAGCTTTAAAATTGTAGACCAGTGAAGGTGAGGGCTCTGCAGCCAGCTATTGAAAAACAAGTGAATTCATCTCTGCTCTTTAAATAAGAGGTGATGAGTAGAAAACACAAGTAGGTTCAGAATGGAATAACAGGGCTCTTCAAATTTGAATGTTGTATTAGTCCATTCTCACGCTGCTGTAATGAAATACCTAAGACTGGGTAATTTATAAAGAAAAGAGGTGTAATTGGCTCAGAGTTCTTCAGGCTATACAGGAAGCATGGCAGCATCTGCTTGGCTTCTGGAGAGGCCTCAAGAAACCTACAATTATGACAGAAGGGGAAGCAGGCATGTCTTATGTGGCTGGAGCAGAAGGAAGGCAGGCAGGTGTCACACACTTTTAAACAACCAGATCTTGTGAGAACCCACTCATTATTATGAGAACAGGAGCAGCACTAAACAGAGATATTCACCCCTAAGATCCAATCACCTCCCACCGCTCTACCTCCAAGACTGGGAATTACATTTTGACATGAGATTTGGGTGGAACACAGATCCAAATCATCGCAAATGTGCATACAAATCACCTTGAATTTTGTTAAAAAAGAAGATTCAGATTCAGTAGATTTGGGATAAGCCCACTAATTCTGCATGTCTAGCAAGCTCCCACGTCCCAGGTGACATCCATGCTGCTGGTCCAGGGACCACACTTTGTTGGCAAGAATGTGAGTCTTGTGTGTGTTGCTATCATTAATCTTCCTGGTATTGGACTTGAGACCTTCTTATTCATCTTTGTATCTCCAACACTTATAATGTAACAAACATCAAGCTGAGTTAAGACATATTTACAGAATAAATAAATCTTAGCTTTTCTTTCTTTAAAAAATGGTAAGAGCATCTCTCTCAGGTATGGATCGGATAATAACCCTTCTTCAGGGTTGAAAGAAGGCCTTCAAAAGAAAATCTGCAAGAGTAAAAATGCTCACCATTCAGCCCATATCCACTTCCTTTTTGTAGAAATGATAGAAGCAAAAATAAAGAAAATAGCTTGGTGAGACTAGATGGTTAGGTGGAAGTGTTCCAGAGTAAAGATGGTAAGGGCTTGAGCTACACACTAGAAAAAGTCTCCTTTTCCCAGGTGACAGTTTCCAAACTGTGCTTTGCAAACAGAACTGTGATGAACATCCCTAAACACTGAATTGATGTGTGTCAGGAAAATAATTTCCCTAAAATTGTCTTATTCTAAGGAAATTAATAGAAAGGGTGCATTTCCTTTCAACAACATGCTGGAGCATTGTCTAAAAAGCCCACTGAAGATTAGTTAATTCTCTAACAGAATGTCTGTGTGTTTGTCTTTAGCATTTACTATATGAATATAGCTCAGACACTGTGGAGTTCCCTGTGGCCTTATTTCCATCCAGTAGAAGATCTTATTACAAAGTTTATGGCCCCATTATCCTGCACCATGTGATGCAATTGTGTATGCAACCTAGCAATGTTATTTAAACATCTTTTTTAAAAAGTTTTTATTTAATTAAAGAAATAATTTTATAAATATAGACGGGGTCTCACTGTGTTTCCAAGGCTAGTCTTGAACTCTTGAGCTCAAGTGATCCACCTACCTTGGCCTCCCAAAGTGCTGGGATTACAAGCGTGAGTCACCACACTTGACCTATTTGAACATTCTTTTTAAAATATTCCTATAACCTAGCATTTTGAGAGGCTAAAAGCAGGTGGATCACTTGAGCTCAGGAGTTCAAGACCAACCTGGGCAACATGGTGAAACCCCATCTCAATTTTTTAAAAAATTCTATAAATGCTTTCTCAACCAGTGTTACCACCTTACTGAATCTCTCACTAATGAACAAATATTTGACATGTGCTACCTGTATATTTGTATGAGAATCCTGTTTTTTTGTTTTTTGAGATGGAGTTTCGCACTTGTTACCCAGGCTGGAGTGCAATGGCGCGATCTCGGCTCAGGGCAACCTCCGCCTCCCGGGTTCAGGCAATTCTCCTGCCTCAGCCTCCTGAGTAGCTGGGATTACAGGTACGCGCCACCATGCCCAGCTAATTTTTTGTATATTTTTTAGTAGAGATGGGGTTTCACCATGTTGACCAGGATGGTCTCGATCTACCCGCCTCAGCCTCCCAAAGTGCTGGGATTACAGGCTTGAGCCACCGCTCCTGGCCGAGAATCATGTTTTTAACTTTTTGAAAATTATGCTTTGACAGAATAAATTATCAGAAATAGAACTTGGCTCAGTACATCACATGTCTTCAGACCAAGAACAACTATGCTGGAGAAGATGTATTTCCTTGACCATTGCTGAGGAGCCTCGTCTTCACCTGGAATGTATTAAGACATCAACGTTCTATTTTGACTGCATGCTGTTTAGAAATGAGACTTTGGGAAATCTTAGCAGAGTGTGAGTGTATTTTGCATGTGGAAGGAAGTATAAATAATTTGGGGTCAGTGGGCAAACAGAGGGGTTTTTAATAATTGTCCACAAATTCTTTGACACCTCTCCCTTCTGTGGAGCTAATTTCCCTCTCTTTGGGTGTGGACTGAACCTGGTGATTCATTACTAATAATAGAATGTAGCATAAATGATAAAGCATGACTTTTTTCTTTCTTTTTTGAGACAGGGTCTCACTCTGTGGCCCAGACTGAGTGCTATGGTGCAATCATGGCTCACTCCACTTTAACCTTCTGAGCTCAAGTGATCCTCTCCCTTCAGCCTCCCAAGTAGCTGGGATTACAGGCACACACCAACACATCCAGGCAATTTTTTTATTTTCTGTATTGTCTAGACCGGTTTCACCATGTTAGCCAGGATGGTCTCGAACTCCTGGACTCAAGTGATCTCTCACCTCAGCCTCCCAAAGTCCTGAGATTACAGAGATGAGCCACCACACCCAGCCTGACAGAGCATGACTTCTCAGGGTAGGTCATAAAAGACATTGTGACTTCCAGTTTACTCTTTGATCACTTGTCTAAAGGAAGTCAGCTACCTTGTCTCAGCAACACTCAAGTGGCCCTAGGGAGAGGTCTTAAACAGCATCCTCCTGCCAATAGCCATCAAGGAACTGAGGCCCTTTGCCATAGCCATGAGTGCACCATCATGAGAGCAGTTCCCCGCCCCTATCAAGCCTTGAGATGACTGTAGCCCCAGCTGACTGCTCAACTGCAACCTCATGAGAGACCTTCAACTAGGATAACCTAGCTAAGCTATTCTCAAATTCCACAGAAACCATGAAATAACACATGCTTTTGTTTTAACCAACTAAGCTTTGGTTAATTTGTTACAGAGTAATAGATAACTAATACAGCTGGCTTAGCAGGCATGCAGAGTTTAGGGCTTTTCATGTAGATTACAAAATTGCCTTCCTGAAATGCTATGCCAATTTACACTCCCATGGGTAGTTGCATAAGAGTGCTCATGTCCTCAGTCCTTCCTCTAGTTAAGTGCTACACTTTTTCTTTATTCTTTCTGATATTCTTTATTCTTTCTGATAGAAAATGGTATCTTATTGTTTTACTACTCTGATTTATATAGTTTTAAAGCTCAGTGAAGTTGAACATTTTTCATATATTTATTATCTGTTTTGTGAATTTCTTGATCAAAAAGTGCTGTGTGTATATATACATATGTGTTAAGTTGTAGTTTTAATTTTTTTTGTTCATTGATTCCTAAGGTCTATTTCGCTTTTAAGCATCTTATATCTTTGCTGGTTACTATGTTACAAGTATTTCTCCTAGTTTGCGAGTAGATATCCTTCATGAGGGACATGAAGATGTACAACCCTTTCAAGAAAGATTTGTGCCAGCTGTCTCTTGGCTCAGTTGCAGAGAGCTGCCTCGCCCAAGAGTATGCTCTTCCTGGTGTGACCCATATCCACTGACCAGTTGTTGTAGGGGATAAAGTTCCAGCCATCTCAGCCCACCATGGGCCCACTCTGACAAGCTATTGACACTCCTGAGCTCTCCACAGTGTAGCAGCACTGATCTGCATTGTAGTTTGACCACTCCCATAGAGATACCCTGCTTCCTTCATCTCTTTTCTATAGGTGCTGATCTCTAACAAACCCAGTGCCCATCAAATTTCAACTGGCATCTGTTTCTAGAATACCTAACCTGTGACATCTTAAAAATTAATTGTTTAATTTATAATTGATATAATATCTATATATAATTGATATAATATCTATATACCTCTACACATAAATGTGTTACTCTTGAAAATAATGTATTATGTTTTTTCATAGGTGAAACTGGTTCTTTTATAGAATGATTGTTGGAATAAAAATAGAAAAACTTCAGTATCATTTAAAAACACACAGTCTTTCCCTATCAGCTATTATGCAGATCCAATCTCTATATTATGTTTCCCCAAATAAAAGCCACTTCCTTACCCAGGGATATGTCACTTGCTATCCCCTTTATCTTTTTTCTTTTTCTTCTCAGCATTTTATTTGAATATCTTTTACATCTGTATCTGCCTCCCCAGCAACTAGAATGGAACATGGTATATAATAGGTGTTCAATAAAGATTGACTGAATGGATACATGAAGTAGATCAGTAAAATGAGTAAGTGACTTTTGGGCAAAAGTAGATAAAGTATATCCAGACCAATATGATATTTGTACTCCCTCTTCCAGGAAAGCGAAGCACAGTATTAATGTGTCTTATCAGAAGTTGCCAAAAATATTTATTATATGTGCACAAATGTATCCAGACCACTCTAGAAAGCATCCCTTCTTTGCTCTCTTCTTTTCCCCAGCCTCACATCTGTTTGCAGGCTGCAGGACTGCCTAGCTTCAAGAGAGCTGAGAGGAAGGTCGTGATCAGGTGATCAGGAATGGTAACAGATGGTTGGATGCCCTCGTTTTGTAGATGCCTCTTTATTTGTGCTGCTTAAAAGTATTTTAACTAGTATAGAGCAAAACATTTATTATCTTTCAGTTGCAGCCCTATTTACTAGAATCCCAGATTAGTGACTAGCCCCCTAAACCGCACAGCCACTAATCCACTTCAACGGTTCCTCTGCCTCTGTTGATGTTGGGTGCTTTCAGCCCCTAGTGAATTCTGCCTCTTTAATCTTGTTTGGTGCTGATTTTTTTCTGCCATTAGCTCTTTGGATTGGAATGTGGTTGCCTCATATTTTTTGGTCATACTCTTTAAAGACAAGCAAATAAACTTGGAGAGGGTAAGTAAGGTGACACAGGAGATCTGAGATAGAACTAGGACTTTTGCCATTGATCCTTGTCATCAAAAGCACTCATTATTAACCTTATCGTCATTCTGTGGCAGGGTGTTTGAACAGCACAGGTTGATTTAGAGATGACTCAGGACAATGTCATTCTCTCCAGTTCTTTTAGCAAACAGCTGACCTAAGAATAAAACTTAAGCATCCAGAATACCATAAGAACACAGTCCATATTCATATTTAAGTTCATCTGCAGCATTTTTATCACTTTTAGCTACAATCAGGATGCCTTTGAAGAAGTTATTGTCCAACAGATTTCCATTTAAAGGAAAGGATGTTTGTCATGGTAAGTAATTAAGCAACACAACATTTCTTAGCTTCTAAGCGAAACCTTACTAGGTTAAGTGATTTGCAGAAGGGGAAATGTCATCTTTTATCTTATTCTTTCAGAAGGAATTGATTCAACAGAAAAACTACAGGAGACCCCAAATTGAAATCAGCAAGAGACCTTTAAATTGCACAGAATCAAATTTCTAAAAACATAATTCTACCTGTATTGTTGAAAATAGAGCTCAAAAATCCATTAGCTCTTTGCATTTTCCCCCATTTTTGTAATTATTGTTATCGCTTCCTCTATTGTGAAGTCTCTATTATGTGAATCCCATTGAGGGCTGCCTTTCCATCACCATCAGCTCATTGGTGCTGTCAACATAGAGCTCCCAGGAGGCCTCACTGAGAATCTGCTGGAAAAGAAGGGAAATGTGAGCTTGAGGAGTCTTGCTAGCAGTGAGTGTTGCCATGCCCACTGGAGCTATGCTTAACCTAAAGATTTCAGGACTCTTTTGACCTACAAAAACATCTCGAGCAGAACACTCAGGTTTTGCTATCTTTTTCACACTTTTTTCCCCCAGGAACATGACCAGCCACATTTTAATGGCCACAGAGAAAATAAAATCTTTTCCCCTCGTGGCAGTTATTTTTGTTGAGTTTGTAGTTTTAAGATAATTGATTTAAAAAAACAAAAAACTATTTCCCCAGGGAAGGCAAGAGCAGGAAAGAACCTGATAAATCCTCCAAGGAGGACAGGGGATAGAATGTAACATTATCACCATAAAGAACCTAACTGTGCATCTAGCAGTAATTTCTGCTGTATAAGCTAAGATTTAAAGCTGTCTCTCAGGAAGCA